>NC_140953.1:107159586-107557086 GCF_014529385.1 Adiantum capillus-veneris | reverse complement strand
TCCATGGTGATTAGGATCAGTTTGATTCTTTCCATGATGAAAGAATTTACAATGGTCTTCAAGCAGAAATCATTCCTGACAATCTTCCATCTCCTCCAATAGAAATTGATAATCCTTTTTCTCAGGAAGAGTCAGAGATTGATGATTCGCAAGCTGACATCCCTCTAGTGCCATTACACATGGAAAAAGATGAACCTATGGATGAAGCCTCTACCAGTGCAGCCCAAGCTTCTAAACATCCCCAATTTGTGCAAGGAATTAAAAAGGTAGGTGACATTACCTTTTACAACATTGATAATTTAGAACAAGAGGACATCATTCTTGTTCTATAATACATGCATAATTGGATCTATCAGCAAATGCTATTTGGGCGAATGCGACAACAAACTGCAATCGAACCTGCAATAAATGGTTTTACAGGTATCCTCAAAAGATGGTGGGAAATGTTACCTCTAGAGATCAAAAACTCTATCTTACGACCTGCAGGTAATGCATCGCCTCTATTACTACTAATAGAGAGCATCTACAAAGAATTCATTGGACATCAAGAAGATCAAGCATCGCTGGCCTTACAAGCCTTTCATGAGGCTCAGATCTGTAATTTATCCTCTATATGGGGTTTTTGTATTTATTGCAGAAATCTAATATATAAAGCATGAAAATACCATTCTGGAGAAATCAAAGCAGAATTTGTGAACAAGCTACCAAAAGCAATTACAAAGCTCCTTATTGAGAAGCTGGATAACCAAAATCTAAATCTCCAAACAAGAGCTCTTGTAGATATAATCCAAGCTCTACAGGTGGTTATACAAGAACTCTGTATTGAGAAGCAGGCACAAAAGGAATTGAAGGATTCCAAACCTTCAAAGAAAATTCTGCAAACAGAATTACTACTCCAGAGATTTTGGATGCACAGGCAAAAAGACAAAATGTTCTTGCAAGCATTCAATGAAGGGAAAGAAGGAGAAAAACTATAGAAAGAAACCCAAGCACAGGTTTTTCAAGAAACGTAAGTCCACATCTTCCAAAAATGACAATAAATGTTTTATTTGTGGAAAACAAGGTCATTGGGCTTCAGAATGTCTAAAGAAGAAAAAATCATATATATATGTATATATATATACATATATATATATATATATATATATATATATATATATATATATATATATATATATATATATACATATATATATATATATACATACATATATACATACATACATACATACATATATATATATATATATATATATATATATATATATATATATATATATATATATATATATATATATATATATATATATATGTATATATATATATATGTATGTATGTATGTATGTATGTATATATATATATATATGTGTGTGTGTGTGTGTATGTATATATGTATGTATGTATGTATGTATATACACACACACACACACACACACACACACACACATATATATATATATACAGACACACACATATATATATTGTCACCTCTACAACTGTCAAAGATTTGGACATGCTAGTTTTCAAATGCTTTTAAAGATGGAGATATGTATATGTGTGTGTATATATATATCTATATATATATATATATATATATATATATATATATATATATATATATATATAGAGAGAGAGAGAGAGAGAGAGAGAGAGAGAGAGAGAAATGAAATGAAATGTTATATTAACGTCTTCGAAAGGCTAAAATGACCTATGAGACCAAAAAGTTACAATGTGGTGGATCTGATACCAAGTCAGAGTAACAAAATAACCTAACAACAGTACAAAACAAAGATATATACTATGGGATCCTAGATTGGTCGATGTGAGCTAAGCAAAAATGGGCGGCTTGTTGGGATAACTGAATCACAAAAGATCTAGCATCGGTCGTTGGCGAATCTCATCAATTTCCTCCATGCTTAGTAGTTTGACGGGGCATCGTGCATGCATGGCCAGCATGCTCCGAATCTTTTGACGTAGCCTCCGTCGATGCTGTGTAGTCCTTCGCAGTCGTGGGCGCCTGGATTTCCCTAATCAATCGCTCGGTCGATCAGTGTGCCTCTGGTGTGAGACGAGGGGGAGCTCTACTGTGGCAGTGGCTCTTGCGGCTGTCTCGTGTCTGCTCTGAAGATGTCTGTGATCCGTCTTTGAGACTAGCTAGCCTCGCCATTCATCAGGCTCTGGCTCTTTGACACGTTGGTGGCTTCAGCATTGCTCTATGGAACCGAGATATGGGGACCTTCATTGGATCACCACGAGAGGCCGGGTCGCACAGACGGATGGGGGAACATGGAGAAACCTCTCGTCTCTATGATCTCGCGGCTCATTAGAGCCAAGGCATCAATACCACGGGCCATTATCCGAGCAGAGCTAGCGCCCCCCCCGACTAGTGGTGGAGGCGCTCACCAGATCAGTCTCCTTCAACATAAACCGCACATGGAAACTTCCCAGAGACAGATATGCCCGCATTGCACTTGAGTCCTCCTGACAGTTAGCCATACAAGGAGATACAACATGCTGGTATGGGGAGATGACATCATGGTTTCAGGCGCATGGGTTCATCATAGAGAGGCTGCCACCATTCCAGTACTCATTGGATACACCATCTCTCATTTTTACACAGTCGATGATCACCAAGCTCATCCGCCAAGACCTGACCCAGCTAGACACCAGGAGGACATGGATACAACCAGCACAAGAATTGGGCACGAAGATGGCTTTCTACAGAGACCACCTTCTCCAGCTCACGGAAGATGGTTTTGTGATGAGACCAAGATACATGGATACCCACTTGTCTCATGGGATACGATGTGCTATTGGCCAGTTACGCACATCGTCTCACCAGCACTGAGAGAGAGAGAGAGAGAGAGAGAGAGAGGGAGAGAGAGGAAGAAGAAGAAGAAGAGAGTTTTAACGTAGTGGGAAACTATCCCAAGAGATCTTAAAGATCTAGCCAACGAGGAGAGTTGAACTCAAGGCCTCTTATTCAAGAGGGAAATGGCATAACCAATCTACCACACTTGGATGAGAGAGAGAGAGAGAGAGAGAGAGAGAGAGAGAGAGTTGAGGGGGGGGGAGGGGGGGGGGGGGTCGTGTGTGGTTGTTGGCTGGGCCGGACAAGCATAGTAGGCCGCATGGCCCATGGGCCCAAGACATTGAATGTGTGACAATTTAGTGAAATTAGCTATTCTAAGATTCCAAAATGAATGCAATTAAATTGGTTTCTTGTTTCTCAGATTTGGATTTCACTTTTTTGGAAATGAACCCATTTACCCTCATAGATGGTGAGCTGCTTCCATTGGATATGCGAGGAGAGTTGGATGACACAGCAACATTCGAAAATTTCCAAAAGTAAAATCTATTTGTTTGGGAAAAAAAAAAAAAAAACCTGAGGCTCTCAGCCCACCAATTTGCTCCTTTTATCATCTTGTGCAGATGGGGTGATATTGAATTTCCTCTGCCTTTTCGAATGGTCATGAGCCCTGCTGAGCAGTTGGTTTATGGAATGGATGAGAAGGTAAGAAACTGATGTAGAAGGGTGGTTCTGCATAGTCAAAAGAGATTGATTTGATCTTCCCTTTTGATATCATGCTACTATCACTGGACTGTAGACAAGAACCTCATTGAAGCTGGCCGTGCTGAACTCCAAGGCCCGCATCTGGACCATGGTTGCTGGTCCTCGTTGATAACTAACACGGGATCAACTCATGGGATCAACGGCAGGGGCAAGATCAGCCGTTAATCACGTGCGTAGTTTAATAAAAAAACGATGTTCCCTGCTGGGCATCCCGCCCTTCTAACCCAGGACCTCCCACTCCACAACCCTAAATAACACGGGGTCCAACTCGCGGGATCAACGGCGGAGGCGAGTGGATGGCCGGGCGCGCGATTTGGGCCGTCGGATCGACGCAACCCGTGTTAGTTATCAACGAGGGGAGACTTGGGCTATGCGTCCGATTTGGGCAATTATGCTGAATATAGTGGTGCTCCCAATGAAGAGGAGGTCCTTCATTATGCGAGAGTTCTCATAGATGTAGGTGTTACCGCACACGATAGCATGTTTTTTTGCTTGAGCTCAACTTGATTTTTGTGCAATTTTTCCTTGGCCTTTCTATTAATTCTATATAATGTGATCAGGTATTGCAAATTTCACAGATGTGGCTGCTACATTTAGTGGTATAATCAAGGCCATGAGAGAAAAGGTAAAGAGAAGCAAAATACAAGTATTCATTTGATGCTAGTTTATTTATATAGCATAATAAAGGTTCCTTTTTTTGTCTGTGTAAATGTTTTTTAGCAACGCCAGCTAAGGGAAGCAAAAAAGTGGGTTTACGTCCGAAGAGGAGGACCGAACTGGGAGCAGGGCCTTGCAAAGATGCGAGCTTTGAGTGAAGAGATTCATGTACCAATCGAGGTGTTGATACACTAAATATTTTGACACACTACTTAATATTAGTATTTTTTTCGGAAGAAATTCATATGCCAATTTTAATCCTTTTCCTTCTTTTTTTTTTTGGGATGGGTGGCGGGGAGACCCTTTCCAGAGTTTGTATATGTAGATGGGTTGGCGAATTTATCGTATCTGTGAACCTATAAATATGGGATTTGGGGCGAATCTTTTGAAATTTTTGAAAAAGAAGCACTTTATAGTGTATATTTGGCGAATTTATCTTCCAAAATCACAAAAATTTGGAAGTGGTGGGCTAATCTTTGGACAATTGAGTTTTGTAAAATAGGAAAATGATCCTGAAGACCCTTAAAAAATAGCCATTGGGCTTTAACTAGCACCTATGTTTTTCCTTCATTTTTTTTTTTTTTTGGGGGGGGGTATTCTGAGTTTAAGTTGAACTTGGCTCACAGCATGCTGTTTATGGGATTTTTTGGTTTATCTTGATTGCAGGTGTATGGTCCTGAGGCAAGTATGACAGAAATTTGCAAGGAAGCTATATCCAAGTGTCAGGTTGAGAAATCATAAGATTGATCGAGGCCTGCGGGAATTGTGTACAAAAAATGGGTGTGACATTAAAAGACTTCTAAAGTGAATGTTGTATGTTAGTGTGCTTACAAGTAAAAGGATTATTTTGCTATAGCCAGATGAGCTCATGCCGAATTAAAAAAGTGGGCTGTGTATAGTCAGGTGTAATACATATAATGATGAACAATTTGTACATAAGGTGTCTCCTCCATTTTTGGAGGTTTGGGCCATCAGCCCTACCACTATGTTCTCAGATTTTGTACAAAAGGTGTCTCCTCCACTTTTGGAGGTTTGGGCCAGCAGTCATACCACTATGGTCTCAGCTTGATCACCTGGGTTCACATGTTGCCCATTGCTAGCAGCCATTTGTATTCTCCATGTACAAATTGATACATCCCAGAGTGGAAGTCTTGACCTAGTAGCTTCATGAGCTCTCTCTCTCTCTCTCTCTCTCTCTCTCTCTCTCTCTCTCTCTCTCTCTGGAAGTCTTGACCTAGTAGCTTCATGTGCTCTCTCTCTCTCTCTCTCTCTCTCTCTCTCTCTCTCTCTCTCTCTCTCTCTCTGTGTCTCTCTCTCACACACACACACACACACAGAGTTTGTATCATTTTTTATTTTCAGCACTTCTATCCTTTTTTGGATATCCAAAGGACACACACATGTATATGGTTTTGTCTCATAGGCCAACTTCGGCCTCTAGAAGACATTAATAAGGCTTTCTTTCTTTCTCTCTCTCTCTCTCTCTTCTGTGACCACCACATCAAGGTTCAATTGCTTTTGGCCTTGACAAGGGTTCAGAAGGAGAGGGTTGCTTTTGGACCTAAGCAGGGCCTTCCTTGACTTACACAGGAAAACTGGGTCAGAGTTTGAGCAGCAAGCCTCAAAAAGATACCAACATTTATCCGCCTCCACCGAAAGCATAGCACACTCATGTGTCTATGGAAGCTTTGTGAGGATGATATGCATGTGCAAACTCATGAGCCCCATGTGGTAACATAGCATGAGGGAAACAGTAAATAATAGAAGTCGTTTAAAAGCAAAGGCTTGCCCCTCACCTTCTCTTAGTATCATAAATACTTCATTTGAAAAAGAGGAGAGAAGGAAATTTTGAACTTTGAGTGTATGCATTGTAGATGGAAAGTGACTACTTATTATGAAGTTCGTTGAGGCGAAAAAGATGACCCACAATGGAATTGGAATTCATCACCTCATGATTTCTCTTACGTTGGCACACCTTCAGACATTATTTTTGGAAGAAGAGCTCATTCATACTCAAGTAGCACATAGAAAAGAATCCATGCCAAGTATTTCGGAGGCTAGGGTCACTCACCGTGCTTGCTCTTATATTGTGTATCAAAGAACTTTCAACAACAATTTTATCCTAGTTACTAATTTTCCGAGGATTTTTGTGAGTATGACCATGCAAATCTTGGTATCAAGGCGAGTCTCTAAGGAGTCATGTAGATGCACAAAGCATGGTAAATGCAACCTAGATATGGGAACTACGTCTCGGTTAGCCATGCTTAGTGGAATTGCTATATGGCCATTGTTAGTAGGATTTACATGCTGCCCACACTGGCATGGTGCTAGCACAATGGATTGTCACCTTGCTTGCTTTTATACCATGTGTCAAAATTAAAAAAAATCTCTAACTCACAACACTCTCTCTCTCTCTCTCTCTCTCTCTCTCTCTCTCTCTCTCCATTTTTTTTGCATGCGACCTCTCTCCCTCTCTCCAGAGCTAGCTTTCCCCTCCGTGCTGAGCCCCTAGTTGTTGCAGATTCATATTTGCAGATTGCTACCAATATCTGTTGGGTGGTATGCAATAAGAGGCCATCTACAAGGAAATTTGTCGCAATAGATCCGAGATCCATTGGTCTTTTCTATTGCATGATGATAGTCATCACATTAGCAATCAATGTTGCCAAGCCTGATTTCAAATTACATACAAAACATAGGATCAAAAAACAAATGTATGAATAATTAGTCTCTTGTTAAAATGCCCATAGAAAAGGTTCAAAATAGATAGCTTACAAATAGGAATAAGTGAATTTTTTTGCAACCCATGTTTAAGAGCCTAGTTCTAGGGATCATCATCTCACTTGGAAAGTTCTCTCTAATCGTGATAGCTCATTGTACACTATAACTTATCAATACAGTACATAAATATTTGCAAGGGTAGGTATTCTAAGGTGAGTGCTTTATAAGTGGGGACTAGGGAGACCCCTTGCCCCCCTCCATCTGTGAGTGCAACGGTCCACGTAAGGCCCACATGGCTTGGGAAAGGGCCCTTCTATAGCATGGCTGTATAAAGATAGGATAGGATGAGTGCTATCAAGACATTCCCTTTGTTTTGTCACTAACATCAGACCCAACATGATTTTAGTGGAGAGGGGCTCATGGAGATTTTCCAAAAGGGAGCAAGAGCATGCACTTTTGCATGTGCATAAAGGCAAAGTAGAGGTTGAATAGAAAAGTCAACAAAAGTCATTTGGGAAGAGACTGTGGACATGACCCCTTGTTCTCACAATATAGGGTAAGGGTTGAGCCCTTGGACTCACGATACGGTCGGGGTTGACTTGCATGAAGCCAACGACAAGATAACATTGCCCTGGCACTGCCATCAAAAGCCATTATAGGCACTAGGGATGGGGATTCATGCCATAGCCCACCATCTCTCTCTCTCTCTCTCTCTCTCTCTCTCTCTCTCTCTCTCTCTCTCTCTCTCTCTCTCTGTGTGCTTGTTGTTGCCATAGGTGAGTCAATTTTTCTTTTTTCCTGAGGGGACATTGGTTCGACAAGGGGGCTTGGAACAATACATAGCAAGAGACTGATGAAGGGTTGCTGAGGAGAATCATGCTACAATTTGATGCACCTAAATGCATGTTTCCATTCTTCAACATTATTGGAGGTACCTCTCTTTGATCCAAGAGCATAGAAGATCTCAATTCTTTCAATCACAACATCATTGAACTATGCCGTGACACATTTTCCTTTGAAGACATGACGGTTCCTAGCTTTCCAAACATGTTTCAAACAATAGTACTTGGATATTTGGGTGCATACTAGAATGGCTTATCTTTGCGATCTAATTCCTCTCAAGATGAGGTCATTTGTATAGAAGATAATCTTCCAGGTCTTTCATACCCATTTGCAAATTTTTGCTGCCAAACCTAGTGTGACAGGGCACATTTTGACCAGATGTAGGGGATACTCTGAAACTGCTTTGCAACCCTACCAAGTGCTAGGGCCAATCCCTCTAGCGTATATCTTGTTCCTAGTTGGGATGTTTCCCCATAGTACCTTCCAAGTAAACATATTCATGGAGTTCAACCATTTTGGCAACTAGGATGGCTCCCCATAGTACCTTCCAAGTAAACATATTCATGGAGTTCAGTCATTTGGTCTCCTAGATGACACTAGCACTTTGTTGTCAATGCTCTTCTGACCAATTTTCCTTCCAAACCTTGATAAGTTGAGTGAGCCAGTCAGCTTTGTATACCACCTTGTTATAGGTATCTGGGGTTTTGGGGAATGTATACACTCTATTCTTTGGCCAGTGCGCCAATATTTCGAATTCAACACTGTTTTGCTCATAGGCATAGGATCATAGGATAGGATTCGAGAACTCTACGAACCAAGAGCCTTTCGTAAATACTTAAGATTATGCTAAATTATGACTTGCCCCACTTCCTTCTAGCAAAGGTTCATATCATCCCAGAGATGTGAGAGACTTGAGATACCTTTTTTTGCAACTTCCCTCCAAAAAGGGCTCAACAATATCCTCTCGAGTTTGGACAGCTAGGGGGACCAAAGAAGAATGGTGCATTTGAAGTATTTGACAGTCTAAGAGTTGAAGTTGCTTTGTTCCCAAAGTTTTTCTACTTTCTTGAAGGGTGAAGAACTACCTGACCGAAACGATTCCATTGACAAGCAATTCAAGGAGCTTAATTTGTAGGGTTCAGTCAGTGAATCCTATATAATTTTGAAATTTAAGCTCGTAATCTAAGTTCTTCAAAACTTCAAGGCATATGGCTTTCACGCATGCAAACTTTCTTTGCAAATTAAGTTGTCCTAGGTAATACAAGGTAAATAGAATCCATCGGTATGTTGGACTCAACGTAAGAATTAGAATTTAGTTCTTTGCCAATAAAAGACATGTCATTGCTAGGAGAACAAGATGTACCTCAATCTCCGCTAATGTGTTCCACACAACTTTCAAAGTTGAATGAAAATGATGACATAAAAAAAGTCATTTTGTGTTACTCATTACTTCATGCTTTGTCAGATTTTTTTTTTGTTTGCTTTTATGACAATGCATCTATCAATGAAAGAACTTTGTTATCCCATCACACCTACCCTCTTTCAATGGCTACTCACAAACACACCAAGAATCATGTCTTTAAGAATAACACATCACCTTCAACAACTATACACGATTACAAAGACGTTTTTCCTCAATTACCACTGGAAAGCTCAGTGCAGATAATGCATCAATACTATCTAGAGAAGGGAGTCGTTAAGAAAGACCTCACCATCAACAATCAATTCCTCCTTGAAATATTTGATCTAAAGGAAAAATATACTCACACCATCATCCTCCTACATAATCTCGACCTCACTCCTTACATAAATAATAGATTTTGTGCCTCATTACAACGACATGCATACAAAGAAGCTGAAATATTCCATGCTTTAGTTGCTATTTGTGTTAACAAAATATGTGCATTTATGGAATGCTTAGAATAGACTATCAATACTTGGGCCTACACATTTCTACCATTTCAACGAAGACTGTAATCAATACAATTTTCATTGAGAAAATATGTGCATTCATGGAATTCTTATCATAGACAGTAATGAATACCGAGTCTACACATTTCTACCATTTCAATGTGCTTGCTTATTAATAATGGACAAAACTACTCTAGTAGAAAAAATGCTAGAACCTACACCATCCTCAATAGACCCTATAACCATAGAACTTGTCCACATCATGACTGTGCACAATGTTCCATACACACTTTGCAACGAGAACATGTTGCACTTGATGGTGACATGGAGGTATATAGGAAAAATTGCTCAAAATCAATGTGTGCTATATAGAAAAATCCTCAAAACACTACAAAGTTCCTACCTTTTTAGAGATTTGCATTGCCACAAAACTTGCAAAAAAGGACAAAGTTCCCTATACAATACAACTTATGTTGGAAACAAAGCTCAAAATTTGCCATGCAAAAAACAATCACCGAAAAAACTCAATCTAAGAAAGTGAGTCAAGAGAGTCTTGGCAATGGCTTCCTCTAGGATGCCAAAGGCTACTTCGATACCCGTTCTTGAAAATAAGGTTGCAAGAATGCACATACATCCTATAGGGAATAGGTAGAAGTTAAAGGGCAAACAACAAAAGCAATAGTATTAATGAGTATGCAAGTACATGTCGATACAACAAGGGCAGCACCTTTCCAAGAGGGAAACCATCAATAGTGTTCCTATAATTTAAATGCATCAACAATGTTCCTATAATTTAAATGCAAGATTCCACAAATTGGTGATGCCATCCAGGCCCCAAAATCTTTTTTTTGTGTGGCCATACAAGTGTGAGTGTAGATGTTATATTTACTTAGAAAAGAATATACAATCAACCTCAAGCACTACATGTGCCTTGAGGGGGCATTGTTTCCAAAGGGGGGCTTGTATAAATACACACTAGGAGACTAACAAAGTGCTGCTAAGTATCACCACTCTAGTAGTCGATGCAACTAGGTGCATGGTTTCAGTCTTTGGCATTAGCGATTGTCCCTCTCTTTGAACTTAAAACATAAATGAGCCCAATGTTATCAATCAAAACATCAATGAAGTGGGCCACAACATATTCCCCTCAAAGACGCAAAGGTTCCTAGCGTTCTATATCTATTTCAAAGGATTCCCTTCAAATTTCCCTACCACACAGAGTCTCATCAAACCACAAAATCTTAAGGTGTTACACACATTCAATCCAGTCAATTTATGCAAGCCTTACAATTGAGCACCATGGGGGAGTAATCTCATCTCAACAAGTCTCTCCTTGAGCTTTGGATCATGCCCTCTTTGCGTTAATGGGTACTACTTTAGTGGTCCCCTTGGATACAACATGGTGGTTTTCAAAAGTGCACCACATCATGGTTCTTCTGCATACCACATGGTGGTTCTCAAAGGATTCAACACATCATGGCTCTCTTAGATTCATCATTTACAAGCTCAAGGATTGATGTGCATAGGTTGTAGGTCCATGAAGCAACAATTATGCCAAGTCCTTGATATCACTATAGGTACCATGGGACAACACTTTCTTGGGAGGTCATCCATTCCAATACTATTCTTGTCTAGGCATTGGAAGAGGGGAAAGGAGAAACACACTTGACAATACACAGTATGCCTCTCTATAGCTCAAGCGTAAACACAACACTCCAATCCTCTCAAAAAACTCAACAAGTGCCTGAATTTCTCAACAAAAATTCATCTGCACACATCCAAGCACGTGCACACGCTCGTAAAAAAATGCCTCCACAACACATCAATTTACAAGATCACCTATCAACTCTCAATCACACACAACCTGTGTGTGTGCGTGCGCGCGCGCACTACAAATGGCCTAGGGGGCTCACGCCAACACACAACCACACAAGAGAAGAGCAACAGAGAAGGGGGATGGGGGAGACGATAGAGAAAATGTTACTTGCAAATGGCTACCACACCTTGATTTGTTCAATAACTCTCTACAATGTTTGCCCCTTCAAAAAACGGGCTTCTCTCTCCTTTGTCAAGGAAGAAAATTCTCCCCTTTGTCCCAGAAAATTTTATAAAGGGGATTTTTGCATTTTTTGCAACTCTTGTCTACCACCCATTTTTTTAATTTTTTAAAGCAACTTCTCGCATGATTCCGTCCGTGAAAAACCACTTGAACTACCCCTTGGATAGCCTCTATCTCAAGCTGGGCCGCCCCCTCGAGAGATCCTTTTACAACCCATATGAGACCTTTCTCACTAGCAAGGGTGCTAGTGGGCGGGAATCCCCCCATAATAAAAAAAGGCAGGGGCCTTGTGGACCCTGGTGTGAGAACCAGCCCCTAATTTGGGCACTCGACAACGGTGATCACCGCCTTCCACTGCCACGGGCGCCAGCTGCCCCGCCCGCACAAAGCTCGCATGAGGTGGGTGAGCTAGGTCACCATAGGTGGCAAGCCCCCAAGCTCCCTCTCTCTTTCTCTCTTGATGACTTAAGGGAGTTCCCTTGTGTATATATACCCTGCAAAAAAGCATTCAAAATCCACATGTGGGACCATTCAAGGCCACGTGGTACTTAAGGGGGACCCTCCCCCTTTGAGCTTCAAATATTGCACCCTTTTGGGCTAAGTTGCATTATACGTCAAACGTTAAACATATTATATGCAGTTAATGGCCGTATAATACGTTTGACCAAATAAATGGACCGCATTATATGGTGACACACACTGAATTTGGCCCTCTATATTATCTCTTTGCACTTCGATCGAAGATTTGTTCGAACGAAGTGCATAGTTTATATATGTGACCACCGGTGCCCCTGAACAACATTTCACACAATCAAGTATCAAATTGTTTGAAAAAAGTAATCCTCTTCTCCAAGAAAAACCGTGAAAAAAAATTTAAAAATAATAAAGTAAAGGTTTTAGTTATCTATTGAATTTAGTTTTAATAATATAATTAACTTTTAATCATTATAATTTGTAGTAGAGTTTGTTTTTGTTTTTAATTTTTAAATTGAATATTTTTGAACAGTTTTAAAGATTAGAACTAAGCTCTTTTTGTGTTGGAGTTTTCTCACACTTAAAGAGGAGAAGATTATGTTTTGAAACCGTCTATCATTGTGCTGGAGTATATACTCACACTTGAAGATGGGTACGTATCATAAATAATGATTATCTATCTTTGTGCTAGAGTAAAAGTGTTTACTCACATAGGAGATGATTAATTCTTTCACTTAGATTAAGATTTTACTTTTAAAATTTGTAGGCTTAGAGTTTTTTCTTGAGAGATGAGAAACTTTACTCGAATATGGACTTGCACGATGAATTAAATTAATGTTTATGATTTTTATTTTCTCAAACCTAGGTTGTAATATTAGCCTATGTCTAAGATTTCATGTTATTATCTTATATATTCTATACATTGTTATAGGTTTTAATCATTCATTTTTGTTGTGTTTGAATTTATCTCACACTTCAAAAGAATTAGGGATATCTCCGAGTCCTTATGTTAGAGTGATGTACTCACACATGGCAGAAGTTTGACCAATTTTTTACTGGAAGTTTTTTTACCGTACTTGATGTTTATCTTGTAAGGTTAGAAGTGCTTCAACTACAATAATGATATCACCTTGTTGTGTTAGAACATTTGCTCACACTTCCAAGAAGATTATGTCACTTAAACCAACTTCAATAATATAATGACAACTTGAACTTAAAGACATTACCATAAAATGTCACTTAAACCATGATGTGATAATTAGCTTAAATTAACAACACAATGACAATTTTAACCCAAAAAAGGATATTTGTATTCTTCATCTTTTGGTCGTAGACCAAAAGAAGATACAACCAACAATGTGGGCTCCATTTATACATAGGGACAAATCAAAAGCTGAAGGTTGATTTTGGTGATTTCTATCTCTGCCTAAATCTAGTGTTTTATGTATTTTTTTAAACAAAGGCTCTTTGATCCGGATCAACAGGTTCTGGTATGCAATTAAGTGTATGTTTCAGAACCCAACATAGAGAATATTCATCGGTGGCTTTAGAAAAGGGAGGATTATTGATGGAGGTGCACTTGAGGGCAGCCCAAGGGTAGTACTGAAGGTGATTGTTTTGTCATTCCAAAGATAGATCTGTTCTCTTTGGAAATGTCTTTGTAGTTGGAAACAAGCTAGAAGTGCCCCAATCTGTAATGCTGTAATAAACACCCTTGTCAGCAAAATGCAACCTAGTGTTACAAGGGTGAAGGTTGTTGTGCAAAAAATCATGATGATGTAAGTACTTCAATGTTTTCAAAAGAGCATTGACAATGAGTAAACTATTGTCTTGGAAGCACTGTATACGGCCAGTTGTCTGCAAAAACTCTTTGATGGCAAGCTTGCTTCCATCGGAGGGACATGCTTGTATCCAATGCTCTACATGGACGCCAATATATGAAGATAAGCATTGACCGTGGGAACTGCCATACAATACTAAGTGGTAGGATCATGTCTCGATGTTGGATATTTAAAGTCGTGGCTTCTTTCATGGCTTGTTGTGTTGCAGTTGGCCCGTGTGGATGGATTTTGATTACTTTAGTTGATACACAAGGTCTGAGAAGGCACGGTCTAGTATACAAACTTTCTTGACATACGTCCATCTGCCTTCTCCGATTTGGGGTGCTTGCAAGTGGAAAACATGGTGGTCATGTAGGAGCTGCAACACTAGTGGATCATCGCCTTGGGCTAGTGCTACCATGATGGTAGCCTGAGTGAGAGTTACCTCTTCTACCTCAATGGTTGACTCGGTGTTGGGGTATAAAGCCCAATGTGGTCGCCCAGGTAAGTGGGCGGGCCGCCAGGTATGTACACATATTCTTTTGTAAAAACCTAATAAGAACGCACTATGCTCTACACATTACAGTAGAGCGAGTTCACCATATCGTCATGCTCTTCTTCTCGCACTCTCTCTCGCGTCGCACTTCCCCTCGTACTCCTTCAACTGGTATCAGAGCTCAGATCGAGGCTCGGGGCAGCACTGCACGAGGCTAGAGTCACCAACTCAGATTGGAGTGAAATTTGACAGGCGAAGACACGGCTCCAAATCTCGTGGGAGGGCCCGAAGGCATCGGTGTTGTCAGAATTTCATTCTGGGGTCATCTCGGCCACCGTTCGGCTTCGACAAAGGTCTGCGCAGGCCATTTTCGACTACGTGGTCTCGAGGGGTGCATATTCAACTCTGCAAATTTGGGGTTTTCGGCCTACGACTGCAGGTGCTTAGGATATCGACACTCCTAGAGTGTTGATTTGTGGTTGTCTACACATCGAAGGACGGCTCACAGTTCTTGGAGACGTGTCACATACGACACGGGCGTATCTACACACAGACTGTAGGCGACATCCACTAGTTCATCAGGCAGCTTGTGTTTGCGGCTTGATATTCCAGATTTCATCCTGACATTGCAGGTACTTCCACATGGGATGTATTGTCAGAGATGATGTATGTCTGTTGAGGGTTTGCTGGCTGTGAGTCACGCAGCAAACAACCGCCGCAGCGGTTACAGCATACAGTGGGAAATTTGTGGATGTATGACTTTTTGGGAAGTCTATGTACTGTCAGATTTAGTGCAGCCTTTGTTGAGGGTCGAGTGAGGTTTTATTGAGCTGGGGGATTCTCGAATGTTGAGATCCTTTCGGTGATACTGGTCTTGGAGCGATCCCTCGAGCACCCTTAGATAGGCAGCTAGGATGTATTGACTGTGAGTTAGACAGTTGGGATTGCATCTTTGCTTTACTACCGTTGAGGCATTGTCACAGTCTATGCTTACAGGACAGTGACAAGATAGTGAGAGATAGTACAGGTGCAGGACAGGTTTACCCGCAGCTTACAGTGTCAGAGAGACAGTGTTTTTTGAGCTGTTTTTTGGTATGTTTTTTGAGTACACCAGAGCCATTTTACAAAGGAGACTTTGCCGAAATTTATGCAGAATCTGAAGCTTTCTTGGTTCATTTGACAGGTTGATATTGGTTCAAAGGTCAGTTTACAGGGGAAACTCTGCCGAATTTTTCCCAGGAAAGTAAACCACTGTGAAGCGTAGCTATGGCTGGATCACATGACACTGCTCTTTACAATATCAAGAAGCTGGATGGAACCAATTTCCCATTGTGGAAGAAGCAGATTTGGCACGTGTTGGTACAAAAGAAGCAGATAAAACCTATAAAGCTCAAGGGGATAAAACCAGAAGATATGGACGAAGATGAATGGAGCGAAATGGATGAATTGGCACTTTCTACCATTATGCTGACTTTGGCAGAAAGCGTTTACTTCAATGTAGCAGACGAGATGTCGGCTTATCAAGCATGGTTAAAGCTGAGTGATCTTTATGAGAAGCAGAGTGCAGCTTCACAGGTATACTGGCTTAAGAAGCTTGTTGACTTGAAGATGAAAGAAGGGACACCTATGTCCAATCATCTGAATGAATTCAACACAATCTATAGTCAGTTGTCAG
Organism: Adiantum capillus-veneris; assembly: GCF_014529385.1. Lineage (NCBI taxonomy): Eukaryota > Viridiplantae > Streptophyta > Polypodiopsida > Polypodiales > Pteridaceae > Adiantum > Adiantum capillus-veneris. The sequence goes on along the minus strand of NC_140953.1, from coordinate 107,540,856 downwards.
CTCAAGGTGTCAAGTTTGATGAACCTGTTAGAGCTATGTTCCTGTTGATCACATTGCCGGAAAGTTGGGACACTTTTCGCACAACTTTGAGTAATTCTGCACCTCCAGATGGTTTGAACATAGCAGGTGTAGAAGGAAGTCTGCTTACTGAAGAAACCAATAGAAAGACAATAGACAAAGGCAAAGGAACAGCCTTAGTTGTCAGGGGAAGGACCAAAGAAAAGTACAAAGGTGGAAAGAGGAATCAGTCTCGTAGCAAGTCCCGCAGTGCTAAAGGCAAGAGTGACATAGAATGCTACCATTGTGGCAAGAAGGGTCACATGAAAAGAGACTGCAGAGAATGGAAAGCAGAAAAAGGCAAAGAGAAAGCTGAAGACCATGGTGAGAAGAACAAGTCCTCAGTGAAGATTCAAGAAATAAATGTGACAAACACTGTTGCAGAGGATGACAGTCTAGTGTCAGGAGACATCTAGTTCTTGAAGAATACAATGGACTCAACTCTTCTTACAGCATCTGATGGAAATGCAATGAGTGACTGGATTATAGACTCAGGGGCATCACTTCATGTGTCTCCAAATAAGGAGTGGTTTACTTCTTATGTGACCACTAAAGATCATGTTCGGCTAGGCAATGGGCAGACATGTGAGATCTTAGGTGTTGGAGATGTTCAATTGAAGTTTCAGAATGGCTCTTCTTTCACGCTAAAGAATGTGAGACATGTTCCCGCAATTACAAAGAGCTTGATCAACACATGTTTACTTGATGATGCTGGCTACGTCACCACTTTTGGACAGAACATGTGGAAGATATCCAAGGGTTCTATGACAGTAGCACATGGAGTAAAGTCTGGAGGACTTTACATGATTTATGTATCAAATGTCTCTAAAAATGTAATCAATGTAACCGAGCAGCCGAACGTTTCTTTGTGGCATAGCCGGTTAGGACATATGTCCAAGAAGGTATGGTAAGCAAACACAACAACCACATAAGCATAGAAGCAGTAGAAGAGATACACAGTTGGCACTTGTTCATAGTGATTTGTGTGGACCTATGCCTGACCTATCTCTAGGGGGAGCTTCTTACTTTATGACATTTATAGATGATTACTCGAGGAAAGTATGGGTTTACTTTCTCAAGCACAAGGATGAAGCGTTTAGTGTTTTCAAAACGTTTGTGACACTTGTGGAGAATCAGAGTGGCCTTTTAGGACTTTTGTGATTCAAAGGGTATAAAACGTGAACTTACTGCTCCTTACAATCCTCCTCAAAATGGTGTTACTGAGAGGATGAATAGGACCATACAAGAGAAGGTCAGAAGTATGTTGTCTAATGCACAACTGCCAAATGGGTTTTGGGCTAAAGCTGTATCAACAGCTGTTCATCTTGTAAATAGATCTCCTAGCAAGGTTTTGCAGAAGGATTCAATGCCAGAGATGGTATGGTCAGGCAAAATGCCCTCATACAAGCATCTCAGAGTCTTTGGCTGTGAGGCATATACTCACGTTCCAAAGGAATTTAGGAACAAACTTGAGCCAAAGAGTAGAAAGTGCATCTTTCTAGGCTATGGTAATTCTGGTGAGATGGGGTACAGACTTTGGGATCCCAAATCCAGAAAGGTTGTGCGCAGCAATGATGTTCAATTTAATGAATCCAAATATCATTCTAAACCAGAGAGGGTTGAGGAGATTAGAAGAGTTGTCTTCCAAGAAGATGGACTTGCACGTGCAAGACAAAATGTCAGGGCTCAAGAGGAGCAAGGACAGGATAGAGTGGAACCACAGGTTGTGGCTGATCCTGAGCCACCTATTGTGCGTAGATCTAGACGTGTCACGCGACCTCCTGATAGGTTTGTTCCATCTATGAACTATGTCATGTTGACTGATTGCAATGAGCCTTCATGTTACAAGGAAGCAGTGCAAATGAAGGACTCCGGGAATTGGCAATTGGCCATGCAGTCAGAGATGACAGCTTTGCATAAAAACAAGACATGGAAGCTAGTTAAATTACCACAGGGCAAAAAGGCTCTACCTTGTAAATGGGTTTACAGGTATAAGATCACCGCTCATGATAGTCAGCCAAAGTACAAAGCAAGGCTTGTTGCCAAGGGCTTTAAGCAAGAACAAGGCATTGACTTTGATGAAGTCTTCTCTCCGGTGGTCAAGATGACTACATTGAGATGCTTTCTTGCATTGGTTGCCATATTAGATTTGGTGTTGCACCAAATGGATGTCAAGACAGCGTTCTTGCATGGTGATTTAGATGTGGAAATTTACATGCAGCATCCAGAAGGGTTTGTTGAGAAAGGCAAGGAAGATTGGGTATGCCAGTTGTTAAAGAGTCTTTATGGCTTAAAACAATCACCGAGGGCATGGTACCATAAATTCCACAAGTTTATGCTTTCTCAAGGCTACAAACGTAGTGAGTTCGATCACTGTCTATATACAAAGAAGGCTAAGGATGGCAGTTGGTTGATCCTTATTTTGTATGTGGATGACATGTTGATTGCTGGCAAGCACTTGGAAGAAATTTCAGCTTTGAAGTCAAAGATGGCAAAATCGTTTGACATGAAAGACATGGGTGAGGCAAGTCATATACTTGGTATGCGCATTGAGAGAGACAGATCAAAGAAGTTGATTTGGTTATCTCAAACAGAGTATATTGACAAGGTTTTGCAACGTTTCAATATGGAGAAGGGAAAGGCACTGAGTGTTCCATTGCCACCATATGTGAAACTTAGCAAACAAGATTGTCCTGTGTCTGAGGAAGAACAGGCTGAAATGGATAAGATTCCATATGTGTCTGCAGTGGGTAGTTTGATGTATGCAATGATTGCTACTCGCCCAGACATTGCATTTGCAGTGGGAGTAGTAAGTCGATACATGTCAAACCCAGGCAAGAAACATTGGGAGGCAGTGAAAGGAATATTGAGATACCTGAAAGCTACAAAGAGTATGCGTTTATGCTATGGGAGTCAGAAGCTAAGTGTAAAGGGTTTTACAGACTCAGATTATGCAGGTGACTTAGACAACCGAAGGTCTACGTCAGGGTATGTCTTTACATTGGCTGGTGGAGCAGTATCATGGCGTTCTAGATTACAAGATTGTGTTACTCAGTCTACGACACAGGCTGAATATGTTGCAGCATCAGAGGCATGCAAAGAATCAATTTGGCTTAATCGACTAGTAACAGATTTGGGAATCAAAGAAGAGATGCCTGTGTTATATTGTGATAGTCAAAGTGCTATACAATTGGCTCGCAATCCAGTTTATCACTCAAAGACAAAGCATGTGGATGTGAAGTATCATTTCATCAGGGAAATGCTCGAGGATAAGCAACTTCAGCTTGTCAAAGTTCACACCACAGAAAATCCTGCTGATCTACTTACAAAAGGACTTCCCTCAGAGAGCTTTGCACATTTTCGCAAGCAGTTAGGTGTAGGGTAGTACATCACTTCTCTACATTTCTTGTATATTAGCTTGTATAGTAGCTTCTCTCACACTTAAAGTACCACATTGGACTTTAAGTGGGAGGTTGTTGGGGTATAAAGCCCAATGTGGTCGCCCAGGTAAGTGGGCGGGCCGCCAGGTATGTACACATATTCTTTTGTAAAAACCTAATAAGAACTCACTATGCTCTACACATTACAATAGAGCGAGTTCACCATATCGTCGTGCTCTTCTTCTCGCACTCTCTCTTGCGTCGCACTTCCGCTCGTACTCCTTCACTCGGTAGGATCAACAAGTCATAGTCTTTTGCTAGAGCCTTCTAGTTTGATTTTTCCTTTCATTTCTGCATGCAATTGACGAATCAATTGCATTTTTGCGTACTAGAGAGAGAGAGAGAGTGGACTTCAAGGTTTTTGCAGAGCATCAAAAGCAACCAAGATTTGTCTCAAGACTTGCTTGAAAAGTCCCCGTATTTGATCGCCAATGAATTTGCAATATCAAATGATACTGTGGGGAATGATTGCTGTAATAGCTCAAAGCAATGTTTTGTCAACGTATTGACAAAATCATTGAAAATGGAAGGCTCTACAGTTTCAAAACATCGAAGTAACTGCTTCTCTTCAGCACCATGTAGATAACGAAGAATAGCTTCAGTGGCGGTTTTTTTATGCGCTCGTGATAGCTTCATCTATGACATGGCTATTAAAATAAACGAAGATATATTAACAAAAAGAAAGTAATTCAAACATGTTGAAATATGTAGACATGTTTTCTAATATCAATGTTGAATATTTAGACAGATTTAAAGTGAAAGATTTGTTGTACCAAATGAAATATATACAATTTTTAACGATTAGGATTTTTGAATAAGAAATCTTATCAATAATTGAATAAATATACAATCAATTTAAAACTCTAATACAGTGTAAGTTAAAGTTTTAAAAAATAGATTACTAAAAGTTTACGTTATGTAAAAGTAGTTCAACTGTGTGAGTTGTGTGAGTTAACAACTTTAACACAAGAGTGAACACTACTAAACATAGAACACTAGAAGTTAACATCACACAAAAGTAGTCTATTCGACTACTAAAAGTGTACGTCACATAGAAGTAGCCCAATTGTGTGAGCTAATAACTCTAACACAAGAGTGGACACTACTATTGAAATGATTGAAAGATTGAACAATCAATCTGGTCACTGTTGAAGTGTGAGAAAAAAGTGTCTAACACAACACAATAGTCAAACCATTAATCATCACATTTAGGAAAAGAGAAGCAAAGCTTCAACTTAGCACTCACTATCTGTTACTATTGTTGGATCGAAAGAACATGCTCTAATTTGAAAAGGTCATGGCAATGGCTTTTTGTATTGAAGTTTATATGACCAGTTAATTGTCATAGGTAGAGGAGCCAATGGAAAGATGATGAAAAGGTAGAGAGCTGATGTAGAGACCATGAAAAGTTTGGACACAGTCCCTCTCAGCAAAGGGAACTTTGGAGGGGTTAATAGCTCTTTAAATGTATCTCTTTGAGGTCATCCAAAAGAGACAGGTTATGATGCTTGCAACACTTGATGCACAAAGCTATTGGATTATGAAGATAATCATGTGCAACAAAAAATATATTTGTAAATGGAGTCAAACTTGAGCCAAGATAGAGCTCATTTGGCAAAGGAAGATTTGTTGTGCGGTGTCAACTACCATGTTTAGAATGCAAGTAGCAAAGACTCTTCACTCATCAAATGGACTACAATTGGTGGATGCTCTTGCCTAGTGCTTGTGTGTGACATAGACCTTAGAAAACTTGAAGCCCAACGATTGTCACCCAGTGTCAGAAAAAAACTGAGGTCCACTGTGTTCTAATTGGCTAGAATCATAAAATCTCGGGTAGATTTTGAGCTTTGCCTTAACTGAGGTCCACTGTGTTCTAATTGGCTAGAATCATAAAATCTCGGGTAGATTTTGAGCTTTGCCTTGAAGAGAACTGGGTAATTCACACAAGTTTTTAGTATAAATATCGGCAAAAGATTCCAATTTTGACCTACAAACCGGGAGAATTTCAACTTTCTCCTTATCTTGTTTGGTTAGGAAAAATGTATTTTTCTAGCCTTGTCAATGTCACTTGCCTCACTCGGAATAGTGTAATGATAGATATCCTCCAAGCCTTGAGAAAATCGACTTTCAAAGCAAAATCAGTAATCAAAGAGCTAACACAAGGAATATACTATAGAACACCTTGGCCCTATTTAATATACTCTTTCTTTACACGTTTTTAATGTAGTTTATGCAAGCACACTTATCACTTCAAAAGACTATATTTGGGTCATCCCTTGACTCGTCTTCATTCCCTCTTGAGTTTAAGAGGATGTACATATACGATTCAAAATCAAATTGAGTGTCCTTAGGAATCGAGCACTAAACCACACATGCAAATACATGCATGGTTCGAGATAGCTTGGTTAGGCATCTTCATAAAGGTGGATGATTACCTTGCCCATCATGGTCGTTGGTCCGCTTTATTTGGCCAGCACCATTGGCTGCAACTAACGACAATCGGTAAGGATTACGGGATGTCGACAGTTAATCTCATTTACTTACTTTCCAACTGGAATAGGCTAGTCATTTTTGCTGAGTAACCCTCCCAAAGACGCATGATGATTGGGAATGCGGTCACACCAACAACAGGCTCTCGGCTCCGCCTGACCTGTTGGAATGGTGCTCCCGACACCCATTCCCTACACCTTCTTCATTCTAGTGATGTAAATAGAAAAGCATCTAAACCTTGAGTAGTTTGTCATAGGTGGATGATTGCCTTGGCCTTCTCTTTGCTTCGGTTCATTCTATTTGTGTCTCCAAGATGTTACTCGCGCTGCTGACCATTGGGCATAAGAGCTCTCCCCGATAGACCCTCCATTGTGTTCTCAAAATAAATGCACGCCTCATAAGCCATCCTTCAATAGGTAATTTTATTTGTTTGAAAGAGCTAGCAACAACCATCCAAAGCTCTGGAGATCATGTCATGCTTCCAATTGGATACTCCCTGTCAAAAGGCGCTTCTTCACTCTAGGGGGTGGTTGAAGCACCCCCTGCCTATCAGTGCTCGAAAAAAACCTAGGTTTAGTGTAATCCCACCTACAAATTTTGAAATTTACCTCTAAATTTTACTTTTAAGGTTGAGAAAACCTACAAAATTTTGAAAAGAAATTAGTGTAATTTGGTGTAAAAACCTTCAAATTTTGTCAATTTACCTTTGTTGTTTCACATATGTAGGTTTGCCAAGTTTTTGGATTTCTTTTTTTTTTTCGAGCAGTGCTGCCTATGTTGTCACAAAAATTGTCAGACGAGGGATCCTAAACTTTCAAATGGGTATGGGGCACCACTTTTTTGCATTCGAGGGCCTATGGGGAAGCCTTCTACATCATTCCCGATGATTGCTCTGGGAGGAGTCTCAATGGGATTCCCCTTGTTGGGTCACGGGTGGTTCTCAGCGTTTGGACAAGAGTTGAGGAATAAGTGGAGGAAAATGTCTCTACATGAAAGTTCTGTAGGACACGTTTTTGAAAAACATTAGGATGGAGTGTCTTCTTATAAGCTTAGGACGGCGATTGCAAGACTAAAGATTTGCAAGTCCCTAGTTGCTATCACAATGAAGGGGATAGTTTAATTGCAAAAAAGCCCATGCATGAAACGAGTGCCCATAAGAGTATATGCTTGATGCTTGCTCCAAGCTAGCCTTTTTTAAAACTTGGAAGCTCCACGGCAGCGATACTAAGTGCAACAGTAGGGCTCGATCCATTTCATTTGAATGGGAATCCACGGAGATGCTATATAAAGTGAAAGTGGCATCGTCTCATTGGAATAGGGGGAGACCTTTAGATACATCAGGTGCTCCATCTTGCACTGGTCCTCTTGGCTCTCCAAGCTATAGAAGGTTCTCTAAACACTTTTTGGAGGGAAGTTGCCCGAAAGGTGAATAACAAAGGGACTTCCAAGCTGGCACATTTTTGGGACAATGACAACTTTTGCTTAAAGGATGTGGCACCTTGGTGCAACATAATCTGAATGTAAATGACAGGCTAATGATTGGTAGAGTCTCAAAAGTTATGTTCAATTGTCCAATGCCTACCGTTGGAACGAAGCTCAATTGGAAAGCTTGGCACTGGCCCAATGATAGATTTCTTGCGCTTATAAACACACTGGGAACTTTTAGCAAGCTTCCTTATAAAGTAGATTGGTTCATTGCGCTCATTAGATTGTGGAGGGTAAATTGGTCAGAAGAGAAGTGACTAAAGTGTATAAACAATATTTTGGGAGATAAAATGGCGAGGCTCGATGAAGGTATTCACTTAGAAGGTGTTGTGGGGGCTATTCAATTGGGGAATAAGGTTCTTGCTAGAGGAATCGACTCTAATACTTGCTTTGGGTGCAAAGTAGCTTTAGAGGATTCCTTGCATCTGTTTAAAGACTGTCCTTCCTTGCGGGGTCTTGCTACTAAAATCTATAAATGGGTGCAAAGGACGTGGAAGGCACTCTTCTTTGGGGATGATTTGGTATGGGGGGGAGAAGATTTTAGAAACAAGCAATTTTGGTGTGCACACAAATTCACCAAATATTGCTATCTGAAGCAGATTTGAAAATCCAAAATTCAAAATATTACTATTTGAAGTAGATTTGGAAACTTGAAACCTTTAGGTCTTTGAGAGAAAATTTGTGGTAGCTCAATTGTGAAGGAACTGAACTTGTTTATTTAATCGGGTCAATTGTGCAAGCCGAAGAATGGACACATGCACTAAGTTGCATCAATAGCTTGGGTGGTGCCGACGGAGGAGGTACATACCGTTGATCTTCGGTTGGATCTCTTGGATAAGAAAAAGATAGGGTCTCTTGCTGATGAAGTGTACAACCCTTGTTTGTCTATTCAAGGCACATGAAAAAAGCATATCATCAACGCAAATTTTTTGAAAGCATGACAAGAAGAAAGTGAATAACAACAAGGATTTGTGTACAATTTTCTAAGTGAGTATATTGCCTTAAGTATACTACAAACAAGTGAAGGTTCACTTTGGCATTTTAAAACTATAAAATGAAAGGACAGTTGTGCCATGCAAAGGTGTGAAATGTGAAATGAAAGATCCATTGAAAAACTACAAGAGTTCAATTGTTCACACTAAAGACCAGGTTGTGAGATGTGAAATCAAGGTACCATTGAAAAACCAAAAGAAAATAAGAAATTCAAGTCAAAAATGGATCCACACCCAATTTAGAGACAAAAAATTTAGCATATTTTTAGAATCTTGCTTATGTTTCTTGTTGTAATTTACCGAACAGCGTACCATCACTAGGCCTTGAGTGTCTCTCTGATGCTTTAAAAAACCTCACATTTTTCTTTTTCAAATGGAGCATTGAAAAAAATTCAAAAAAATATCAATCTTTGTATCAGCTGATTAATCTTTTCATGAGGATTTTGGTGCAATGTTTAAATATTCAAAATGATTAGATTTGTAAAGTCCCCCAAAAATATAAAAAATGATTAATTTGTCACAAAACTTTCCCTAAACTGACTCCTTTATCTTAGGTTAAAGCCATGTAAAGAGTAAACAAAATTTCAAATGTTGGCTTAAAACTCTTCCTCTAAGGCTCTTAAAAACTTCAGTGTTCAATTCTCACCATTAATCACAATGAAAATTTAGAGTTAGCAATCCTCGACACGCCCAATGTAGGTCGGAGCTATGTCAAAAAAGTGACATGGCTTTCATTGAAATGGGTTTGGCTTTTCAATTGAAAACAAACAAGCCGAAAAGATTGAAAAGTTGAAAACAAATTCTAATGAAGGGAATCGGGACCATGTACTTACGATGTCGCCACGTATCTACGCAATATTTTATTATTATTACACGGGAAGTCTAAGAACTTTCTAGTTTTGTATATAATAAAGTGAAGGATAGGTTGATTTGTATGCAAGAAGCTTGGGTTGCAGAGGTCTCTTATGAAATGGTTGAGGTTGCAAGAAAGGAGAAGGAAGCAAACGTCCACTTTGTCAACACGCTAGGAAAGGAGGTGAAGTCTTTTTTTTTGCAAATGACTGAAAAATCTATTTGAAATGAACTTTTGTATAGTTTTTGGCTTTCGAATGTATTTTTTGCACGTGCTTATGGGGGACCTTTGTAAAAAACTTCAACGAGGCTTGACTAAGGTAGAGAGTGGGTAGATTGAAGGGACCTATGGGGCACCACTTGTGATAGGGTGCTCCACTCATAGGGTTTCTATAACCACAACATGGCTCGCAAAAGAAAATCCTAATTAGAGAAGCAAAGGGCACATGTCATTTTTAGGCTAAAAATGACCAAAAAGTGGGTGTGGCCAAAGCTGGAAAGCGAGAACCATCAAAGCCAAGTCATCATTGAGAGGGGGGGGGGGGGGGAGACTACATTGGAGCCAAGCCGCTTTGGGTGCGGGTTAGAGGAGAGCCAATGCCACTCTCGCTCAATTTGTCTCTGGGTAAGCCAATTCTGGAAGCTCGGGGAAACCATCAAAGTGAAGCCACTCCAAAATGGAGGTATGTTGGAGGAGGGTAGCCGATGTCGAGGCTACACTTGAGGAGAGCCAAAATTGCTCTCACTCACTCTTGCTAAGTCAAAGCGGAGAAAATGCTCGATGCCATCTTTTGTCACTGGATGGAAGCATGCCAATGCCGTAGCCATCGATGCCAAGTAGATGCAAAGCCACTAAGAAGAACACCAATGCCAAGAAGAAGTCATCTGGGAGAAGGTGTCCCAATTGAGATATCCTAGCTCTTCGATGCTAGGAGAGAATGTCAAGAGCCAAGGCTGCCACCAGAGGGAGAAACTGGCAAGTAAATGGCATATGCATGCGGGAGGGGAGCTGATGTGCTCTCTCTCCCTTCCTCTCTACTCTCTCTTTTTGCTCTTTGAAGCCGAGGATCTCCCAAGAATTCACACTCTCTTTCTCTCTGACGTGTGTGTGAATAAAAATGAAATGGTGATGTTGCTCGTTGATTGCAGTGCTCAGCGCTACCCAATTGCTTGCATTAGTTGTCATGTTGGGAAGGAAGAGTGAAAGACTTCCAACTTGTTGGAGCCAGGAAAATAATGAAGGAGGTTCTAGTGTATCATGTTTACATGAACAAGGAGCTTCAACTTCAACCCAAAATCTCAAATCTTCCATTGCATAGAGCTTTCTGTGAGTGGTTCATATGTGCACGCTATTATTTTATTTGTCTTGTTTGTGGTTCTCTTCTTGTTTATTTGTTGTACATGTTTTATAGTAGTATGCTCATTACAGACCTGTATCCCTCAAGCATAGAGGAATGATAGCAGGTAGAGTTTGTCATAGATATTTTTGATGTCTGGCATGGATCCATTGATGAAGAGATTTACAAAGGAGAACTCATGGTTGTTTGGAAGAAAAAGGGATATTTTTTAATGATCATTTTTGTGTCTCACCAAAATCCATAGAAGACTGGGGCACTGGCACCAAGGTTGCACTGCCTAGTTTTAGAAGTGAAGAGTGGCCACTACCAAGCTCAATAACAAATGAAAACTATAGGTGCAAGATATTTTATGAGATCCAAACATGTTAAAAGGCCAACATTGCAAGCAAGCATAGCAAAATTTTGATTTTTATGCCCATCATTTTATTTGTGAATTTTTTGCAAAGATAGATGTGAAAGTGTCTAAAACAATGATGGTGCTTAAGTGCTTTAGGGGACAATGAAGATGTATTAGAATATTTTGATGAATGTTTGGGTCAAAAATTAGTGAATGGAGTCCTTTGCAAAGTGCAATCTAGCTCCATTACATGTAAATACATGATCCATACCCAAAACTTCATTATTTCATTTTTTAAAGTCAATGACATCATATGGAGGGGGTACTTGGTTCATGTAGATCAAAACATGGATGATTTTAATGAGAACCCCATTTAGGACATTGATGTATGGATGAATAGTGTGCACTTGGCAAAGTTGAAGATAAGAACCAAGTGCACATTGCACCAAGTGAGGTAGGACTTACACAATGAGGAGATATACTTACCTATAACTTTTTCTTTTCAGATAGTTGGAAAGAAGGTGTGTAGATAATTTTTTTCTTAATTTTTAATATGGATTGCAAGTCTTGAGGAGGATTGATAGGAAAATTCCACGCTGAGAAGTGCTAGAAGGGATAATGCATCTCCTTCCAAGCTAAAGCCTGCTCCCTATGCTAGTATTATAGGCAAGTTGTATCAATTATAGAAGACTGGCATTTTGTACCAATGAAAAATGTAAGTTTCCTTTTTCATTTTTCAGGTGAAGATGTCTCATCTTGTTGGTTCCATTATCATTTTTTTGGTGGAAATGTCTTGTTTGATGCCCTCAATATTGTATGTTCAAAAAAATAAAGTGCAGTCTTGCCTTCACAACACTATAAATAGGCCAACCCGATTTATGGTTGCCACCCTTACAATGTGTAATAGGTCAAGAGATATGGGTAAGGATTCTGGCTCCTCTTCCTCACTTCTTGTGAGCAAGGAAAAGAAAAAGAGAGAAAAGACCATGAGCAAGAGAAGGTAGAGGTTGAGGTAGAAGAGAAGGAAGAGATAGACTCTGAGCCAATTTTCATTGTCTCCGCTTACTTGAGCATGAGAAGTTAGAGGTTGAGGTAGAAGAGAAGAAAGAGGTAGAGTTTGACTCAGTTTTCATTATCTCCACTTACTTGAAACAACTGCCCCCATGGTTGGTAGATTATTAAGGCCCTTCAAGAGTAGGGTTGGAAGATGACATGGATGATGCTTTAGGCTATGATGTTGACAAGGAGGACTAAAAGCGTTTCACCTCTATAGCATAGCATGCTTGCAACTTGTAATGGACACTCACATACCCAAATGGTAGAGGAAAGTCACCCAAATAGGTCCTTCTTCACTTGAATCAAGAAAAAACTCGTGGGGATTACAAGCTCCCGCCAACCCAACAAGATGCATGTAGAGAGTCGGTGACGATGAGGCTTGGGATCAGAGCAGACACCAACCAAGCCGATGTGAAGGTCCTCCAAAGATGATCAAAAGTTCAGCCAACAAACACACATACTCATATCCTCTCACACTCAACTCAATTCCCAAATCTCTCTCACTCTTCCTTGCACACTCAGTCCAAATGACACACACACACCCCCGCAGACTATGTAGAAAATGCTTCTATCTTCTTCACCAAAACACCATGACAATGGAAAAAAGCTCAATCATAGAGAACCCAGGATGATCCCTAAACATCAAATTGATAAGAGAAAGGTGTAATTCACTCTTCAAAGGTGGAGAAGAAGAGAAACAATGCGGCAAATGGGTGCGGGATTGCACACACACACACACACACACACACCACCATGAATCCTCTTGGCTCCAATCCCCCCTTTTTCTTTCCATGGCATGTGAGATGATGTGTCAAAAATTGGCCAATTTGGACCAAATTTGACAATTTTTGACCTATTTTTGCCTATCAAAAGTCATTTTCGATGGGGATTGGGGCAAACAGTTACCAAAAATCACCAAATTTGTCACGATGATTCCTCAAATAATTTCAAAGCACTAAATTTCAGAATCCATCACTTTCTATACACAATACACATGATCTGGATAAAATCTGCAAGGATATAGCCGAGGTGCATGTGCGACTACACACATCATGTTTTTGCGCATGAGAGAGCATTCTCTATACTTCCACTTGTTTTATTGAGAATCAAAATCATATTTACATCATGTACAAGGAATTCTACGAAACCATGATGCCACAAACAAGGGTCCACTGTACATAACGATGACCTTGATTGAGCACGCTTGAGTATGTACATGGCATAGACATATGCGACTTCTTTCAACAAATTGGCAAGCATCCATAAAATCCTTAGGTGTTTCCTTAGTCACATAAAAAAAATTGTCATAACTTGCCAACCCCGTAGTCTACTAGATCATCCATGATCAGCATCAACAATTTTGAGGGCAAACAAAGAGCGCATATCATCCCCAGAAGTTACCTCTGCATGTAAAGTGACATTTGAGTTGTTATGCTCTTCAAGAAGCATATCATCTTTTGCAATTTTCATCATTCTTGGCACATACTTGTTGAGTTTGTATCCATTAACTCTAGTTGAGTGCATGGTTCCATCCAAATCAGCAAGCTCATAAGTGCCATTCTTGTACTTCTTTGTTACCATGAATGGACCCTCCCATTTGATTTGAATTTTTTTTTGAAAGGTGCTATCCAATCTGCTATTGTATCTTAGTAGTATTTCACCCTCTTCTATCTATTTTTCCTTCACAGTTTCTTTGAACCTTCTTTGTTGATCATGTTGATTTTTTTCATAATGCTCAAAAGAAAGATTACGATCAAGTTGTAAACACTATAAATGCAAAAGTGTCTCTTCAAGAATGTCCCTTGCCTCTTCATTGGCTTTATGAGCATCTTGATGGAAGGAATCTCAACTTAAATGGGCAACAATGCTTCCTTTCCAAACACCCAAGAGAAATGGAGAATATCACGTTCCTGATTTCACAGATGTTCTATAAGCCCACAAAGCACATGAAAGTTCAAGATTCCATGTTTTACTATGACTTTGAGTCATTTTGGTAAGTATCCTCATAAGCTCTCCCATGAATCTTTCATTCATTCCATTGCATTGCGGATAATATGGAGTGGTGTACCTATGTTGTACCTTCAACTTCTTACATAAATAGTTGATTAATTTTCCACAAAATCCCGGACCATTATCAAAGAGCAATTTCAATGGTACACCATTTTACAACATATATCCTCATACACAAATTTTCCAACATCCTTGCTAGTGATCTTCTTTACTACCTTTGCCTTTGCTTAGCTTGACAAATAGTCAACTGAAGTAAGAATATAACATTTTCCTCTACCAATCATAGGCAATGGGCCTATTGCATCAAGGCCCCATTTTTCAAACACATCGTAAGCCAACATAATGTTGTGAAATTCATCTTTGAGTAATTTCTTATCCATACTTTGGCATGATAAACATGATTTGCATCAATGATGGACATCCTTTTGTATGCTTGGCCACACATACCCTTCTTGTAAGATCTTCTGTAAAGTTAATTTCATTGCAAAGTGTCCACGTGACAAGATCCCTCATGATTTTCTTCTAATATTCGATAAATCTCTTTCTTCCAAGGTACAGGACGTAGCACCAAATCACTCCCTTTCATGAAAAGAACATCATCATGAAGCACATATTTACCAGCGTTCCTCATGAACATATACTCGTTTGATGCTAGAATGTCTTGAGGTAGAAGGCCTGTCTGCAAAAACTCTTCTTATTTTGACAAGGCCTCTCTTCCATGATACATAACCTCATCAACTTTAATGACAAACACTTCAGTGATCATCTCTTGTGCAGCATTATGAGCTTCTTCATTTTTGGACCTATCAACATGCATGATGCTCCAAGCTTCAAATTGTTTTAGAAATTGCTTCACTTGCAAACAAAGGTCCTTCAATTTTGGATTTTTGTTTTTCCACACTCCCAGAACTTGCTTAACCACTAGCAAGGAATCACCCCTTATTTGTAAATGATAGATTCCAAGTTGCAAACACATACATAAACCACTTTGAAGAGCAATGTATTCAGCCTCATTGTTGCTTTTTGCATCAAGCTTTTGGCCTTGATTCCTAATCAAAACTCCTTTGGGATAATAAATTACAATGCCTCTAGATGTTGCATCATGACTTTTCATATATGAGCCATCAAAATACATCAAGCATGCATTTTCAAGCTCTTGTATTATCACCCTTTCTTGCTTCATGGCTTCTTGTCTGATCAAAAGCGGAATCTCTTTATACGTAAGAAGATCTACCAACGTAGCTCTAGTGATTTCTTTGACCATAAATGAGAATTGAAACTCTTGAAGCTCAATTATCCATTTCATCTCACTGTCTTTGACATGTTTGAGTTCTTGAACAATTGAGGAAGTAAAGAATAGCTTGTCAAGAAGGTAAAAGGCCGTGGTAGTAGATAATGCATGAATCTTCTACAAGCATATACAACACTTACCATAATAAGCTCCACTTTAGAATAACCTCTTTCAGTAGCATTCTTAACTTGGCTGGCATAATATATGGGCCTCATATACTCTGATCCTTTCCCTTTTTGTAAAAGCATGGCACCAATATCATCTTCTCCCACTAATGGGTTCACATAAAACTCTTTTTCCCAATCTGGAGCTTGCATAGTAGGAAGAGAACCCAAAATCTACTTGACTTTCTAAAAAATCTCTTCACATTCAACAATCCAAATTATGGGGTCAACCTTTGTTGCTTGCTGTAAAGGATAGAGAACCTGTGATGATAGAGACATGAATCTACTCATATACCTAACTTTTTGGATAAAAGTGGCTAATTTATTTGTATCCTTTGGGGATGGTACAGACATTAATGCCTTGACATTCTCAAGATCTGGATCTATTCCATTCTCTGATATCACATGTCCCAAAAGCTTGCCTCTAGGTTGTGCCAAATGAAATTTCTTTGGATTTAATTGTCCTCCAAAGTCATCATATTGTCTAAATGCCACCTCAACCTTCATACAATGATCTAGTCGAGCACTATACACACAAAAATCATCGATGAAACCTTTGACAAACTTCCCCAAATATGGATTGAATAGCCAATCAGCTCTTCTTTGGTACTCGTTAGGTCCATTGGTAAGCCCAAATGGTAGGACACAATAACAAAAGCATCCCCATGGAGTTATGAAGAAGTCTTCTTCTGATCTTCAAGAGAAATAGACATTTAGAAATAACCTAAAAAACCATCGCACACACTATATTGTTCATGTCCTGCAAAACTGAGTCCAGAATTTCATCAATAAAAGGAAAGCGATAAGGATCCTTCTTGATGGCTGCATTCAATGGATTATAATCAACACAAACTCTCCATTTTCCATCCTTCTTGGTGGTCACCACAACAGGACTTATCCATTATGCATTATCAACAGGGCATATGAAACCTCCCTCCAAAAGATTATTCACCTCTTCTCTTAAAGCTACCATTTTCTCATGTCCAAGCCTTCTAAGCTTTTGCCTAATAGGCATTGCCCCATCCTTGAATTTAGACTGCACATCCTTGCCTTTAAAACCCCTTATTTCTTGGTAGGAGGTGATAAAAATATTTGGGAACTTCTTAACATCCTTTAGAACTCATTTCTGTCACCTTCAGAAAGATCTCAACATACCATCTTTTGTGACATGTCTTCCTTGACCAAAGGATCCACTCTTGGTTGCATAAACTCTTCTAGTTTCTCATAATGGCTTTACATACCTCCATGATTTGACACTTGAAAGACACAAGCATCCTCATCATTTTCCTTTTCAAGAAGCAAATAAGATACATCAAATTCACTGTCAAAGCTAGAATTAGTAATACTGCCCTCGTCAGTTGATTGCTCTCCACCACTTGAAGTTGAATATTCTTCATCCTCATCCTCTTCATCAATTTCAAGTGGTAGCTTGCTCGTCATATCAAACTTCTTCTTACTTTCCTTTCTTGTTATAGATAATAACGGTTCCATGTCCCCAATCTTAGATATCTTCCATTTCTCTCATCCAAGGTCTCCCAAGAATAAAGGAAAAGCTCCAAGGGCTGCAGGCATGACATGACAATTGACAAGTGTCTTGACATCAAATGCCTCTACTTCAAGGTTTTTGATAACTCCCAAGCATTTGAATTTAGCATGATTGGACAACCGTATTCTAAACTTTGAGCCACCTAAAATGGTAAGTCCCAACTTCTCCACACAGGATTGTGTGATTATGCATTTTTGGGTACCACCATCAATATAAACCTCTCCCAATCCTTGCTCTTTATGCCAAGCATCTACGACTGGGAAAATGTCTGGAAACTCACCAATACATAAGACCCTCATAGATCCATGCCTTGGCTCCTTCTCAATTAAATTTACAAGCCCCTTCCATACGCATTTGAGTTTAGGAACCATGTTCATGAGTTTCCCAAATGTGATATTTTATTTCCTTCCAACAAGATCCCCCTGAAGGTTATAAGCATGCCCGCCCTCTCCCAATGGAAGATCTGCAACTTGGAACCTCCTTCGTTGCTTTCTTTTCCTCTTGTCTTTAGCATCTTCACCTTCTTTCTCTTTTCCTTTTTTCCTTCTAGGACTTGCAACACTGCCTTGCCTCTCTCTTTTGCCTAAGGGCATCATGTTAGCTTCTTTGTCCTCCACATGAATGATTCCCACATGGCCACCACCACCAGGAGCTTGGACTTCTTGGTGAAATTCATGAGCACCTTGATCCCCTCTTATGTTCAAAGCAAAATCATTGGCTCTATTCAGTAAGTTCTTTGGAAGAGGGTATATATCACCTCCCATCCTTGGTGGTCCGATCGCAGTGAGTGCTAATATGTACAAGTTCTCCACAATTGTAGCATGTAGGATTAAATCTTCTACCAGGATACACACCACCTTCACATCCAAGATTTCCATTAAGTGGTGTTGCTTCATATTGTTGAGGACCTACTCTTCTCGCTTGTGGTGGAGCACCTCTAGCATAACCTCCTCTTCCATGTTCACCTTCAACGACATTTAGGCACAATTCTTGCATCATATTCATTTTGTTTTCCATATTGCATTGCATTTGTTATGTATCCATTTGCCTATGGGTTCCCTGTTCACCCTGACCTCCATTTGCTTGATCTTCTCTCTCATCTCCCCTTCTTTCCATTGTATGATCCAAAATTATTCCATATTCACTTAATCGCTATGTCTTCCACTCCTTTTTGCCTGGCCATGGTTACTGTTTCTTCAAAAGTGACTAGTCTCCTTAACTTCACTTTGAGCTTTAAAGTCCCTTTGAGGTTGGAAATAAAGCGGTTCTTCTTTAACATGGTTGGTGGAGTCTCATATCCAAGAGATACACACCAAATATCCCAAACACGTGTAAATTGCTAATCCTCAACACTTTGATTCTTCTTCTGCACATGATTCAAAATCTCATGCCAAACAATATCTGGCTCCTCTCCTTCTCTAAAGTGATTAAAAAAAGCATGCTTAATTAGGTTGTAATCAAGCACAACTGGTGGATTTTGTGCTTGAGATTGTGCCTCAAAATCTTGCAATCACCCCCTTGCATCACCTTGCAAGATGTAGCCAAAACGATGCAACATAACGGTAGGATCTTGTATGCCCGGTGTAGTAAACATTCTACTTCAATATTCTCCACAAATGCATTATCATCTATATGTGGCAATCCATGAAATTTAGGAAAGTTTTATGCCATCTTTATCCACCACAAAATCACTTACATATGACGTTGCTAGGATAAGGGATGTCGATGGATCGCTCCAAAACCTAATCCATCTCACACTGGGTAACCCGGACCTTAGTACTTGGCTGCACAAAACCTCACGACCCTCAACAAAGGCTGTAATCCAATTCAATTACCGCCTCAATTGCTACCCACAATTTGCATATACAAAGGCGGTTGTCCCAAAGGACCCACAACCATATACATCATCAACTCCAAGATGCAATCCAAAAGTATGTATAGAGTTCTTGCCCTCCTCCGTGGGGGCACCAAAAACTGACAAGGAGGGCTGAAGTCATTTCACCCCTATAGAGTAGCCTGCTTGCAGCTTGTAATGGACACTCAAACACCCAAATGGTAGAGGAAACTCACACAAATAGGTCCTTCTTCACTCAAATCAAGAGGAAACTTGTGGGGACTACAAGCTCCTGCCAACCCAACAAGATGCATGTAGAGAGTCGGCGACGATGAGGGCTTGGGATCAGAGCAGACGCCAATCAAGCTGATGTGAAGGTCCTTCAAAGATCAAACTTTCAGCCAGAAAACAAACATAGATACTCATATCCTCTCACACTCAACTCAATTCCCAAATCTCTCTCACTCTTCCTTACACACTCAGCCCTAATCTCACACACACACACACACACACACACACACACACACACACACACACACACACACACACACACACACACACACACACACACACACACTCACAGACTATGTAGAAAACGCCTCTATCTTCTTCACCAAAAAACCATGACCATGGAAAAAAGCTCAATCATAGAGCACCCAAGATGATTCCTAAACATCAAATTGATAAGAGAAAGGTTTAATTCACTCTTCAAAGGTGGAGAAGAAGAGAAACGACACGGCAAACGGGGGCGAGATTGCACACAGACACCACCATAAATCACGTTGGCTCCCTCTCTTAGAGTAACGCATTCTATTTTTTTCATTTCAGCAAGCAACCCCCCCTATTTTTTTCCACGAGGCATGTGAGATGATGTGTCAAAAATTGGCCAATTTGGACCAAATTTGACCATTTTTGAGCCATTTTGACCTATTTTTGCCTATAACAAACCCATTTTGATGGGGATTGGGGCAAACGGTTACCAAAAATCACCAAATTTATCATGGTGATTCCTCAAATCATTTCAAAGCACTACATTTCATGATCCATCACTTTCTATACATGATACACGTGATCTGGATAAAATCTGCAAGGATATAGTCGAGGTGCAAGGGCGACTACACAGATCACATTTTTGCGCATGAGAGAGAATTCTCTATACTTCCACTTGTTTTATTGAGACTCAAAAGCATATTTACATCATTTACAAGGAATTCTAGAAAACCATGATGCCACAAACAAGGGTCGAATCCCTCTAGGCGATATGTACATAACGATGACCTTAATATGTACATGGCATATACATATGCGACTTCTTCCAACAAATTGGCAAACATCCATAAAATCCTTAGGTGTTTTCTTAGTTGCATAGAAAATCTTGTCAACATATTGCTGTCAACCCAGTTGGATTGGGAAAAACATGCAGATACAGAGACAAGGACTGCCACAATTACAACAAAAATTTAAAAAGACTATTTTGGGAGGTACAAGAGAGATGGAGCCAATGAAAGTTGTAAAATTGAGAAGGGATGTAAGGTTTGCATAATGCTCTCAAGGAGAGAATATGTAAGGTTTGCTCTTTACAAAAAAAAAAAGTAATGTTCTCAAGGAGAGAGTATGTTTATGTTTACAATATGCTCTCTAGGAAAGAATATGTACTGCTTTTCTATCTACAAAATGTTGGTTCACAAAATATTTTTGGGATTTTTGGGAGTCCTAAGACTCTTTCTTGTTTGGCCTCCTCTATTCTTCTTGGGCTCTTTCTTGGTATTTTTGGCTCTTTTTCATTTCTTTTTTTCTCCTTGGGCTCTGTCTCTTTGGTTGTCTTTTTCTTCTTCTCTTCCTCCTTGGGCTTTGGTTCTTTTGGCATTTTCTTCTACTTATCTTCCTCCTTCTTGGGCTTTGGTTTTTTTGATGTCCTTCACTGCTTCTTCTTTGTCTCCTTCTTCTTCTCCTCTTTTGCATGTGTCGTTTTTCTGGGGATCTTTTTGGGGGCAACACAAGCTCCTTTGGCTTCTTCTCTTCCTTTAAAACCTCTTTGACTTGGGATTCTCTTCCTTTGCCTTTGCTCTTTTGTGTGGTTTTTCCTTGCCATTTGTGGTGCCCTTTGGGGTCTTTGGTGCTACTGTGGGTGGTGGCATTTGGAAACTTACCATATACATAATCAACTTTTCCCTTATCCAACAACGTGGTTGTTGGTGTAGAAATTCCTATTGATCTGGTCAAGAAATATTAGTGTGTTATCTCTCAACAAGAACATTTCAAGTGATAGCTATATTTTATATGGTCAAATACTTACCCTAATATTCTTTTTTGGCTTGCAATAGGTGTAGTCAACCACTAGCTTTTCATTTGTTATCACTCTCCATCCACATGAGAAAGCCTCCTCTTGCAAGGGGGGCTACACAAATACAAAGGGAAGCATAAATGCACTATTTAAAAATGTATTTACTTACAAAGTACTAGCACCACACCTTCACATTTAAGATCTATATGTCATCCATGAGCTTTGTTATGGGAGGACATTGCTCTATTTAGAAAGATCCAAAGCATTGGCTTAACTAGAGATAAAATAACTGAAAGTGGGAGCACTAGCTAAAGTATTGGACATTTATACTTACATCGTAGCCATTCCATGGTGGCAGTCAAGAGAGTTCAATATGAAACATGTATTATTAGTGATATCAATAGAAATAAAACTCTAGTGTGAGTTGTGGCAAGACCAATGGACATTGTCAAAAGCCTCAAAGATGAAAAAGTCCAACTGAGTTAGGGTTGCAGAAAAACATATCTCTCATAGTAGGAGTAGCGAAGGACCTTACAAGTCTCAAAATCAATATTGGCTAGTCAATTCCTTATGTCAAAATAAGTTTTAAAAACTGAGAGATGGTTGAGTCAACCACCTCCACATTATGTTGGACATCTAACTTATAGTTATGCACCAAAAATCTACAAAAAAATACAAAGAACACTTATTAACTATAAATAACCTACATAAACACACAAAGAGTGTTTGATGGGAAGGCAAACCTCAAGGATACCAGCATACTAGAATCAGTGATCTTTTTTTGCCAGTCTTTAAGAATGTCAAGAGACTCAACATCTAGGGAAATATAATCTTTCCCTTGAAGAAGTCATCCTCTAAGAAGGTTGCTACTCTCAAGCCATTGGAATTTACACTTCTCAGCAATGACGGGAGTTGAGCTTCACTCTCCCTAGGTTTCTTTTTTTCTAGCTCCTTTTTTTCAATTTTCATCTCCTCCCTTTCTTCCAAAACATCCTCCTCCTCTATGATTTCCTCAATCACCACTTTAGGCTCTTTTACCTTTCTTGATGGGGGTATGTTGAGGATGTTGAAGGTTTTGTCATCTTGAAGAGGTACTAGTTCAATAATTTTGTTGAATCTATACCTGAGAGTGGGTTGTACATATGTATGCATCTCGGAAGAGCTCACTTGAATAGTCTTTAGCAGCCTCCTGCATATATGCCAAGGCATCTCTTGTCCACCTCATATCAATCTTAAACTTCTCTGCTATTTTCCTACAGAGCATTTCAAAAGGAAATCTAAAAATTGCAATTGTAAGAGCCTTTTGTGCTCTCCTTATCTCCTTCATGCATCTTACCTTCTGACAAAACCTCATGTTCTTTACAGGTGGGAGCTTCATACCAAGTCTTTTGTTGGTTGGTAGCTTTAAAAATGCAGTTCCTTTATCTCCCTTTGAGCTCTCACCCTTATCTCCCTTCTTTGAGCCGTCACATTTATCTCCCTTGGAGCTCTCACATTTATCTTCCTTGGAGATCTCACATTTACCTCCTTTAGAGCTCTCACCTTTATCTCATGGTTTGATAGCTTCTAGTGTTCCTTTGAGATCTCCTGATTTGAAATCTTCTCTAGGAACCTTCCTTGCATTTTGTTTGGTCCTTGCCATATTTGAAGATTACACCTAAAAAAAAAGAAAATATAGCACTACTATATTATCACTTTCAAAATTAGTACACTATCTTAAATTTACTATTCAGTGTCTCCCCTAAAAAAAAACCAATGGAATACTTCAAGAAAGCTATTAGCTTTTTGAGCTCCCCCACCATGTCAAGAGTGTTTGAAAAACTTGGTTCTTGCCTGATAGTGGTGTAGACATGTAGTAGTGTTAGTGTGTATACGCGCTTCACCAGGGGCACTTTTCTCCCACTGGGTTTTTTCCCCTGGACATCTGGTGTGAAAGGACACCTTATCTCTTAGGGTTTCATATAAGCTTTGTAGCTCCGAGTTTATATACATATTATTATTCCAATACAGAGAGAGAGATACAGAGATCTCGTACACAAGCTCTGTGTCTTCTCCTTCTCCATCTTCTTCCTACTCTGAGTTGCTGTCTTCCTTCTGTTTCCTGTTTCATCATCTTCAACAATTGGTATCAGAGCGAGGTGATTTCCAGAGCCTCTACTTGCGTTTTCGCGTCCGCGTGCGCAATCGCAGTTTTCAGGCAGTTTTCGAAAAATTTGTTCGTGGGAGCATCCTCGACGTTCCGGGAGTATTCTGATCAGGTGACCTGGGGTTTAACCCCCCTTTCGAAGCTGTTCGAGCCCTCAGAATTTTGTTCTGAGCAGCGTAGCAGAAGTTACTTTTCGGAGGCGTTTAGATAAAGAGGGTGTGCTTTTTGACAGATTTTCTTCAGGTAAACAGTTCTTTTGGGAAGCAGCTTGTCTTAGCTTTGTGCTGAGATTTTGTGTAGAGTTTTGCTTGGATTGGAGAGGAGATTTGTGAATCTCTTGGAGGTTCTTTTGCTCTCTTGTGTGCATCTACAGTATGGCTCAATCTACGGAGAAAGAGATTTTTGGTGCGTTTACATCCGAAGACAAATTGGATGGTACCAACTATTCTCTTTGGTCTTTTATGGCCAAAAATGTTTTGGTTGGTAAAGGATTGTGGGATTATGTATCTGGAGATGAAGTTCGTCCAGTTAGCATTGCACCTGTCACGCCTGGTCGTGGTGCAACTGGTGGTGCAGGACCCTCACAAGTCACTCCAGAGCAAAAGAGATGGGATACTAAAGATGCACAGGCTATGGCTGTGATTGCCTTAACCATAAAGAGGACAATCACACCACATATCAGATCTTGCAGAACTTCTGAGGATGCTTGGAACACTCTGCAAGCTATGTTTGGAGGAAGAAACGCTGCCAGAATAGAGTTTTTGAAGAAACAACTTGACAAAATACAGATGGACGAAGGTGACGATATTGTTGAGCATCTTACAAAAATCAAGGATCTTAAAGAGCAATTGCTTAGCATTGATGAAGTGATCCCAGAGAAGGACTTGGTTTCCAAAACACTCAATTCACTACCACCATCTTATTTGACTTTTCAGACTTCTTTGACTCTGTCTTTGCGAGCTAATCCTGACCCTCTTCATTTTGAAGAGTTAGTGGCTTTGCTATTGCAGGAGGATCAATCACGTAAGAACAAGTCTTTACAGGTGGATGGTATGGATCATGCTCTTGTTGTACAGAACAAAAGCAGGGGTAAAGAGAGTGCTCATCACTCCAAGTCTAGTGCAGGACAATCTTCAGAGAAGTCTAAAGGTGATTCCGACAAGTCCAAGAAGAAAGGTAAATGTCACTACTGCAAGAAACCTGGTCACTACATTAGTGAGTGTAAAAAGCGAATTGCTAAAGAAAAGAAGAAAGAGTCAAGTTTGGTTGTTTCAGCTTCTGGTGATTCTTCTACAGCTAAAGAAGAGTCTGCAAACTTTGTGCAGGATTCTTATGCTTTTGTAGTATGTTCAGATTTTTCTGCTTACAATGTTGACAAGACACAAATGATTTGGTACTTTGATAGTGGTGCATCCAGGCATATTACTTCAAGGAAGGATTTGTTTTGTTCATTGGATACACCTCCAGCAGGAAAGAAGGTGACATGTGCAAATAATGCTTCTTATCCAATCAAAGGCGTTGGTAAGATTTTGATTACCATTTCAGATGGTTCAGATTTATGCTTGCCAGATGTCTTATATGTTCCAGGGATCAAGAAGAATTTGTTGTCTGTATCCTCTCTTGCAAAAAATGGTCTTCGGGTCATTTTTGAGGATGACAGATGTGTTGTACGAGATCGAGAGAATGGTTATTCTCTTATCACTACAGGTACGCTGGACAATGGACTATTTGTGCTAGATCGTTATGAAAAGCAGATTCAGGTATGTATTGCAGAAACAAAGACTCAGGCCATGCAGGATGCTGAGTTGTGGCATGCTAGATTTGGGCATGTTGGTTATGGCAGTTTGATGACTTTACAACGTCATAATATGGTGCATGATTTGTCTTTATTGGAGATGCCACCAAGACATGTATGTGAAGGTTGCGTTCTTGGAAAGATGCACAGATTTGCATTTTCGCAGGATGGTTCAGTTAGAGCGACACGAAAGTTGCAGCTTGTACACAGTGATGTATGTGGTCCTATGAGGACGCCATCTATAGGAAACAGCCTTTATTTTGTGACCTTCATTGATGACTTTTCCAGGTTTTGTTGGGTGTATCCACTCAAAGCAAAGTCAGATGTGTTTGCAATTTTTCAACATTATGTCGCCATGGTTGAAAATGAAACAGGTTGCAAAGTACAGACTCTTCGTACCGATCGAGGAGGTGAATACATGTCAGGTGCATTTAAGGATTTTTTGGGAAAGAAAGGCATTAAACACCAATGCACTATGCCATACACACCACAACAGAATGGTGTTGCAGAAAGGAAGAACAGGTCTTTAATGGAGACAGCTAGATGTATGCTCAAGGCTAAGAGTTTGCCTCATAAACTATGGATGGAGGCAGTTGCTTGTGCAGCACATGTTTTGAACAGGTGTCCTACTCGTGCCTTGAAGACCATTACTGCATATGAAGCTTGGTATGACAAAAAACCTTCAGTCAGTTATCTTCGTGTTTTTGGTTGTCTTGCTTATGCTCACATCCCTCAGCAGTTACGTGGGAAGCTTGATGATAAGGCAATCAAATGTATATTTGTGGGGTACAGTAGTGGAAGTAAAGGTTATAGACTTTACAATCCTGCTACAAACAAGATTTTTGAAAGTCGTGATGTAATTTTTGCAGAAACTACTGCTCAACCTATGGTTGCTTTTGATGTACCTCATATGCAGACACATGATGTATTTGAAGGTTTGCTTCCTTCTTTTGTGGAGAATCAAGAATCACAACAGGTTGATAATCTTGATCAATCTTTTGATCAGCATGTGACACCTCATGATGTAGAGGAAATTGTGCGTGAAGAGCAAGAAGTTCTCAGGGAAGAAAGAACCTTGCCTAAATGGGTTCAGAAAACTTTGCAGGATAGCAAGTTGGATGCACCGTTGCCACGAAAAACACGTGCTGGTACTACTTTTGGCAGAGAGCAAGTAGATTTGGCTTGCTTTAGTACTCTTTGTGATGCAGATGAGCCTGATTCATTTGAACAAGCTTTAGAGTGTGTTCAGTGGAAAGATGCTATGCAGCAAGAAATTGATTCTATTCATAAGAATCATACATGGGATCTAGTGGACTTGCCTACAGGTAAAAATCCTATTGGTACAAAGTGGGTTTTTAAGGTAAAAAAGAAACAAGATGGTACTATTGACAGGTACAAAGCAAGGCTTGTGGCAAAAGGCTATGCGCAACAGAAAGGCATAGATTATGATGAAACCTTTGCTCCTACTTCTCGTGCGTCCACAGTTAGATCACTAGTTGCAATTGCTGCTCATCATGGTTGGAAAGTGCATCAGTTGGATATCAAAACTGCTTTTTTGAATGGTGATTTGCAGGAAGAAGTTTATGTAATTCAACCAAGTGGTTTTGTTGTAAAAGGTCAAGAGCAAAAGGTATGTAGATTGCGTAAAGCTTTGTATGGTCTCAAACAGGCTCCAAGAGCATGGTATGAGAAGATACATACTTATTTGATTGGCCAGGGATTTCAAAATAGTCCAACAGAAAGTACTTTGTATGTCAAAAAGAGAGATGGAGTTCTCATTATGCTAACACTTTATGTGGATGATATGCTTCTTACAGGCAATACTGCAGATGAAATTGAAGCGTTTAAAGATGCTTTGAGAAAAACCTTTGAGATGTCTGATCTTGGTTTGCTACATTATTACTTGGGTATTCAGTTTGTGCAATCAGAGGATGGCATATACATGTTGCAGGCAAAATATTTGCATAAAATTTTGGACAAGTTTGGTATGCAAAATTGTAAGCCAATCTCTACACCCGTAGAAACTGGATCAAAGTTGAGCATGCACGATGCTGGAGAACCTTTTGATGTACATACTTATGCAGCAGCCGTTGGTTGCTTGATATATTTGGCAGGCAACACTCGTCCAGACATTCAATTTGGGGTTTCACAAGCAAGCAGATTTATGCACAGCCCAGGTATGCATCATTGGCAGGCTGTGAAGCGCATACTTCGTTACCTTTCAGGTACCCCTAATCTTGCCATGTTCTTTCCAAGGGGGGATATGTATGGAAAGCACAGTTCTATGCAGCTTCTTGGTTACAGCGATTCATATTGGGCTGGTGATTTTGACACACGACATTCCACAAGTGACAATTGTTTTTTCTTGGGAAATGCATGTATATCTTGGCTAAGCAAGAAGCAACCCACAGTGGCTACATCAACTTGTGAAGCTGAGTACAGGGCAGCTTTCACGGCAACAGTTGATTGTGTATGGATACACAGGTTATTGGCAGATCTTTGTGAGTGTCAACAGGCACCCACTACCATTTTCACTGACAGTCAGAGTGCTATGGCAGTTGCAAGGAATCCAGTATTTCATGCAAGAACAAAGCACATAGAGGTTCACTACCACTATGTCAGGGAAAGGCTACATGCAGGGGAGATCACACTAACTTACTGTCCTACACAGGATAACATTGCAGATCTATTTACGAAGGCGTTATCACGAGAAAAGTTTGAAGCTTTCCGAAAACCTTGGGCTTACTCTCATACACATGATGATCTGCTACCTTGTACGGATTCACACTATCACTACAGGGGGGATTTGTAGACATGTAGTAGTGTTAGTGTGTATACGCGCTTCACCAGGGGCACTTTTCTCCCACTGGGTTTTTTCCCCTGGACATCTGGTGTGAAAGGACACCTTATCTCTTAGGGTTTCATATAAGCTTTGTAGCTCCGAGTTTATATACATATTATTATTCCAATACAGAGAGAGAGACTACAGAGATCTCGTACACAAGCTCTGTGTCTTCTCCTTCTCCATCTTCTTCCTACTCTGAGTTGCTGTCTTCCTTCTGTTTCCTGTTTCATCATCTTCAACAATTGGTATCAGAGCGAGGTGATTTCCAGAGCCTCTACTTGCGTTTTCGCGTCCGCGCGCGCAATCGCAGTTTTCAGGCAGTTTTCGGAAAATTTGTTCGTGGGAGCATCCTCGACGTTCCGGGAGTATTCTGATCAGGTGACCTGGGGTTTAACCCCCCTTTCGAAGCTGTTCGAGCCCTCAGAATTTTGTTCTGAGCAGCGTAGCAGAAGTTACTTTTCGGAGGCGTTTAGATAAAGAGGGTGTGCTTTTTGACAGATTTTCTTCAGGTAAACAGTTCTTTTGGGAAGCAGCTTGTCTTAGCTTTGTGCTGAGATTTTGTGTAGAGTTTTGCTTGGATTGGAGAGGAGATTTGTGAATCTCTTGGAGGTTCTTTTGCTCTCTTGTGTGCATCTACAGTATGGCTCAATCTACGGAGAAAGAGATTTTTGGTGCGTTTACATCCGAAGACAAATTGGATGGTACCAACTATTCTCTTTGGTCTTTTATGGCCAAAAATGTTTTGGTTGGTAAAGGATTGTGGGATTATGTATCTGGAGATGAAGTTCGTCCAGTTAGCATTGCACCTGTCACGCCTGGTCGTGGTGCAGCTGGTGGTGCAGGACCCTCACAAGTCACTCCAGAGCAAAAGAGATGGGATACTAAAGATGCACAGGCTATGGCTGTGATTGCCTTAACCATAAAGAGGACAATCACACCACATATCAGATCTTGCAGAACTTCTGAGGATGCTTGGAACACTCTGCAAGCTATGTTTGGAGGAAGAAACGCTGCCAGAATAGAGTTTTTGAAGAAACAACTTGACAAAATACAGATGGACGAAGGTGACGATATTGTTGAGCATCTTACAAAAATCAAGGATCTTAAAGAGCAATTGCTTAGCATTGATGAAGTGATCCCAGAGAAGGACTTGGTTTCCAAAACACTCAATTCACTACCACCATCTTATTTGACTTTTCAGACTTCTTTGACTCTGTCTTTGCGAGCTAATCCTGACCCTCTTCATTTTGAAGAGTTAGTGGCTTTGCTATTGCAGGAGGATCAATCACGTAAGAACAAGTCTTTATAGGTGGATGGTATGGATCATGCTCTTGTTGTACAGAACAAAAGCAGGGGTAAAGAGAGTGCTCATCACTCCAAGTCTAGTGCAGGACAATCTTCAGAGAAGTCTAAAGGTGATTCCGACAAGTCCAAGAAGAAAGGTAAATGTCACTACTGCAAGAAACCTGGTCACTACATTAGTGAGTGTAAAAAGCGAATTGCTAAAGAAAAGAAGAAAGAGTCAAGTTTGGTTGTTTCAGCTTCTGGTGATTCTTCTACAGCTAAAGAAGAGTCTGCAAACTTTGTGCAGGATTCTTATGCTTTTGTAGTATGTTCAGATTTTTCTGCTTACAGTGTTGACAAGACACAAATGATTTGGTACTTTGATAGTGGTGCATCCAGGCATATTACTTCAAGGAAGGATTTGTTTTGTTCATTGGATACAGCTCCAGCAGGAAAGAAGGTGACATGTGCAAATAATGCTTCTTATCCAATCAAAGGCGTTGGTAAGATTTTGATTACCATTTCAGATGGTTCAGATTTATGCTTGCCAGATGTCTTATATGTTCCAGGGATCAAGAAGAATTTGTTGTCTGTATCCTCTCTTGCAAAAAATGGTCTTCGGGTCATTTTTGAGGATGACAGATGTGTTGTACGAGATCGAGAGAATGGTTATTCTCTTATCACTACAGGTACGCTGGACAATGGACTATTTGTGCTAGATCGTTATGAAAAGCAGATTCAGGTATGTATTGCAGAAACAAAGACTCAGGCCATGCAGGATGCTGAGTTGTGGCATGCTAGATTTGGGCATGTTGGTTATGGCAGTTTGATGACTTTACAACGTCATAATATGGTGCATGATTTGTCTTTATTGGAGATGCCACCAAGACATGTATGTGAAGGTTGCGTTCTTGGAAAGATGCACAGATTTGCATTTTCGCAGGATGGTTCAGTTAGAGCGACACGAAAGTTGCAGCTTGTACACAGTGATGTATGTGGTCCTATGAGGACGCCATCTATAGGAAACAGCCTTTATTTTGTGACCTTCATTGATGACTTTTCCAGGTTTTGTTGGGTGTATCCACTCAAAGCAAAGTCAGATGTGTTTGCAGTTTTTCAACATTATGTCGCCATGGTTGAAAATGAAACAGGTTGCAAAGTACAGACTCTTCGTACCGATCGAGGAGGTGAATACATGTCAGGTGCATTTAAGGATTTTTTGGGAAAGAAAGGCATTAAACACCAATGCACTATGCCATACACACCACAACAGAATGGTGTTGCAGAAAGGAAGAACAGGTCTTTAATGGAGACAGCTAGATGTATGCTCAAGGCTAAGAGTTTGCCTCATAAACTATGGATGGAGGCAGTTGCTTGTGCAGCACATGTTTTGAACAGGTGTCCTACTCGTGCCTTGAAGACCATTACTGCATATGAAGCTTGGTATGACAAAAAACCTTCAGTCAGTTATCTTCGTGTTTTTGGTTGTCTTGCTTATGCTCACATCCCTCAGCAGTTACGTGGGAAGCTTGATGATAAGGCAATCAAATGTATATTTGTGGGGTACAGTAGTGGAAGTAAAGGTTATAGACTTTACAATCCTGCTACAAACAAGATTTTTGAAAGTCGTGATGTAATTTTTGCAGAAACTACTGCTCAACCTATGGTTGCTTTTGATGTACCTCATATGCAGACACATGATGTATTTGAAGGTTTGCTTCCTTCTTTTGTGGAGAATCAAGAATCACAACAGGTTGATAATCTTGATCAATCTTTTGATCAGCATGTGACACCTCATGATGTAGAGGAAATTGTGCGTGAAGAGCAAGAAGTTCTCAGGGAAGAAAGAACCTTGCCTAAATGGGTTCAGAAAACTTTGCAGGATAGCAAGTTGGATGCACCGTTGCCACGAAAAACACGTGCTGGTACTACTTTTGGCAGAGAGCAAGTAGATTTGGCTTGCTTTAGTACTCTTTGTGATGCAGATGAGCCTGATTCATTTGAACAAGCTTTAGAGTGTGTTCAGTGGAAAGATGCTATGCAGCAAGAAATTGATTCTATTCATAAGAATCATACATGGGATCTAGTGGACTTGCCTACAGGTAAAAATCCTATTGGTACAAAGTGGGTTTTTAAGGTAAAAAAGAAACAAGATGGTACTATTGACAGGTACAAAGCAAGGCTTGTGGCAAAAGGCTATGCGCAACAGAAAGGCATAGATTATGATGAAACCTTTGCTCCTACTTCTCGTGCGTCCACAGTTAGATCACTAGTTGCAATTGCTGCTCATCATGGTTGGAAAGTGCATCAGTTGGATATCAAAACTGCTTTTTTGAATGGTGATTTGCAGGAAGAAGTTTATGTAATTCAACCAAGTGGTTTTGTTGTAAAAGGTCAAGAGCAAAAGGTATGTAGATTGCGTAAAGCTTTGTATGGTCTCAAACAGGCTCCAAGAGCATGGTATGAGAAGATACATACTTATTTGATTGGCCAGGGATTTCAAAATAGTCCAACAGAAAGTACTTTGTATGTCAAAAAGAGAGATGGAGTTCTCATTATGCTAACACTTTATGTGGATGATATGCTTCTTACAGGCAATACTGCAGATGAAATTGAAGCGTTTAAAGATGCTTTGAGAAAAACCTTTGAGATGTCTGATCTTGGTTTGCTACATTATTACTTGGGTATTCAGTTTGTGCAATCAGAGGATGGCATATACATGTTGCAGGCAAAATATTTGCATAAAATTTTGGACAAGTTTGGTATGCAAAATTGTAAGCCAATCTCTACACCCGTAGAAACTGGATCAAAGTTGAGCATGCACGATGCTGGAGAACCTTTTGATGTACATACTTATGCAGCAGCCGTTGGTTGCTTGATATATTTGGCAGGCAACACTCGTCCAGACATTCAATTTGGGGTTTCACAAGCAAGCAGATTTATGCACAGCCCAGGTATGCATCATTGGCAGGCTGTGAAGCGCATACTTCGTTACCTTTCAGGTACCCCTAATCTTGCCATGTTCTTTCCAAGGGGGGATATGTATGGAAAGCACAGTTCTATGCAGCTTCTTGGTTACAGCGATTCATATTGGGCTGGTGATTTTGACACACGACATTCCACAAGTGACAATTGTTTTTTCTTGGGAAATGCATGTATATCTTGGCTAAGCAAGAAGCAACCCACAGTGGCTACATCAACTTGTGAAGCTGAGTACAGGGCAGCTTTCACGGCAACAGTTGATTGTGTATGGATACACAGGATATTGGCAGATCTTTGTGAGTGTCAACAGGCACCCACTACCATTTTCACTGACAGTCAGAGTGCTATGGCAGTTGCAAGGAATCCAGTATTTCATGCAAGAACAAAGCACATAGAGGTTCACTACCACTATGTCAGGGAAAGGCTACATGCAGGGGAGATCACACTAACTTACTGTCCTACACAGGATAACATTGCAGATCTATTTACGAAGGCGTTATCACGAGAAAAGTTTGAAGCTTTCCGAAAAGCTTTGGGCTTACTCTCATACACATGATGATCTGCTACCTTGTACGGATTCACACTATCACTACAGGGGGGATTTGTAGACATGTAGTAGTGTTAGTGTGTATACGCGCTTCACCAGGGGCACTTTTCTCCCACTGGGTTTTTCCCCCTGGACATCTGGTGTGAAAGGACACCTTATCTCTTAGGGTTTCATATAAGCTTTGTAGCTCCGAGTTTATATACATATTATTATTCCAATACAGAGAGAGAGACTACAGAGATCTCGTACACAAGCTCTGTGTCTTCTCCTTCTCCATCTTCTTCCTACTCTGAGTTGCTGTCTTCCTTCTGTTTCCTGTTTCATCATCTTCAACAATTGGTATCAGAGCGAGGTGATTTCCAGAGCCTCTACTTGCGTTTTCGCGTCCGCGCGCGCAATCGCAGTTTTCAGGCAGTTTTCGGAAAATTTGTTCGTGGGAGCATCCTCGACGTTCCGGGAGTATTCTGATCAGGTGACCTGGGGTTTAACCCCCCTTTCGAAGCTGTTCGAGCCCTCAGAATTTTGTTCTGAGCAGCGTAGCAGAAGTTACTTTTCGGAGGCGTTTAGATAAAGAGGGTGTGCTTTTTGACAGATTTTCTTCAGGTAAACAGTTCTTTTGGGAAGCAGCTTGTCTTAGCTTTGTGCTGAGATTTTGTGTAGAGTTTTGCTTGGATTGGAGAGGAGATTTGTGAATCTCTTGGAGGTTCTTTTGCTCTCTTGTGTGCATCTACAGTATGGCTCAATCTACGGAGAAAGAGATTTTTGGTGCGTTTACATCCGAAGACAAATTGGATGGTACCAACTATTCTCTTTGGTCTTTTATGGCCAAAAATGTTTTGGTTGGTAAAGGATTGTGGGATTATGTATCTGGAGATGAAGTTCGTCCAGTTAGCATTGCACCTGTCACGCCTGGTCGTGGTGCAGCTGGTGGTGCAGGACCCTCACAAGTCACTCCAGAGCAAAAGAGATGGGATACTAAAGATGCACAGGCTATGGCTGTGATTGCCTTAACCATAAAGAGGACAATCACACCACATATCAGATCTTGCAGAACTTCTGAGGATGCTTGGAACACTCTGCAAGCTATGTTTGGAGGAAGAAACGCTGCCAGAATAGAGTTTTTGAAGAAACAACTTGACAAAATACAGATGGACGAAGGTGACGATATTGTTGAGCATCTTACAAAAATCAAGGATCTTAAAGAGCAATTGCTTAGCATTGATGAAGTGATCCCAGAGAAGGACTTGGTTTCCAAAACACTCAATTCACTACCACCATCTTATTTGACTTTTCAGACTTCTTTGACTCTGTCTTTGCGAGCTAATCCTGACCCTCTTCATTTTGAAGAGTTAGTGGCTTTGCTATTGCAGGAGGATCAATCACGTAAGAACAAGTCTTTACAGGTGGATGGTATGGATCATGCTCTTGTTGTACAGAACAAAAACAGGGGTAAAGAGAGTGCTCATCACTCCAAGTCTAGTGCAGGACAATCTTCAGAGAAGTCTAAAGGTGATTCCGACAAGTCCAAGAAGAAAGGTAAATGTCACTACTGCAAGAAACCTGGTCACTACATTAGTGAGTGTAAAAAGCGAATTGCTAAAGAAAAGAAGAAAGAGTCAAGTTTGGTTGTTTCAGCTTCTGGTGATTCTTCTACAGCTAAAGAAGAGTCTGCAAACTTTGTGCAGGATTCTTATGCTTTTGTAGTATGTTCAGATTTTTCTGCTTACAATGTTGACAAGACACAAATGATTTGGTACTTTGATAGTGGTGCATCCAGGCATATTACTTCAAGGAAGGATTTGTTTTGTTCATTGGATACACCTCCAGCAGGAAAGAAGGTGACATGTGCAAATAATGCTTCTTATCCAATCAAAGGCGTTGGTAAGATTTTGATTACCATTTCAGATGGTTCAGATTTATGCTTGCCAGATGTCTTATATGTTCCAGGGATCAAGAAGAATTTGTTGTCTGTATCCTCTCTTGCAAAAAATGGTCTTCGGGTCATTTTTGAGGATGACAGATGTGTTGTACGAGATCGAGAGAATGGTTATTCTCTTATCACTACAGGTACGCTGGACAATGGACTATTTGTGCTAGATCGTTATGAAAAGCAGATTCAGGTATGTATTGCAGAAACAAAGACTCAGGCCATGCAGGATGCTGAGTTGTGGCATGCTAGATTTGGGCATGTTGGTTATGGCAGTTTGATGACTTTACAACGTCATAATATGGTGCATGATTTGTCTTTATTGGAGATGCCACCAAGACATGTATGTGAAGGTTGCGTTCTTGGAAAGATGCACAGATTTGCATTTTCGCAGGATGGTTCAGTTAGAGCGACACGAAAGTTGCAGCTTGTACACAGTGATGTATGTGGTCCTATGAGGACGCCATCTATAGGAAACAGCCTTTATTTTGTGACCTTCATTGATGACTTTTCCAGGTTTTGTTGGGTGTATCCACTCAAAGCAAAGTCAGATGTGTTTGCAGTTTTTCAACATTATGTCGCCATGGTTGAAAATGAAACAGGTTGCAAAGTACAGACTCTTCGTACCGATCGAGGAGGTGAATACATGTCAGGTGCATTTAAGGATTTTTTGGGAAAGAAAGGCATTAAACACCAATGCACTATGCCATACACACCACAACAGAATGGTGTTGCAGAAAGGAAGAACAGGTCTTTAATGGAGACAGCTAGATGTATGCTCAAGGCTAAGAGTTTGCCTCATAAACTATGGATGGAGGCAGTTGCTTGTGCAGCACATGTTTTGAACAGGTGTCCTACTCGTGCCTTGAAGACCATTACTGCATATGAAGCTTGGTATGACAAAAAACCTTCAGTCAGTTATCTTCGTGTTTTTGGTTGTCTTGCTTATGCTCACATCCCTCAGCAGTTACGTGGGAAGCTTGATGATAAGGCAATCAAATGTATATTTGTGGGGTACAGTAGTGGAAGTAAAGGTTATAGACTTTACAATCCTGCTACAAACAAGATTTTTGAAAGTCGTGATGTAATTTTTGCAGAAACTACTGCTCAACCTATGGTTGCTTTTGATGTACCTCATATGCAGACACATGATGTATTTGAAGGTTTGCTTCCTTCTTTTGTGGAGAATCAAGAATCACAACAGGTTGATAATCTTGATCAATCTTTTGATCAGCATGTGACACCTCATGATGTAGAGGAAATTGTGCGTGAAGAGCAAGAAGTTCTCAGGGAAGAAAGAACCTTGCCTAAATGGGTTCAGAAA
Source organism: Adiantum capillus-veneris (assembly GCF_014529385.1). Lineage (NCBI taxonomy): Eukaryota > Viridiplantae > Streptophyta > Polypodiopsida > Polypodiales > Pteridaceae > Adiantum > Adiantum capillus-veneris. The sequence continues at coordinate 107,504,810 of NC_140953.1, read as the reverse complement.
ACTTTGCAGGATAGCAAGTTGGATGCACCGTTGCCACGAAAAACACGTGCTGGTACTACTTTTGGCAGAGAGCAAGTAGATTTGGCTTGCTTTAGTACTCTTTGTGATGCAGATGAGCCTGATTCATTTGAACAAGCTTTAGAGTGTGTTCAGTGGAAAGATGCTATGCAGCAAGAAATTGATTCTATTCATAAGAATCATACATGGGATCTAGTGGACTTGCCTACAGGTAAAAATCCTATTGGTACAAAGTGGGTTTTTAAGGTAAAAAAGAAACAAGATGGTACTATTGACAGGTACAAAGCAAGGCTTGTGGCAAAAGGCTATGCGCAACAGAAAGGCATAGATTATGATGAAACCTTTGCTCCTACTTCTCGTGCGTCCACAGTTAGATCACTAGTTGCAATTGCTGCTCATCATGGTTGGAAAGTGCATCAGTTGGATATCAAAACTGCTTTTTTGAATGGTGATTTGCAGGAAGAAGTTTATGTAATTCAACCAAGTGGTTTTGTTGTAAAAGGTCAAGAGCAAAAGGTATGTAGATTGCGTAAAGCTTTGTATGGTCTCAAACAGGCTCCAAGAGCATGGTATGAGAAGATACATACTTATTTGATTGGCCAGGGATTTCAAAATAGTCCAACAGAAAGTACTTTGTATGTCAAAAAGAGAGATGGAGTTCTCATTATGCTAACACTTTATGTGGATGATATGCTTCTTACAGGCAATACTGCAGATGAAATTGAAGCGTTTAAAGATGCTTTGAGAAAAACCTTTGAGATGTCTGATCTTGGTTTGCTACATTATTACTTGGGTATTCAGTTTGTGCAATCAGAGGATGGCATATACATGTTGCAGGCAAAATATTTGCATAAAATTTTGGACAAGTTTGGTATGCAAAATTGTAAGCCAATCTCTACACCCGTAGAAACTGGATCAAAGTTGAGCATGCACGATGCTGGAGAACCTTTTGATGTACATACTTATGCAGCAGCCGTTGGTTGCTTGATATATTTGGCAGGCAACACTCGTCCAGACATTCAATTTGGGGTTTCACAAGCAAGCAGATTTATGCACAGCCCAGGTATGCATCATTGGCAGGCTGTGAAGCGCATACTTCGTTACCTTTCAGGTACCCCTAATCTTGCCATGTTCTTTCCAAGGGGGGATATGTATGGAAAGCACAGTTCTATGCAGCTTCTTGGTTACAGCGATTCAGATTGGGCTGGTGATTTTGACACACGACATTCCACAAGTGGCAATTGTTTTTTCTTGGGAAATGCATGTATATCTTGGCTAAGCAAGAAGCAACCCACAGTGGCTACATTAACTTGTGAAGCTGAGTACAGGGCAGCTTTCACGGCAACAGTTGATTGTGTATGGATACACAGGTTATTGGCAGATCTTTGTGAGTGTCAACAGGCACCCACTACCATTTTCACTGACAGTCAGAGTGCTATGGCAGTTGCAAGGAATCCAGTATTTCATGCAAGAACAAAGCACATAGAGGTTCACTACCACTATGTCAGGGAAAGGCTACATGCAGGGGAGATCACACTAACTTACTGTCCTACACAGGATAACATTGCAGATCTATTTACGAAGGCGTTATCACGAGAAAAGTTTGAAGCTTTCCGAAAAGCTTTGGGCTTACTCTCATACACATGATGATCTGCTACCTTGTACGGATTCACACTATCACTACAGGGGGGATTTGTAGACATGTAGTAGTGTTAGTGTGTATACGCGCTTCACCAGGGGCACTTTTCTCCCACTGGGTTTTTTCCCCTGGACATCTGGTGTGAAAGGACACCTTATCTCTTAGGGTTTCATATAAGCTTTGTAGCTCCGAGTTTATATACATATTATTATTCCAATACAGAGAGAGAGACTACAGAGATCTCGTACACAAGCTCTGTGTCTTCTCCTTCTCCATCTTCTTCCTACTTTGAGTTGCTGTCTTCCTTCTGTTTCCTGTTTCATCATCTTCAACAATTGGTATCAGAGCGAGGTGATTTCCAGAGCCTCTACTTGCGTTTTCGCGTCCGCGCGCGCAATCGCAGTTTTCAGGCAGTTTTCGGAAAATTTGTTCGTGGGAGCATCCTCGACGTTCCGGGAGTATTCTGATCAGGTGACCTGGGGTTTAACCCCCCTTTCGAAGCTGTTCGAGCCCTCAGAATTTTGTTCTGAGCAGCGTAGCAGAAGTTACTTTTCGGAGGCGTTTAGATAAAGAGGGTGTGCTTTTTGACAGATTTTCTTCAGGTAAACAGTTCTTTTGGGAAGCAGCTTGTCTTAGCTTTGTGCTGAGATTTTGTGTAGAGTTTTGCTTGGATTGGAGAGGAGATTTGTGAATCTCTTGGAGGTTCTTTTGCTCTCTTGTGTGCATCTACAGTATGGCTCAATCTACGGAGAAAGAGATTTTTGGTGCGTTTACATCCGAAGACAAATTGGATGGTACCAACTATTCTCTTTGGTCTTTTATGGCCAAAAATGTTTTGGTTGGTAAAGGATTGTGGGATTATGTATCTGGAGATGAAGTTCGTCCAGTTAGCATTGCACCTGTCACGCCTGGTCGTGGTGCAGCTGGTGGTGCAGGACCCTCACAAGTCACTCCAGAGCAAAAGAGATGGGATACTAAAGATGCACAGGCTATGGCTGTGATTGCCTTAACCATAAAGAGGACAATCACACCACATATCAGATCTTGCAGAACTTCTGAGGATGCTTGGAACACTCTGCAAGCTATGTTTGGAGGAAGAAACGCTGCCAGAATAGAGTTTTTGAAGAAACAACTTGACAAAATACAGATGGACGAAGGTGACGATATTGTTGAGCATCTTACAAAAATCAAGGATCTTAAAGAGCAATTGCTTAGCATTGATGAAGTGATCCCAGAGAAGGACTTGGTTTCCAAAACACTCAATTCACTACCACCATCTTATTTGACTTTTCAGACTTCTTTGACTCTGTCTTTGCGAGCTAATCCTGACCCTCTTCATTTTGAAGAGTTAGTGGCTTTGCTATTGCAGGAGGATCAATCACGTAAGAACAAGTCTTTACAGGTGGATGGTATGGATCATGCTCTTGTTGTACAGAACAAAAACAGGGGTAAAGAGAGTGCTCATCACTCCAAGTCTAGTGCAGGACAATCTTCAGAGAAGTCTAAAGGTGATTCCGACAAGTCCAAGAAGAAAGGTAAATGTCACTACTGCAAGAAACCTGGTCACTACATTAGTGAGTGTAAAAAGCGAATTGCTAAAGAAAAGAAGAAAGAGTCAAGTTTGGTTGTTTCAGCTTCTGGTGATTCTTCTACAGCTAAAGAAGAGTCTGCAAACTTTGTGCAGGATTCTTATGCTTTTGTAGTATGTTCAGATTTTTCTGCTTACAATGTTGACAAGACACAAATGATTTGGTACTTTGATAGTGGTGCATCCAGGCATATTACTTCAAGGAAGGATTTGTTTTGTTCATTGGATGCAGCTCCAGCAGGAAAGAAGGTGACATGTGATGACCTCTTGGGGTCTGACTCAATCCCCACATTCCCCCCATGAAGTCCAATATTAGACAATACCCCCTCAATACTTTTTATATGGTAGTTTCCCCGGTTGATAAGGTTGTAGTTTCCATGCAGACCCTATGTAGAGATGCACAATCTTCTCAATGATTCTAAAAAGTGCATGGAGTGTGCGGAGGTGGATATTTAAAAGGGGAATATCTAAAAGAGCTTGAAAGTTTGGATCTTTACAGTGTCTATCTAGGGATTTGTTCCAATTAGTAGGATTCAACTCCTTTGCTACACCCATGTTGTAGATACAGGGCTTTTGACATTGGCATCCCTTGACACATTGCACATACAATTTACTTTCTTTAGGTCTCTCCCCATGTGCCACTCCACCTTGTACCCACCAAAACCCTCAACATTTACCTCCTCCCTAGCTTGTTGAGATTTGATTATTGTAGGGATACTAGTGTGGTGGAATACTCAATTCAACACATTGAAATCCTCACTATCAACCTCAAAGCACCCAACCACCAAATATTCTTCTCTGACTACACACTAAAATTTTAGGGTTTTTTTTTCTCCTCTGTGGTATGAAGAGCTCTATTCATGAGGGTTATTGATACCCTCTCAAAATTTCTACCCTTCACACTTTCACTCTCATCTAATCTGATCACAAAAATGGCTTTCCCATGCACCTCAATATATTAATGATCATAGAATTTATCATTTTCCTTACAAAGTTCTCAAGTCAAAGAAAAAATTATTGAAAGAGTTAAACTTGAGGTATTTCTTCTTACCAAGATATATGTCATTTGATGTGGAAAGGCTCTCCAAGCATCTCCATGACCTTGGAATTAATTCTGAGCCTAGCCTATTAAGCAACTGGCTCTAGTAGCAACGACCATTTCACTCTTAACTGCTTCAGTTTTTATTGATGATCTTGAATAGCTTTCGGTAACCAGCACTACTGATTCCAATTTTGTCCATAATGCCTTGAACTTAATCCTTGCCCAAAGTAGAACTTGTCAAAAATCCATTGATGCGTTTCCACCTAGCTACCCTAAATTTTCTTTCATCCCATAGGATGTAGCAACAACATGTGGGATCACTTCACAAAATAATTGTGATGCACCTCTCATGTTTTTGTGTGAACAGTGTTGCTGAACTAAGAAAACATAAACAAATACTATAACACACCCAAAGATACCAATTTCCAAGACAAAGATAACAATGAAAAAAAAATCAAATTTAGCTCACTGTTTTGATTCTTCTGTTGTAGACTCCACCTCCTTGCTTATATTGAGACTCTCAATATTCTTCAACTTCCTTTGTTTTTGTCTAAGCCCAAGCTATGTTCTCTTTCTTTTTACTGTATTCAACATTGAGGTTCTTTAACTGCTCCTTGCTTTCTTGAAGCTGATGAGATTAAGAGAATCCTTCAATTGTAGTAGCAAAGGTTTTTCCAACTTAAGAATGCCCTCCCTGATACAAGGTTTTGTGTATAGCTTAATAGACCTTTTATACCATCTCCTACAAATCTCATCAATGAAGAACAATTGAAAAACAGTGGGGTGCATTTGGTTATAGGGTTTTACGGGATTTAATCTACCATCCGTCCATAGACCAATGTGCTTCTTTTCTTCTAATCTCAAGGCTTCTATGGCCAAAGGAGGAGTTTCACAAAGCCTATTCATTTTTCAAAGAGGGGAATATTTATCTTCCAAATCAACATGGAGATGGTAGATAGCTCTCTTAGTAGGATTCATGGTCAAAGATTGGATATGGGGGAGATGACGAGTTAGATATGGTGCAGAAAAATATGCAAAGAAAGGTGTAGAGAAAGGACAAAATGAATAGGGGGAAATTTGAAATTTGGACCAAAAGATAAAAACGGTGCATTGGGAGGGAGCATTTTTGGAAAAGGGACACATTCCCATGAGATTAGAAAACAAAACTACATGTGGGCCCCCAAATAGTGACATCTCCTGTACCTAGTAAAAAGGTGGATTCCCCCCCTAATTCTGGGTTTTAAAATTTTTTGTTCACATTTTCAAAATTGAAAAGTATTTTCTCTCTCTACCATTTCTTACAAGGCAAATTCGAAACCTCAAACATCCCCTAATGCTTTGCACTCAACACAACGTTGCCAATTTCACCCCCAAATTGGCTCGTGTTTGCTAGCCCAAGGCCCGATTTGCATTGCTCCTTAATGTCTTGCAGTGCTGCTCAGTTCCTTCTTTGCTCTCATCGTTCAAGCTTCCCGTGATGCTGCTCAAGATACCCCTTATTGAGCTTACTTGCTCGTTTATTATGCTGCTCAATTTTGCTTGTGTAAAAGTTGCACCTCAAATTGCTTCAATTGCTTCCAATGCTCAGTGTCCCTACCAAGGCTTAGTTGACTTGGCTACCGGCAAGATCCTTTGATGATTGCTTTCGGTGCTACTAAAGGCCTACCCGATGTGTGTGTGTGTGTGTGTGTGTGTGTGTGTGTGTGTGTGTGTGTGTGTGTGTGTGTGTGTGTGTGTGCACAAAAGTGTGGTGCTCATTGCTCGCTTTGATTTTCCTACAAATGATTGATTATGAGCTCTAAATTCCCTCAATCCATCTTCTTTTTAGCTTGACTTCCTTCAAGCTCACTGTAGCACCGACAAAGTTCTTGGTTGCTCGCTTGCAAAGCCTTCAGTTCCTTGCCCAAGCTCTGCACTACCTCCAACTCTTTCTTTATTTGCTCATCCTCCCCTCAATCTCTGATTGGTATTCTACACACAAACTCTATGTTGAGATTTGCAGAGTTTGCTCCAATTCTCCATAGATTCTTTGAGAAGCTCTCAAGATTCTACAAGCTTGGGAGTCTTTGCATGCCGGGCAGCTCCAAGCACCAAGATCTGTTGGATGCGCCTTCAATCCAGTTCCTCCATGCCGGATGTTCTCAGGCTCCAGTTCCAAGCTCTGTCATAGCCATTGAGCTTATCAGCAAGCCATCACATGCGCACCGATCACCGTAGCTTTGATACCAATTGAAAGTGCACTCATGTGTATGGAATATGTGCAGTTCATGCATGCAAAGGAGGCAAGAAGCAAGAGACTGTTTGTGGGTGGAGATTCTCCTCAAGATGAAGAAGATGAAATCCTTATTAAGTTTTGGGTATATGAAGAATAAGGAATGTGGACCGAACCGTGGGTAAGCGACCACCGGCCATGGGTAGAGGCATAGCCCTTTACCCCAAAATTTTATTGCCTTATGCTTTATGGGCTCATTGTACAATTTGTAGCTCACTCACTGGTGATATGCATGAGTGTGTGACCCGTCCTCTGGACGGCAGGGGATGATTGACATGGCAATGCAATTGAGCAAAGGAGTGAAAGAAACAATGATCAAGAGAGACAAAGAGACTGCATTGCTAGCTATTTTTTTGGCTTGCCAACATAACACTTCTAAGTAGTAATAATCTATCTTTCTAGAAAGATAAGAAATGTAACAATACATTACATGAGCGCAATGTGAAGTGTATTAAATCAAGATATGTTTAGTCATGAGTCAAATATTGGATGCAAAGGAACAACTTTTCTCGTACAGATATCATGATTGGGGGGGGGGGCAGCACTTTGGGGAGAAAGAGGAGCACAACACCGAAAGCGAAAGGAAGAGAGTGAGGAAGAGTATCACATTGTGTTTTGAACTTCACTTGAAGAAAACCTATAGAACTTTCATAACGAAAGAAATAAATAGTTGTTTAGCTTTATCGATCAAATTCTTTTTAAAAAATATATACATAATAATTACAAAAATAAATGACCTTTTTGGGTTTTTTGTATAGTTCTTCCTCTACTTTTTCCAAGTTGTGAAGGTTGACATAGTTCCCAAATTCCATCTTTGGCTCATATTTAAAGCTGGACCATCCCTTTCTATTGCTGCAAATATTTCTCAAGACACACATGTTTATCCTTCCTATAAGTAGATGTCAACCTATCCTCAGACTTGAAGTCTAGTAAGCCCGTGAGTTTAAACTTAGTAACTTGAAAATGAAATTTAAAACTTAGAACCAATCCAATCAATGCACGCTAATTTTTTTTGTGCCACATAGCCAAACATGAGCTATTGGTTTTTTTCTATAATTACATGTTAGAAAAAGTCACATGTTGGTAAAAATTGTGATTTCATTTTTCTCTTAAAGCGTGTGACTTCTCCTTCAGACGACGGGGGATGACCAGCATGGTGATGTAGTTCAGCAAAGAAGTGAGAGAAACAATGATAAAGAGAGACAAAGAGAGTGCATCGTTAGCTATCTTTTTGGCTTGCCAACATAGCAATTCTAAGTAGTAATCCATCTTTCTAAAAAGATAAGAAATGTAACAATACATTACATGAGCGCAATGTGAAGTGTATTAAATCAACATATGTTTAGTAGTGAGTCAAATATTGGATGCAAAGGAGCAACTATGCTCATAGAGATATGAGGATGGTGGGGGGGCACTTTGGGGGGAGAGAGAGGACCACAATGCCAAGAGCAAAAGGAAGAGAGTGAGAAAGAGTATCGCACTATGCTTTGAGCTTCACTTCAATAAAACCTATAAATAACAAAAGAAATAAATAGTTCTTTAGCTTTTTTCCAAGTTGTGAAGGTTCACATAGTTTCCAAATTCCATCTTTGGCTCATATTTAAAGCTGGACCGCCCCTTTCTACTTATGCAAATATTTCTCAAGACATACCTATTTATTATTCTTGTAAGTAAATGTCATAAAACCTATCTTTAAACTTAAAGTCTGGTAAGTCCCTGAGTTTAAACTTAGTAACTTGAAAATGAAATTTAAAACTTAGAACCAAACCAATCAATGCACACTAACTTTTTTTGTGCCACATGACGAAACACGAGCTATTGCATTTTTTCTCTATAATTACATATTAGAACAAGTTACATTTTGGTGGAGATTGTGATTTCATTTAGCTCTTAAAACGCTATTTGAGGATAGATCACATAAAGGGACTTTATGTCACATAAGGCTATCACAATATAGAACAACAATGTGCATTTCTCCACTATATACGTTTAATCTAATATAAACTTCTTCAAATCTACAATAACAAAGTTTCACTCTATTACATAAATGGCCTTAAGTTGTTAGGTTTTTTTGTAAGTGTGTGTTTATAGAATGGCCTTAAGTTGTTAGGGTGCATTAGGCAATAGAGATCCAATGCAATTAAATGTTAACCCATTGATCCAAAATGTATAAGCACCCCCACCTCTAGTGACTTGCTCATCTACATGAGCACCCAAGGATACAAAAGATAAGAATTTATTGTATGCTCGTATATTTTTTCTAAACGTCTTGCTGTGCTCATCATCACTACTCAAAATAGCTTCCAAAACCTCTGGAGGGATGTGCAAAGGAGGCAAGACAAATTTTCCCTTTGAACAACAATACCTACTCTAAAATTCCTCAGAGGTACTTTCTACCTCACACTTCACAGATACACATTACAAAAACAACATTGAAAAATCATGTGATCCATATGGTGTAGACTACAATCACCAAAAAGAAATGGAAAAATAGATGGATGATGATTTTCAACTGTGTGTGAATTTATATGGCGTAAGATAGAGTCACATCCAACTCGTATTGCAGATCCATCCCACCACACAGAAGTAGTAGAATTTGTAATTTCTCTTTGGCTTGCATTCACATTGTTTCTTTGACCACCAAAGTTGTTTGAATGTGCTACTCCCATTTGCTCTATAGTCCCATTCTCAAATGTCCTGTGATAGTTTTCCATATTTAATGCATTGCATCTCCTTTGGTTTGTCATGTATGTCTTATCTTGTGCACGGCTATGGTGTATTGAGCATGTTACACTCAAATTTTTTAACCGTTGAACTCGAAGTCCAATAAGAAATTTAGGATAGCGATACCTGATGTTGTAATTGTAACAACAAACACTTTAAGAAATAAGATGTAGTAAAAGAAAAGTAAGTATTCTCTTTCTCTATCTATAATGATTAAAGTGTAGTTCTTATAAAAACACCTTCCTTATAAGCTTCAGATTTTTGTAGCCCCCTCTTCTATCTTAGAAGAATACATGAAAGAGCAAATGCAAGTGAGAGTCCAAGTCGAACATTAAAAGTGCAAGCAAATGAGAAAGTGTAGGTGCAAGCGAGAGAGTAAATGTTGACTTAGAGGCAAGGGTAGGTTTACAAATAGATCAAAGGAGTGGTACCATGGTAGTCAACCTCAGACAACATTAGAAATACTCAACTTCAAAGCTTCAAAGTCAAGATGTAATTGAGAAGTTTAGGTCAACACGACATGGCATTGAGAAACACCTTAGATCAAATTTCCACCAATAGATAAGCGCATTATTGCTATAAATATGGGAGACAACATCAATACATATAAAACTTCTTTTGATTCAATGAGTATAATATGCCCACAAAATGGAGAATCCAAAATTTTCCACATAAGAAACCTAGGAGAGGCCAATCTTGATACCACAACAACCTAGAAATATACAGTAAAGAGCAGGTAAGAGTGAGAACGTCCAATATTAAGTGCAAGCAAAGGAAAAATAGCAGGTGCAAGTAAGAGAGAAAGCCCAACATTAATTGCAAGCAAATGAATAAGAGAATATGCAAGTCGAAGAGAAAATGCAAATTTTTGCATATATCTTTTTTTATAGGAATAGGTGAGAGATGTGACAACATGGAAATTGACTCCAAGTAGTGGTAGGAACACTTCAAAATTCAAAGTTGAGACGAGATCGATTGAGAAGCTCACAATAACATGAGATGAGATTGAGAACCAGCTAGATTCAACTTCACAAAAACTGATAAGCAAATAATTGCTAAATTGGTAGACATTAAAAAAAATTATATTAATTAATAAAGCGTAGAAAGTTTAATTTTATCACATGAGAATCTCCTAGATCATATGAATATATTGTCCACAAAAGAGAAACCATGGTTATTTTTCCCTAGTTCGGCAAAGGTTTTGGCATAGCCAAATGACTTAGCCTCTTTTCTTTAGCATTTAATTGGTTAACAACCATCCTAAAGCTCTAAGATCACTCTCTAGAGTTAGTAACTTGCTCCTTTAATGCCACAACATGTTGATTCTACTCTATGGAACACATAGAGAAGTGTTCAATAGACTTGTTTTGAAATTCTTGCATCAAAGAAAAAAGGTCACGTTGATTTTCTCCCAATCGAATAATATCTTTCTTCTTATCATTCAAAGATGAAATTATCTCCTCTCAAAGACTTTCATCATTGCTAACATGAGATCCTTAGCCTTCTTGTAGATTATCCTCCAAATAACCGTTGCATTGGACTTCGTTTTCAATGTGGCAAACAAAGTCGTCTTCAATCATCCTTAAAATTTGGAAGAATCTTTAGTTTGATCTTGAATCCTAGAGCATGCAAGTTTCTTTACATCCCTGATAGTATTATGCTCTAGAAGCATTGTCATGATGATGACCTCATTGGAATCATGTGGCCCTTCAACAACAATACCTAGGGAAGAATTGGAAGGGCCTAACTCAATCTATGGAGTAGTTTTCACCTTAGATTTGGTCCCTTGAGCATGCAAGTTGATTTGCATCTCTTACATTAGCATGCCTGATCATATGGCTCGTTGACAAAATTAGCTGATGTTCTTGATGTATTGAAAGGATTTAACATCACTGAAAGAACATTTTATTTATTTATTTTATGTTTCTTCACAATTTGACAAACAAAAGAAAACAAAAAAAGATTCATGATGTTTTTCTTTTATTAAGGATTCATTCTAGATTTCTTATAGATTCTACCAAAACTACATAACACTCCTCTCCTATGCATTGATTTGACATATTATCACACACGGGTGTCACATTACATGGCTTTCTAGATGATAGCAGAATAGAAGAAGGCATACCTTCTTTTAGCGACTCTCAAGAACTTTTCTTGGAAAGGGTGTGTTTGTGCAAGGCAAGACAATAAGGGTAGGGCCAGGAAGCTCTGGGCTTGTCTCTAGATGCAATTACCTACCCTTGCATTTGAAAGGCATGTGGCACTATGCAAGACACTTATATAAGAAAAACAAATCAACATTATTAGTCAAAGACTCTTGAAAGAAGACGTCGTTCTTGCCAATGCCTTGGTTGACATGTATACCAAACGCGATGTACTTCAAAAGACACAAAAAGTGCTTGAGGAGATGCCTTTTCAGGATGGTGTCTCTTGGAATTCATTGATTATAAGATATATATGATGAATAGGGGCAAGGCTAAGAAGCACATCAGAAACTACCTCTCCAAGATGCCCTCTCTTAGAGTGTTCTGATTGTGGGATATATTCAAGATATGCAAGATCTGGGCTGATTTTAGAGGATGAAAGTGAGGGCATCTCTAAAAATGCAATCACTTACGCTTGCACCTTCAAGGCATGTCCCATCACTCAAGGTTTTGATATGGGAAAAATAGTTTGCAATAATATTGTTACTAATGTAGATGAAATTACCTACACTTTTGTTTTATAGACGTGTGGCACTACACACGACACAAAAAAATTTCACGATCATATTTGGTCGACATGTATGCAAAATATCTTCCTACATCACGAAGCATAAAAAGTGCTTGAGGAGCTGCCTGTTTGAAATGCCCTCTCTTGTAGTGTTTAATTGTAGGATATGCCCAACAGTAGGGCCAGTAATCTCAGGGCTATTTTCAAAGCATGTGAAGCAAGGAATTCTCTCTAGATGCAATTACTTAGGCTTGCATTTGAAAGGCATGTGACACTATGCAAAAAACTTATATGGGAAAATTAATTCACATCAATATTATGAGTCAAAGACTCTTGACATACATGGTAATGCAAGTGAGAAAATCAGCAAGAGCAATAGCGAGCAAGAGAGACAAAGAGGGAGTGCAATGCATTGGCCGACATGCACGCCAAATGTAGTGTCATTTAAAACACATAAAAAGTGCTTGAGGAGCTATTTCTCTGTGATGTTGTCTCCTAAAATTCATTGATTATAGAACATGCCAAACGGGGGCAAGGCCAAGACACTCTAGGCTATTTTCAACTGATGCAATGCAAAGCGAAGGCATCTCTCGAGATGAAATAAGTTATACTTGCATCTTGAAGGCATGTGCCACCACTCAAGCTGCTGATATAGGCAAAAGAATTCACCATGATATTGTTAGTCATGGATTAGCAATGCCTTGGTCAACACATATGCCAAATGTGTTGCCCTTCAAAACTCACTTGAAGAGCTACCTATCTGGGATGATGTGTCTTGCAATTCATTGATTTTAGGATATGTCAAACAGAGGCAAGGCTCAAAAGCTCTAGGGTATTTTCAAAATATGCAAAGTGAGGGCATCTCTCCACATGCAATCACTTATTCTTGTATCTAAAAGGCATATTTCACCACTCAAGATGCTAATACCAACAAAAGAATTCACAATGAGATTGTTAGCTAGGGGTTGTTGAAAAAAAATATTGTGCTTGGTAATGCCTTGGTCGACATGTATGCCAAATGTGGTGTCCTTCAAAAAGAATATAAAGTGCTAGAGGAGACAACTATCCAGGACATTGTCTTTTGGAATTCATTTTTTGTAGGATATTCCAAATGGGAGCAAGGCTAGGAAGCTCTGGGCTATTTTCAAGGGTATCTCTCTAGATGCAATGATTTATGCTTTCATCTTGAAGGTGTGTGCCACCACTCAAGATGCTGATACGGGCAAAAGTGTTCACATTAGTGAATATCAATTGAAAGACAAAATTGTGCTTTTCTCAATGCATTGGTCGATATGTTTGCTAAATGTGGTATCCTTCAGAAAGAAAAAAAATTGCTTGAGGAGACACTATCTAAGTTGTTTTGTTTTGAAATTCATTGATTGCATGATATGATATACCAAATGGGGGCAAGTCTAGGAAGCTCTGGGCTATTTTCAAAAGATGCAAAGCAATGGTATCTCTCTAGATGCAATGATTTATGCTTGCATCTCAAAGGTGTGTGCCACCACTCAAGATGCTGATACGGGCAAAAGAATTCATGTTAGTCAATATCAATTGAAAGAAAATGTTGTGCTTTGCAATGCCTTGGTCGATATGTATGCTAAATGTGGTATCCTTCAGAAAACACAAAAATTGCTTGAGGAGACACTATCCGGGCTGTTGTCTTTTGGAATTCATTGATTGCATGATATGATATGCCAAATGGGGGCAAGGCCAAGAAGTTCTGAGCAGATCTTAGGGGATGCAAAGTAATGGCACCTCTCTAGATGCAATCAATTACACTTGCACCTTGAAGGCATGTGCCACTGCTCAACATGCTGATATGGGAAAAATCATTCATGATGAGATTTTTAGTCAGGGGTTACTAAAAGAAAATGTAGATATACCTACGCTTCTGTCTTGAATGCATGTAGCACTACGTAAGAAATTTATATATGCAAAAGAGTTCAAGATCATAGTTTTAGTCAAGGGCTGTTGAAAGAAAAGATCGTGCTTTGCAATGCCCAAGCCAACATGATTGCCAAATTTCATCTACTTCAGAAATCACAAAAAGTGCTTGAGGAGTTGCTTTCCCCATATGCCATTTCGTGGAATGTTTTGATTGCGGGATATGCCCAACAGGGGAAGTGCTAGGAAGCTCCATGCTATTTTTAGAGGATGCAAAGTGAGGCCTGTCAGGACAAGGGCAAGGCCGGGCTAGGCAGTGTGGAAAGGGAGTCCAACTAGGGGAAAGGGCTAGGAGCCATGCTATATAGTGGGAGGTTGGGAGGTGGACTCCAAGGCACTAGTTCCCCTAGTCTCACATTGGTATCAGAGCCGACTGCGTCAAATCGACTTGGGGCTATTCAAATAGTCAACTATGAGACTAGGGGAACTAGTGCCTTGGAGTCCACCTCCCAACCTCCCACTATATAGCATGCTCCTAGACCTTTGCCCTAGTTGGACTCCCTTTCCACACTGCCTAGCCCGGCCTTGCCCTTGTCCTGACATTACTCTCCCCTTAAAGAAGAGTTTTCGTCCTCGAAAACAAAAGTGGGAAACTTCTTCTTAAGAACACTAATGTTTTCCCAACCTTTCTCGGGTCGATCTTTCCACTTGATTAAGGATTGTTGACGTACATGATGACGCATACGTAAATCATGATAATCGAGAATGAGTTCAAGTTCATGCGGTAAGGTAGGAGGTTCAACGAAATCAACCAAAATCTGTTGGTTAATGACATTGTCGTCCCCATGGAACCGCTTACGTAAACGGCTTACATGAAACACCGGATGAATACAAGAATGTGTAGGTAGCAATAATTTGTAGGCACAATCACCTACTCACTTGAGTATTTTGAAAAGCCCACAATATCGTGGAGATAATTTAGGTGTTGGCCCAGTTTTCAGACTTTCTAAATGTTCTGGCACACGTAAAAAGACTTCCTCCCCTTCCTCAAAGGTAACTTGCCGACGTTTCTCATCAGTGTACTTCTTATACCGATCCTGTGCTTGTCGGACATTCTGACGAGCGAGTTTCAGCATATCCATGTGGTCTTGGAGAAAATCCTTATCCTGTTGGAGCTTTTCGGTTGCCAACCCCACCATAACAGGTGACCTAGGTTGAAAACCATACATGAGCATGAAAGGACTAAATCGAGTTTTGACATGCTTAGCACTATTGTAGGCAAACTCGAGAACAGGTAAATATTCTTCCCAGTCTGACTGTTTCTTGCTAAAGTATGCTCTTAGCATATCTTCTAGCACTTGGTTAACTCGCTCAGTCTGACCATCTATTTCTGGATGATCGACTGTACTGAGGTTTAATTGTGTACCCAATGTTCTGAAATTTGCTGCCGACTGCGTCAAATCGACTTGGTGCTATTCAACGGGTAAATTTACGGTCTCTTAAAGATCGGACTACCAACAATATTTGTGGCGGGTGCTTTCAAGCAACTGAGACTACCAACGAAATTGCCGATCGCTTCAAGCTTGGAGCACGAACGAAATTAGCAAGGCTAACTACCGGTGTCTACGGGATTCTTTATCGATAATTACCAGTTGCGGAACATTCTACACCTACGGAACATCTTATCGACATCAGGTATTTTTCTTGCTATTCCTTCCACTACACTGTGTCGCCATGGATTCAGATATCAATATGACTTTTGAGTTCAAGCATAATTCGCCGGATCCCGCCCATGATGGCTCGTGGTCGGATGCTCTCACGGAGAGTGCCCGCGACGCTACGACGGGTGACGACACTTATGAACTGCTTGATATTCAAGAATTTCGTGCACTTCAGACACGCATACCAGTCATGGAAGGAAATTGTTCATCTTTAAATGAAAACGTCACTAAATTATCCACGTTAGTGATACAATTAATGCAACAGCAGTCCAAGGGTCCTGCTGACATGCACATGCATGAGCACGTTGCTACAAAGGGGCAAGGCCCTTCTAATCAGGGACAAGGTCCATCTGCTGATGCTTTGCACACTCTCACTGCAAAAGAGGTCGATGAGTTGTTGAAAAACACCAAACCACCGACTTTTAAGGGAGAGGACCGAGATCGCAATAAGGATGCAATGAATATCTTTCTCAGCAAGTGGGATGGAATTCACGCCTTACGGCGTACTCCAGACGCAGTCAGAGCACTACAAACAAGTTTAACTCTGGAAGGCAAGGCCTACAAATGGTGGATGTCTCTCAAGGAGAAGAATATCATACCACAGAGTTGGGCAGCTTTTGAAACTATGTTTCGCAAAGAATTCTTGCCTACAAATGAGGCAGATCGTAATTGGACGACTTGGGCAATACCCATCATTACTTGAATATATATCTCACTATTGGAATGTTATCATCAAGTTGGAAGGCCTAGACACCTTTTAGCAAGTACGTGGGTTTATCCGTGGTCTGACACCAGAGCTTAAGAAGTACGTCAAGACTCAAGACCCTAAAACACTTGAGGAAGCCATAGTGAAAGCACATATTCACGATGATCCAGATGAAAAGAAATCACATCATAATCACGTGCCTGGTAATACACGCACACAGTACGGGCACAATAAAAGGAAAATTATAGTAGCTAATTCAGAAGCATCTAAAAAATCCAAGGGCTCCAGAGGTCCTCTCTCTCCTGAGGACTTTGATAAATCTAAGAAAGATATATTATGTTTTCAATGTTTAGAAAGCGGTCATGGCAAAAAGGATTGTCCCAAGGGGAAAGCTGCTGCTCATGGCAAGGAGAAAGCAGTGCACATGGTGCAACTGCTACCTCTTGAGTCTTCCTCACGATTCTCTACAGTGGAAGTAACACACACCGAGGTGGTGCATGAATGCTGTCTCATAGCTTCCATGTGGCAACAGACCTTCGGACCCCATGAGTTAGTACGTATGCACGGATCTCTGCAAGAGCACAAGGTGCGCATCTTGGTAGATGAGGGTGCTACTCACAATTTTATCAATTATGCATTGGTGAAAAAACTCAAATTGCCTCAAACTCTGAGTACCCACCTCTACAAGGTAGCAATGATGAATGGACATGATATCGAAATCTGGGATACTCAAGTCCGAGCTGTTCCGTTGGAAGTACAAGGCTACTCCACATCCTTGGATTTTCAGGTTATGAACATGGAGAGGGCAGACGTGGTGCTTGGTAGGGAATGGTTGCATAGCCTAGGACCATCACTGAAGCGTAGCTATGAGCATGACAGCTTGATGTTCTAATCCCATGGCGCATATGTGTTGTTGTTAGGAGAGAAGGATGTACCTTCTTCACCATTGATGTGTACAACTGAGCTTATGCAACTCGTTTCTGATAATGAAATAGATCAAGTTTGATTGTGTTACTCATTGTCTCATTTTCTCTCTAAAATTGAATCTGTTGAACATTCCTCAACGCCTCATGCTTCTCTCTCATCTCTTCCACCAATGGCTACTTCCCAACAAGCAAAAGTTGCTAGTGAGTTAAAAAATTTATTAAAGGAATTTCACGATGTTTTTCCTAATGATTTGCCACCAGGATTTACCGCCGACACGATCAGTGCAACATAGCATCGATGTGGTTGCAGGCAGTAAACCTGTCAGTAAACCACCCTACCGCATGAGTTACTCTCAAGCTGCTGAGGTGGAACGTCAGCTTGCTGACTACCGTAGCAGAGGGTTTATCCAACTCAGTTCTTTACCATGGGCTTCTCCTATCCTATTAGTGAAGAAAAAAGACGGCAATATGTGCATATGCGTAGACTACCGTGGCTTAAATGCGGTTATCGTTAAGATTAAGTACCCATTGCCATGCGTGGATGAGTTGTTCGACAAGCTCACTCATGCTCGTATTTTTACGAAAATAGACTTGCGGTCAGGTTATGACTAAGTCCGTATTTGACTTGTTGATATACCCAAAACTGCATTCCGAACAAGGTTTAGACACTACTAATGTTTGGTGATTCCCTTTGGGTTAACCAATGAGCCCGCAACATTCATGACACTTATGGATAGTGTCTTGAAGCCGTACTTGGCAAATTTTTCATCGTTTCTCTCGATGACATTCTAGTCTACAATGCTTCTGAAGAAGAACACTTACAACATCTGAGGCAGGTGTTTGAACTGCTACGAACAAATAAATTATATGCCAAGGAATCTAAGTGTGATTTTCTGAAAGAAGAATTCACTATGTTGGGCATGTTATTTTAGCTAATGGGTTACATATGGATCAATCCAAAGTGGATACAATTCGACAGTGGCCTTCTCCTAAAAATCTGGAAGAGTTACAATTTTTTTAAAGGATTTGCAGGTTTTTATCGAAGGTCCGTTAAAAACTATGCTAATATTGTTGTTCCCATGATGGACCAACTAAAAGGCAAAGGCAAAGCTTTTCAGTGGGGACCTGCTCAACAGCATAGTTTCGATACGCTCAAGGATGCATTAGCTACAGCTCCAATACTAGCTATTGTAGATCCTTTGAAACCATTCGTTTTGAAAACGGATGCCAGTGACCATGCTATTGGATCAGTCCTGTTATAAGACGGGCGGCCAATTGCATTTGAAAGCAAGAAGCTTGATGCAACACAACAGAACTACTCTACTTATGAACGCGAACTCTATGCAATAGTGTCTACATTAAAAACATGGTGACATTACTTGTATGGTGCTCAGTTTGAGATTGTGTTTGACCATGAAAGCATCAAATGGTTTACACAACAAACTGATTTGAAGGGTCGCAAAGCCAGGTGGACTGAGATTCTTCAAGAATATGATGCCAAGCTCCGGTATCATAAAGGACGATACAATGTGGTGACTGACACTCTAAGTCATATGCCGGAGATCAATTCTCTCTTGTTCACGTAACTTCGTAGTGAATTTTTGGATTCTCTAAAGGGAAAATATGAGCATGATGACGCATATTCCAAAGTGTGGAGCCATGTACAAATGAGGGATCCTTCTCACTCCAATGATGGTAGTGTAGTGTTAACCTCCACACATAGTTCTCCTCTATCGAGTGATGAACTACAGCGATGGAAGCATTTCACCATCGACAATGCGTAGTTACTCCATAAGGGGAGAGTTTGTGTACCGACGGACAGAGACATTCGGTGCCAAATTCTTTATGAATTTCATGATAGTCCAAGTGCAGGGCACCCAGGTATTAGAAAGACTTATGCCCTCGTACAATGATAGTTTTAGTGGCCAGGTCTACATGGCTTTGTTCAAGCTTATGTCTTGCATTGCCAAAAATGTCGAGTTAACAAAGCAGAGCGCTTGAAAGCAGGAGGACTCTTACATCCTTTGGAGATTACCAATGGTAAATGTGAAAGTATCTCTATGGATTTCATTGTGGGTTTACCAACCACTGTACGAGGTCATGACTCAGTATGGGTGGTCGTAGACCAGTTGACTAAACTATGCAAGTTTATTCCAACCAAATCAATGATTGAGACTCCTGAACTAGCCAAGTTATTTGTGGACAACCTATACAAGTTGTATGTTTTGCCAAGTAACATTGTCAATGATCGGCATTTTGAAGGCATTTTGAAGGCTACAATTACATCTTGAAGTGATGGGCCATTACGTAAGATTCCTACATGGGCGAAAATTTGAAATCACCTATACCCGGGGCTATGTTTATTTCTCTTCTTTTTATTCTGTGTTTATATCTCTCTTTTTTAATTTAGGTTTTAATCTTGTATTTTTCTTTGTCTCTCTCTCTCTCTCTCTCTCTCTCTCTCTTTCAAAATCTAGGCTCTTTTTAGCAGATGTAAAGTGAGGGCATCTTTGGCAAAAGAATTCAAGATGATATTATTAATCAAAACGTCAATGATTTTTTTTTGTTGATAAAAAACGTTATGCTTGCCAATGCCTCATTGGCTAAACAGGACCAAGCTTGGGCTATCATGACCAAGGAAATGCTTGATGCAGTAAAACTGGGATCCAAAGGGGGAAAGTGGAAGGGGGTTGTGATGCACGACAAACTTCTCGCCTCGAAGTGGTCTTATCTTAGATCTGGAGGACTCTCAGGGGAGCTAATGAGGAAGTGGCAAAGAGTAGTTGAGGTTTTGGAATGGGGGGAAGCAACTAGATACTTTAAGAACTCCATTTTGCAATGGTCCCCTTGGCTCTCTAAAATATTGGGGCCGCCGCAAAGCCCCTATTGGATAGAAATGGCCAGGAACGTGAATAATAAGGGGCTCTTTCGACTAGAGCAATTCTGGGCTGGTAACAGGAAGTGATGGAAAACTGCTGACTCTTTAGCCATCCAATTTCAACCGAATGGCTTTGAGATCTTACTAGTCTACAGGGTGATGAAAGAGCTTGATAAGGTGGTGATGCCAATTTGTGAATCCAACTTTGAATGGGACGCTTGAAGATGGCCCGGGAGTAGCCTCTTTTGGAAACTACATTCTAAAGGCATTTACCATGCATTAATGCACGAGGCTAATTGGTGTAGCCCCCTCAACAAATTATGGAAGAGGCACTGGATGGAAAAACGGTGGGAGGGAGTCATGGAGAACATCTGGAAGCCAAGGTGGCCTCAGTATATGAAGATATTTCTATGGAACGTGATGTGGAGTGCTCTGCCTATGGGCATAAAGATACAAGAAAGAGGAATCGTGTCCGATCGTTGCTCGGGGTGCAGAATAGCTAGTGAAGACCTAGCCCACCTTTTCATGGGATGCCAAGCAATCAGTGGCATGGCTGGGAAAATATGCAAGCGGATTCAAAGGACATGGAAAATTAAGTTCTTCAAGACTGATCTGTTCTTTGGTAGTAACAGGTTGGGAAGTCCTGCTCTTCTTGTCTGCACTCAAATAATCAGGTACTACTTCTTTCACCATATTTGGCAAGCAAGGAGCCACCACGTGTTTGAGGAGGATCTGGCTGTGGCAAGCTTTTGTGAAATCATACAAGAGATCAGAGTGACGATCCACAGGATCGGAGGCAAACAAGCCTCAATATAGGACTGGTCTAGAACAATACATGTCATGATGACTTCTTGTAATAAGTAAAGCCTAGGAGAAGTTGTGGTTTCTCTGTCAAGCAGAAAACTTGTAATCCTTTGACCCTCAAGGCTCAGTCTGAGCTCAAGGTTGGCGTATATTTTTGATGTTCTTAATACTATCCACTCACAATTGTGAATTTTGCACAAAAAAAAACATGTATACCAAATGTGGTGTACTTTTTTAAAAAAAGCACATGCCAAATGTGGTGTACTTCAAAAACGATGTGCATACCATATTATTATTTAAAAAAAAAGGCTTACCAAACGATCACCTTAGAAGCACTACTTCTAATGCCTGCTCTCTTATTGACAGCCAATGCACACGCTTTTCTTCTTCAAGCTACACCCACGCCACATTCATTGCAGTAACACACGCACACACGCACTCTCTCTCTCTCTCTCTCTCTCTCTCTCTCTCTCTCTCTCTCTCTCTCTCTCTCTCTCTCTCTCTCTCTCTCTCTCTCTCTCTCTCTCTCTCTCTCTCTCTCTCTCTCTCTCTCTCTCTCTCTCTCTCTCACCTAGAGGTCCTTTCAGCCTGTAGCAGCTATTGTGAGCAAGAATTCCACGGGATGCAGTTGTTGGAGTTCGGCCAGAGGATGGGTTGCAGACACACTCGATAGAGGTCTGCACAACCACACTAAAACATCTCTCTCTCTCTCTCTCTCTCTCTCTCTCTCTCTCTCTCTCTCGCTCTCTCTCTCTCTCTCTCTCTGTCTCTCTCTCTCTCTCTCTCTCACACACACACACACACACACACACACACACACACACTCTCATGCTCACCTTGACTCGTTCTTTCAATCAAGCACTCCTTTCTGCAGGTACCACAATCAAACACTGGAGGGAAATGCAATAGTTTGTGCAATGGGCAGAGCCTCGGATGATAGGTGCATAGGATGATGGGTGCAACAGGATCTCCCAATGCACCTGGAGAGGTTTGGTGAGAGAGAGAGAGAGAGAGAGAGAGAGCCCTCTTTTTGCTATAATGAGCTTGCCCATCAATGCACCTCGGTCCCCATGGTCTTTCAATCTAGGTCCCAGTGTGGCCAAGCAAAGGATGCTAG
This sequence comes from Adiantum capillus-veneris, assembly GCF_014529385.1. NCBI lineage: Eukaryota > Viridiplantae > Streptophyta > Polypodiopsida > Polypodiales > Pteridaceae > Adiantum > Adiantum capillus-veneris. Next base: position 107,482,776 of record NC_140953.1, on the reverse strand, counting down.
GTGCAATGCAAAGGGGCTTAGCTATTGCCATGTGGCAGCCCCCTTTGCAGCGCACATTAGATATTGTTAGGATGTTGAGTTGATGTATGGTCAGAAATGCGTGATGCCAATTGAGAATGTGAGTCCTACATGGAATGTATTTCCCTGGGAGGATGGAATGAGTAGGGAAGGCTTTCTTGCTTTGCAAAAACACCAGTTAGAGAGAAAGTTTGAATATATTGAGCTCGCATTATCACAATCGAAAGAAGCAAGTTTGAAGAATAAAGGCAAGTTTGATAAGACACATAGGGTCATGCCAAAAGACATCGAGGACGGTGATTAGGCGTTGGTGTATGACAATAGTTTTGATAACCAACACTCTACAACAAAGAAGCTGGCAAAGGGATGGTTTGGTCCTTATGTGAGGATGAAAGGGAGGATATGGTATCTAGCAATAAGTTTTAATGCTTAACAAAAACTATTGTAGCACATACCGGAGGATGTGTAGGTTTAGAGTATTGTTGAGACTGTGGATGTGGCACTAATGCGTGTTTTCTCACAATAAAACATGCTTAATTTGGTTTAGAAATGTACATATTTTCAGGGGCATTGTGGGGGCACATTTATTTCACCTAGAAAGTTCAATGCTCTCACAATAAAACTTGCTTACTTTGATTAAGAAATGTACGTATTTCAAGTGCATTGCGGTGGCACATTCGTGTCACCTAGAAAGTCCAATGCGGACGAACACTATCCAAAAATAGCAAGTGGCATACATAGCCATCAATTATGTGATTAGACGTCAAGACAAGTGAAAAAATGGGCTTCAACTTGTAAATTGAGCTCAAGGAGAAATTTCCAAAATTTAAGGGAGTTTTCTCAGCTTGTTGGGGATTTTTACGACCAATATGGGTCATATTTGTGCTAAAAAATAGCCAAATAAGGATTAAAAAATACCATTTTGGGCAAAATGTGGCTCAAAATGCTACATCACTCAGGGTTCTAAGACTCTAAGCAAGGGGCTAGCTTGTTTAAAGAAGAATATGAACAAATGAAGCCTCTTTGAGAAGGGATACACAAGCTTTTCCTATGGTGTGGTAGTGCAGTCCCTCATTGCTCCTACCTTGTATTCAAGTATGTGAAGGTTCTTGTAAGGGTTTCTCGCTTCTAAAAGGTGTGTGGGCTTGTGCATGAAAGTGCCCAAGCTTCCATGAAATTGCATTGACAAAGAATTGAAGGAGGAAGTTAGGGTTTTGTACATGGAAAACATGCACTGTATTTGTCTAATTGGGGTCGAGGCCAGCTGAAATCATCACAAACAAGAGTTTTGAGTTATTATTGGCCTTGTGAATGAGTGGAGTTTCCATGGCTAAGATGAAGTTTTTTATTTTCTGTTTTGAATAAGTGATTTTTGTCAACGATTAAGCCGTGAACTCTCACAATCAGAGGTTCGATGCCTTCCTAGCTGCACCACAAAATTTTTGACAACGTGTTAGCTGGATTGGCGTCCAAAAAGATTAACTCCCTTGCTGCTTGTTGGCAGTTTCGACCCCCCAACCTCCCCTCCTAAGCCAACCATCTATCTATATCCCCTAACATGCCTTGTTGAAAGTATTGCAAAAGGAGAAGGTAATAATTCAAGCCCCCCTTGTGCGGTGATCCTTGATGGCTGTCCCATGTCATTCCCCCCCCCCCCCCCCCCCCCCCAAATAAAAATAAAAATAAAGAATCATGCTAGATAAACCTTTGTGCAACCGACCCCAAACTCATCTAGGCTGAAGCTGAGGCTTTGAGGCTCCAATGTTCGAGAAAAATCAATCTCACAAACATATAAAATGTCCTTTAAGATAGATTCAAAAAGGAAATTTTCCAAAATGATCGATGCTTTCTGCAATTTAACTCTATTTTTTAAAATTCTCTTAGTAAATTATCTCCTTCTCCCTCTCCCTTTCAACCTACTGTTTTGATTTTTCAACCGGCGCAAGGCTAGGCTAAGCTGAGGCACACTTTTCCCGAACACTCACATAAAGTTTAATAAATGGTGATAACGTTTAGGTGTGTGTGTGTGTGTGTGAGAGAGAGAGAGAGAGAGCGCCTTGATCTTGAAGGCGTGGAAACCGATCTCCTTTTCATCGTTGGGCACCATCGTCGATATAAATACAAAAGCGCCACTACGTACAAGTAGTAGCCTACATCATCAGCAGCTGTCATGGCAGCTCAGCTCTCTCGGACTCTTTCGCTCGCAAGCCATGCGGGCCTCTGCCTGGCCTTCATCGTCATCTTCCTCGCCTACAACACTCAGCCTTCCTGCGCTCTTATTGTCAATACCTCCGATCTGGTGACTCTCTCTCTCTCTCTCTCTCTCTCTCTCTCATGCGCACTCATATTTCTCCCATTTCATGGATACCTGGCACGCACGCGGCGTGCCTCTGTGTGTGTGTGTGTGTGTGTGTGTGTGTGAGAGAGAGAGAGAGAGAGAGAGAATAATTTTTCACGCGTGTGTATGTGTGTGAACATTATACAGTGGCGAGAGAGAGAGAGAGAGAGAGAGAGAGAGAGAGAGATATGCAATGTTCTTTGCTTTGTGCAAGGTGGAATGATGCATCCTTGTAATCACTCCTACATGTCTCACTCTTTGTCCATGCTTTTGTAGAGTCATGCACTACTTTGCTCCCTTCTAAAGGTCATGAATTTTAAAGAAAAAACTCATTGTATGTTGAGAGAGAGAGAGAGAGAGAGAGAGAGAGAGAAGGGGGGGGGGGGGGGGGGGGGGAGATCAGAACTATTGCCACCATTTGTTTTGTAGTTGCCATGCGGCAATACATGCGAGTCAAGCGATTGCATTTGTAAGTTCCCTCTCTCGCCTTTTTACTTAAATTCATTTTCTTGTTTTATACAATCCCAATAATTGTATTTTAGAATGGTGATTACATTGCTACCCTTAATTATGAGGGGCTTTGTCTAAATATTGGACTCTAATTAAGGACGTGGCACATGTTAGAGCCTGTCACATGTCACGCTTAGCAACCAATCAAGCCGGTTGTCGGTCATTTTTCGTGCCTTAGAATTTTTTCAAGGCAATAGGCGAGGGGGCGATGCTTGAACCAAAAGGTCATTGAGTAGGCGAGGGTTTGAACGCACGCGTGTGTGATTAAACTCAAGTTTTCAACCACTACACTAACAACATTGGAAGCTCAATCCTCGCTTGCAAACGACTATATTTTAACTAAAGAACAGGCTATGCCCCCACATGGAAAGAGGGGGGGGGGGTTGGGGGGGCGGTGTTCTTTAATTGTACGCATGCTCTCGATCATTGGTTACGCCACGCGCCACGTATGCACATAGTCCAATTATTAGGACAAGCCATTATGAGCATTGTCCAGTGTGAAGTGGAACCTTTAATCCACATCAATTTTGTCCATTGTCATGCTCATAAATAAGTGGCCACATGTTGGCTCTATGTGCTAATGCTTATTGTACTTGTTCAAGCAAGTTACGTCACAATCTCTGGAGCTCTGTGATAGCATAGTAATTGCTTGACGGTCATCGTATCATTGCAAAATATCATTTCAATATGGATCGTGGAGGCCTTGAAATTCTCCAATTCTATGGGAATAGTATCATTTTAAAGCTATTGTGTGGAAAAATACCTACTTATATGTTTTTGAAGCATTTCTCATCATAATTTTAGAAGTACAAACATTTTTAAAAAATTGACAAACATTTCAAATAATTAACTTCATCTTATTGAGGTAAGTCTAACTTGTGACCTATGAGTGGTGCCTAATTATGAGGCTTGTACACGTTTGCTAGACCAGAGATTGCTAATATCATAAAGTTGTGCGGTCTACACGAGTAGATGATGAGCTTGTGGAATGTCACAATTAAGCATGTATACATGGATTTTTTTTTTTGAGATCGAGGTTGCTCCCCTCTCCATATCAATTGGTTTCAGAGCCAAGGTTGTTTAGCAAAGCTCCTAAACCCAATGTTTGAGTATAAATCAAAAACTCATGAAGGAGAACTAGAAATGAAGTGATGTAGATCTTGATTTGTAAGCTTCCTCTTTTAGAAGGCCCCACATTGAAGTGTAAATCCCTTTCTTTCGTTTTCTCCCTATCTTTTGTTAAATTTTGTGAACTTCCTCTAATTTAGCCTGACTTTATCTTATGATATCAAACATCTATTGTTTGATACTAGACCAAAATTTCTTTTGCTTGCTTAATTCATTGCCTTTTGTATATATGGAGGACCTTATGCTTGATACACCTATCAGATACTCCTTTTACCCATTTTGGTCAATAAATAATCTTGGTGATCGAATGGCCATGACTTGCAATATCTATGGGGTAAGGAATGGTCTCTTAGTGACCATTCCCCATAATCAAGGTGACCGGCGGAGGTCGAGAGCACTGATTATAAGAATGGTCACCAAGCGACTATTTCCGACCTTCATGGGTCAGAGGAAGGAGGATCAACAGTGAAATTTTGACGGGCTTGATAGCGCACAAGAGCCCATCATAAATTCCATCAGTGTTTAAGAAGCAAAAATTTCAGACATCTCCTGATGTGGCAGTGTTGGGTTGGAGAAGTGACCTTTATCTTGATGTGTGCTGAGTTGTCAGAAATCTAACGGCTTGCTCCTAGTATTACGGCCAGTTACATCCAGTAGATGGAGGGTCAGGATCTAGTGTCCCTTGATCCTTGACCTTGAAGGAGTTATCAACTTACACTGATAGGTATTCCCATATTAATTAACATGATTTCTCAAGTAAGCACTTTTGTTGGTAAAAATAAGATTTGTCCAAGACCTTTTCGACATAAAGATTATGGGGCATTCAAGAGAAATTTGTTTCACCAATTGGATAAAAATTTTAACATCTTGACCTATTTATCATGTAATCGACAAAGCAATTTTTGCTACAAGAAGCATTCATGCCCAGCAGGAGGTGGTGGGGAACTGTTGAAAAAGAGATAGTTGCCGCTAGATGTACTTGCTCAACTTTCCTCTCGATAGCATTTTCACTCGTTGGTTTGAGCATGAGTTTAGTTTAGACTCTAGAAAGGTCTTTGAGAAGGAGACATAACTTCTTGGTCTCTTCATTCTTAGCTACCATCAAGTTCTTGTAATTTTTTCATAAGTGACTCCAATGTGCTCTTCTTTTAATTTTTTATAAGTGACTTCAATGTGAGCACATCTATGCAACAGAAATGTTGCGAGGTGCCTCCGCTTAAGAGAGTGGAGGAGAAGGGCGATGGTGCTTTGAGCTGGAGTGAGTGAGTGAGTGAGTGAGTGAGTGAGTGTGTGTGTGCGCGTGCGTGCGTGCGTGCGTGCGCGCGCATGCGCGCACGAGGTGCACCATTAACACCCATAATCGTAGGCAATTAAGGTGAAGGCATGTCAGTTCTCACGTAGGCAGTGAACCACGTAGGAAGTGGAGGCTCTCTCTGATCTCTTTCGATCTGTGAATGCTCCATAGCCATAGTGTAGGAGATGCACAGGGAGAAGATGGAGAGGGCCGACAGGGTGGAGATTAGGAGGAGAGCGTAGAAGGAAGGCGGGGGAGCATTGTGTAGGTTAGGGGGTACATAATGGTGTGGGAGGGGAATCTTATGAGAATTTGATTTTTTTAAGTAGGAGCTAGTAGGAAGATTTTTCAACTTCATATATGTATAACTTCTATGTTGTAATTTTTATTATGTGAGAGGATTTACTGTGTTTGAGGCTTTCACATCTTTTCATCATAATAAGCACGCTACTTGAGTCGATATAAATGGTATTTTTTCAACGTTTTTAAAAGACTACGCGATGATCTCATAATTTTCGTATAATCATAAATGTTTCATGAAAAATTTCTAAAATTTATGAAGCAACACTCTTGCATTGTTTCATCCTAACCATATGTGTTCATTGGGAGCAATCCAAAATTTTTTTACCATGAAACCCAACCTTCTTTATGACTCAAATTTTGAGAGTCAAAAGTACTAAAGCGATAGAGCTCTTGGATATGAATTGCTAAATTGCCTCACCAAACATCCACAAGAGTAGCACTAGGTGGGTATAATTCTATATTTTACCCCCTTAAATTGTCATGGATAGTAGCAAAGTAAAAGAAGGGTGACACTAAGCCAAAAAAAAAAAATCGATTTCATATAAATTTGTCCTCAAAAGCCAACATTAAAAAGGTCATCACAAAATCTTGATTCTATCACTATTTTTTGCACGGTCCTCATTGATCAAATGCATATATTCAAAGAGAAAATATGCTCTCCTCTTGAAATTAGCCTAATTTTTTTATTCGCCAATGAACAATATGCATACCGTATTGACGACAATATAACATTTTAGGACCATAAAAAGCATGAAAGAATCATGTTGTGATGTCGATGGGTTCAATATGAAACAATATATGATATGCCAAGAAAGCATGATTAAAGTGCTAAATTTGTCATTAAATTTGCATGTACTAAGTTTTGCATTTAAGCAAGAATTTGTGTTTTAAACAGGCTCTAACCCTTAAAAGAATGAGAATAACCCTAAAGTAGTAGACTTTACATGTAGAAACATAAAGCATACCATGAGTTCTAAGCTTATCTAAATTGTTTATAAGATAGATACTAAAAAGTTTTTAGCATAATTTAGACGCTTGAAATCTTTTTAATGTGGTGGAATCCATAGCTCATAATAGCTTCCACTATCTCTAAGCTCATATTACTAAAGTAATTTATTTAGCTTTAATAAAAATTCACAAAAGTTTCACGATGAGTAGATATAGAAGTGTCTAGTAACACTTAACTACTTTCAATAACTATCTAGCACTATAAAACACAATAATATGTTTGAAAAGTGGCTTGCATTACAAAATTGAGAATATTGGCACAAAATTATATATGTTCTAAGCATGTTAGGTTTTCCATCAGGTCTCGGTTCAAGGTGTGGCCCATCTAGGCCGTTCATTTGCTATCCATTCCTACAGGGAATGCCCATTGTGCATCACATGATGAATGACACATCAATTGCCATAATTAAAAAACCATGTATGAGAGCTTGTAGCGAATGAAATCATGACACTTACAAAGCCAACATTATTCAGATTCCAACCCAATTTCAAAAATGTTACCACCTCATCTTGCTTGCCCCTCTTTCTTGGACACTTGACGGCTAAGAAAGGACTGCTAGTGTCCTTCCTCCAATAATCATTGCTCCCATTATGGCTCTTAGCTCCTTACCGATCGCCATGTGGTTGCAATGATTCCAAGGGTTAGTGTCCTTTCCCTATACCATAACCACCAACAATATTCTATTTTTTGTCAACTCATAAGCCAACTTTGTGTAGACTAGATTCATCATGCATCACTAAAATTAATACTTAAAAATGCTAAGATAAGAAAACATAAAAGATTTAAAAAAATTCTTGGATTAGAGGAAAAAAAAAATCCAGGGACATAAGAGTGTCATCTATTAACCATACAAGTGATGGTCACACAACTATTATCTAGCATAAATACTAGGTAGTCTTATCTTTTTGAGAATGTCTAACAATCTTTCACAAAATGTTGTTTCAGTTCCACCTCTCTTGAGATATGGAAAGTACTGTGGGATCGGCTACACTGGTTGTGATGGGGAGACTCCTTGTGACAACCTTGATGTTTGTTGCCAAACCCACGATGCATGCATTGGAGATGATCCATGTAAGTTTGTAACTTTGCTGATTTTGCGGTTGTTTTAGTGTTCTACATACTTTAAACATTATAATAAGGTTTTTCAAATCTAGATGACAAAATGGCGATTCTTCAAATTTTCATCTCAAAAAACAAAGAAGATTTTTTATTATCTAGTTTTATCCATCCATCTCCATAGGGTTTTAATATCAACAAAAAGTGGTTTGCTATTGATTAAAAAAGCATCATGAGGCTTATATTATGACCATAAAAACTATTGAAAGAAATATGTAATGAAAAGATCAGATAAAAAATGTTCTCATATACACTTTCATTTTTAACATTATGAAATAAAGCTCACCACCCTCCCCTCTACAAAGGTTACATAATTATGACTCTTGGTGTGAACTCTTATATGTAAATTCAACAAAATAAACAACCTTGAAGACCTCTCATTTTAAAAAAGTACCACTCGCACTCATTAATGCTTAATTTTATCTTTAAATCAATCCACTATGATGACTGATGATGTTTAGTTGCTTTTGATAGTTCTAACCTTTTGTTGTTTATGCTTGATTGTAGCCAATTACTTAAACGTGACTTGCAACCAAAATCTACTGGATTGTGTCTCTAACTTCCAAAACTCTGATGACCCCCAATTTGATGGCGCGACATGTGGGAAGACTACAGTATGCACCACCATCAAGATTGTTATGGAGATAGCAACACACCTTGATGAACAAAATAAATAATTGAGGAATCCCTATGCTTAGAATTTGACACAACATATCAAGTAAAAATAGCAATATTACAAGTAATTTTACTAGCATTCCCGATTATACAAATAATCATAGCATTATTTTATCTATTTATATGTAAGCTTATCTATTTATTTTACCATGATGAGTAAAACAACAAGAATGTATTTTCAAGGTTATAAAAATGTTGGTGAAATTTGCAAGAAATAATCTATGTATCTTAAGAGATTACAATTTTCACAAAAGAATTTTAGGATTGCACAACCACCAAACCTTTTTTACAAATTTTGTGTAGCCAAATATACGTATGTCTCATGCTAGCATGGGATGATGAAAGCTAATTTTATATTTCTAGTTAAGCAAAGTGTGGTCGTAATGAATGCCCACGGTCATGCCGAGCTCCATCCCTTCCACACACTTATCCGCACCGAAGATCTCCGTTGATTGAGCCGTTCATAGCTAGAGTTCTCTTGAACCCTCTCCCCCTCTATCTGGTGCCTTCAGAGAGCGGAGTTCTCAATGTGAACATTGTGTGTGTGTGTGTGTGTGTGTGTGTGTGTGTGTGTGTGTGTGTGTGTGTGTGTGTGTGTGTGTGTGTGTGTGTGTGAGAGAGAGAGAGAGAGAGAGAGAGAGAGAGACACAGTAAGTCGACAGTCAGTAAATGTACCTATCGTAAACCGAACCTCAAGTTTTTCACCTTTATCAAAAAATCTGACAGTCTCTGTACACAGTTTTGAGCTATACATATTTTATATATATTTCTATAAAACCATCAGCCTGATTCAAAAACCCTGCAGTAATCTGAATCATACTTACCTTCTTCAAGAAATCGGCATCTTCAGCCAGTCCACTTAATACAAATAATGAGTTACAACCATTCTTTAAAAAGTTTCATTTTTAGCTTCCAGATTACAAGTAGTACGCAACAACCTCGGCACAAAGTAATGTCAGCAGACATTTTCAAGTTTTTTAATTGCTTCAAATCCACACCCATTTAATGCATAACATCAATATCTTCATCTCATTACATCCCACTAGGATGCCATACAGTACACTGCTCAAGTCACAGTCATCTGGTAACACTATACTCCAGCCACAGTTTCAAAATTCCATCCAATATCCAGTCCGAGCACTTCCTCTAGCACCCGGTCAAGTTAAAAGAATAGTCACAATCTCTCATTGTTAGCAGGTATTTCAATGATAGTTTTTAAGGTCACAATTCCCGTCAGGTACACAGGCAACATCTGATTAATAATATCACCCCCCCCTTTTTTTTTTAAAAACAGAGATAAAACCTGCAATTTATTCCTTAGTAAGCAACACCCCCGGCAAAAAAAACCCCATGGCAGCAGAAAATAAATTTTTGTTTTAAATGCTTTCAAATCAACACCGTTCGCTGATATGTATATTATCAACATCCTTATCACATTCCAACCCATTCGACTGCCCCCTATTGAATCTTTTAGCATCATGATCATCTGGTAGAAAAATGCCTCTGCCATAATTTCAAAGATTCATCTAGAACCCAGTCCAAAACACTTCCTCAAGCACCAGATCCAAGAGCAGTTACATTTTACCAACATTCACAAATATACCAATCATAAATTTGAAGCATGACTTCCCGTTACGCAAATAGGTAGAATCCATTTCATATTATCTCCTCTTTGTTTAAAAAACTAGAAAATCAACAGAAATATAACCTGTAAGCTTGACGCAGAGGTCTCCATGATCACTTTATCACTTTTTTTCGGCATGATGCAGTAACACAGCAACGCAGAATTGCAAGTAAAACAGAGATCACAAATCACAGTGCTAAGTGAGCATAGGTGCTCACCTGATGATCATTTATAGGCGAGCTTTCTGTCACTCTGCAGACGGGTACGAATACTGCACGCTTCCCTATCACGGCCGGCTTCCAAGACCTTTTACTCCGGGATCTTACTCAGCATAAGATCTGTGAATGTGAAGCCTGAGGAGAAGCCAGATGCGAGCTCACGAAACGTCTCAGCTCAGCCAATCACGGGAAAACCTTACAGACTGCAGAACGCCAGAGCGTGATACACATAATAGGGTACTGCAGATACTGAAAAGCTCTCATACGGTGAGATTTATACAAGGATTGTTTTTTTTAACAGGCGGTCCCACACTCACACTACAACAAGTTATTAAATCAATACAGTGGCACTAGATAGCAAGTGAATGTAAGCCCAGAAAAACCGATATACGATCTTTATACAAGCTAGTGCCCTCAATCTATGTTGGATACAAACCGCAAGTATTCTGTACCACCATATCTCTTCATAGTCTAAGGTAAAATCTCCGTACACTAGGACAGTTTTTAGAGACAGAAGCTGAAGCAAAACTAGATGAGGCCTACAAAGTATAGTGCTTTTAACCACAACCATTGGGTTCAATCATCAATCAGTCTATATAAGACGAGCATCTCTTTTTTTTTTTAAAACAAGTGTATAGCAACTGTTGAGAGTAGCTAATTCGAAGTTTATAAGTAAATATCCAACATTGTTATCAGGTGTCTTCTTCTGTTATGGCTCATACTGGGGAACAGGTTTTAGCAATATCTATTGCACATCTTCAGCAGTCAAGTGAGTCTACTAAGCGAGCCACACTCCTCCGCTACGAACGACTTTTATTTCCGCAGTTAGGCACATCTGTGACTCAGACGAAGTGGTGGACACATCAGAACCGAGTGACCAGGGTGACACTTTGGGGTAGAGAGCATTTTAGGAATAACATTCATCTGGCGATGGTAACTGAAGCAATGGGTATAGGGCCACGATACTATTATGTAGAATACTCAATGAAGCGAGGTTTCTCAAAGCGATTATACCTGCAAGCGCAGTTTTTTCCTTTTCGAAAGATTTTTTTGTATCGCAGTTATGGCCAGCCCCTCAGAGGTTATTTCAATATCACACCACGAACCTTGGAGTATGGTGTACTCTTATCCACTCGAATCCTACCTTTGTCAGAACGTCCAAACACCTGTTTCTACTGTGACAGCTGTTTGTGTGATCATGTCATGGATGGTCTACTAGACCTGTAAATGTGAAGAGCAAAGAGGGGGTTTTTTTTGAAAAAAAGTTTCTTTTCAAACCAAATAAAGTGGTGACACTTGAGAAACAACTCGTGTATTAGCGTGTGTGTGTGTGTGTGTGTGTGTGTGAGTGAGAGAGAGAGAGAGAGAGAGAGAGAGAGAGAGAGAGAGAGAGAGAGAGAGAGAGAGAGAGAGAGAGAGAGAGAGTTTTAGCACTCAACAGCTTTCTCTTTCTTTGCCGTTTTAAAATACTCACGAGCAGCGAGTAACTTATCCGCATTGAAGATCTCTGTTGATTAAGCCATATATAGGCAGAATTCTCTCTCCCCCCCCCCCCCCCAACCCCCCCAACACGTATTGACACTTGCTCTATCTGGCGCCTTCAGGCAGCGGTGTTCTATGTGTGAACACTGTGTGTGTGTGTGTGTGTGTGTGTGTGTGTGTGTGTGTGTGTGTGTGTGTGTGTGTGTGTGTGTGTGTGTGTGTGTGTGTGTGTGTGTGTGTGTGAGAGAGAGAGAGAGAGAGAGAGAGAGATTTTCAGCACTCAGCAGCTTTCTCTATCTCTGTCGTTTTCAATGCGCACGAGCTCCGAGTCATCCTTCCTCTCTAACCTTGGTCCTCGATGGTTCAGACTTCATGGCCCAATTTGGAGAAGATCAATAATTAGCAGCTAACTAACACTTGGGCCTTGAAGGCATCTGGCATTACAAAAGATGTTGCTAGGGTTGTTGAAAGAAAGTGTCGTGCTTGGCACTGCCTTAGTCGACATGTATCCCAAATGTGGTGCACTTCATAAAGCACAAAAAGTGCGCGAGGAGCTTCCTATCCAATATGTCGTCTCTTGGAATGCACTATTTGCGGGATATGTCCAACTTGGGTAGGACCTAGAAGCTCTGTGCAGTTCTGGTAGATGTGAAGCAAGAGTCTTGCTAGATGCAATCACATTCTCTTGCATCATGAGGGCAAACATGGCAAGGCGAAGGACTGCGATGAGATGTTTTTAGCTAGCTCTATAATGGGCGAAAGTGAAGGCAAGGGTCTTGGACATGAAACTCTGTGCTATTTTTAACAAATGCAAAGAGAGGGCATCTCTCCAAACACAATCATGTATCCTTGCACCTTGAAGGCATGTGACATTACACAAGATGCTGGTAGATATAGGCAAAAGAATTCAATGATATTGTTAGATTGGGGTTGCTGACATGTATCCCAAAGCACAAAAAGTGCACAAGGAGCTTCCTGTCCGGAATATTGTCTCTTGGATAGAGGGATAGATATGGTGAGATGAAGAGATACAAGGAGAGAGAGAGAGAGAGAGAGAGAGAGATGTAGTAAAATGATATGATATATTAACATCTTGAGGATAAGAGTGAGGGGTTTGAAGGTAAGAGGGGCCATGGCGCTGTTGAAGGCGGTGTCGTTTTACTAGTCATAGTAATAGCTTGACGGTCACCACATCATTGCCAAATATCATTTCACTATGAATCATGGATGCCTTGAAATTCTCCAATTATATGGGAATGGTATCATTTTAAAGCTGTAGTGTGGAAAAATACCTACTTACATGTTTTTGAAGCATTTCTCATCGTAAATTTAGAAGTACAAACATTTTAAAAGAAAATGACAAACATTTCCAATAATTAACTTCAATTTATTGAGGTAAGCCTAACTTGTGACCTATGAGTGGTGCCTAATTATGAGGCTTGTAGACGTTTGCTAGACGAGAGATTCCTATTATCATAAAGTTATGTGGTCTAGACGGATAGATGAGCTTGTGGAATGTCACAATTAAGCATGTATACGTGGAATTTTTTTTGAGATCGAGGTTGCTCCCCCACTTCTCTATTTGACACCTTCATTGTTTAGAAAGGATCTACGGTCCCAGATGATTGTTCATTGTGGGCTGTTCGATTCATTTGGAGGAAAAAAGAAGGGTGTGGTGGGAATCGATCTCGCAACCTCCCCCTCCCAATGCCACTGCTCTACCACTACACTATTGCACGCGTTCTGAAAGGCATGGAGAATGATAGTATTATAAAAAAGAAATATATGATCTACGACTGAAATATATATTTTAGAGGGGATCTACGACTCAAAGTCGGCATCGCTTTTTGATAAAAATCAGAGCCGTTCATCTCGAATGTGAACTTGATATAAATTAGATGTAAAATCGAACAAATGCGAACTCATTGTGAAAGCATTATTAAAGTGCTAAATTTGTCATTAAATTTGCATGTACTAATTTTTGCATGTAAGTATTTTTAAACAGGGTCTAACCCTTAAAAGCATGAGAATATGTCTAAAGTAGTAGACTTTATATGTAGAAACATAAAGCACACTCTGAGTTCTAAGCTTATCTAAATTGTTTATTCGATAGATACTAACAAGTTTTTAGCATAAGTTAGACGCTTGAAATCTTTTCAATGTGGTGGAATCAATAGCTCATAATAGCTTCCACTATCTCTAAGCTCATATTATTAAAATAAATTTTTTTTAGCTTTAATACAAATTCACAAAAGTTTCACGATGAGTAGATATGAAACTTTTGAGTAGATATAGAAGTGTCCAATGCCATAAAGTGTCTAGCAACATTTCTTAACTACTTTCAATACTATCTATCTAGCACTATAAAACACAATAATATGTCTGAAAAGTGGCTTGCATTACAGATTTGAGAATATTGGCACAAAATTATATATGTTCTCAGCATGTAAGGTTGAAGATGTTTTCCATCAAGGTCTAGGGTCAAGGTGTGGCCCATCTAGGCCGTATTTGCTGTCCATTCCTACAGAGAATGCCCATTGTGCATCATTGGATGAATGACACATCAACTGCCATAATAAAAAAACCTTGTATGTGAGCTTCTAGCGAATGAAATCATGACACTTACAAAGCCGACATTATTTAGAACCCAATCCAATTTTTAAAAATGTTACCACCGCATCTTGCTTGCCCCTCTTTCCTGGACACTTGACGGCTAAGAAAGGACTCCTAGTGTCGTTCCCCCAATAATCATTGCTCCCACCATGGCTGTTAGCTCCCTACCGATCACCATGTGGTTGCAATGATTCCAGGGGTTAGTGTCCTTTCCCTATACCATAACCACCAACGATATTCTATTTTTTGTCAACTAATAAGCCAACTTTGTGTAGACTAGATTCATCATGCATCACTAAAATTAATACTAAAAAATGCTAAGATAAGAAAATATAAAAGATTTAAAAAAATTCTTGGATTAGAGGACAAACAAATTTCCAAAAACATAAGAGTGTGCTCCCACCATGGCTCTTAGCTCCTTACCGATCGCCATGTGGTTGCAATGATTCGAGGGGTTAGTGTCCTTTCCCTATACCATAACCACCAACAATATTCTATTGTTTGTCAACTCATAAGCCAAGTTTGTGTAGACTAGATTCATCATGCATCACTAAAATTAATACTAAACAATGCTAAGATAAGAAAACATAAAAGATTTAACAAATTTCATGGATTAGAGGACAAAAACTTTTCCAGGGACATAACAGTGTCATCTATTAGCCATACAAGTGATGGTTACACAACTATTATCTGGCATGAATACTAGGTAGTCTATTTTTTTTTAGAATCTCTAACAATCCTTCACAAAATGTTGTTTCAGTTCCACCTCTCTTGAGATATGGAAAGTACTACGGGATTGGCTACATTGGTTGTGATGGGGAGACTCCTTGTGACAACCTTGATGTTTGTTGCCAAACCCATGATGCATGCATTGGAGATGATCCATGTAAGTTTGTAACTATGATGACTGATGATGTTTTGTTGCTTTTGATAGTTCTAATTTTTTAACTTTACCCCTTTTGTTGTTTATGCCTGATTGTAGCCAATTACTTAAACGTGGCTTGCAACCAAAATCTTTTGGATTGTGTCTCTAACTTCCAAAACTCGGATGACCCCCAATTTGATGGAGCGACATGTGGGAAGACTGCAGTATGTACCACCGTCGAGATTGTCATGGAGATAGCAACACACCTTGATGAACAAAATAAATAATTGAGGAATCCCTATGCTTAGAATTGGACACAACATATCAAGTAAAAATAGCAATATTACAAGTAATTTTACTAGCATTCTCCATTATACAAGTAATCATAGCATTATTTTATCTATTTATTACTACTATTATTTAATCTATTTATGTAAGCTTATCTATTTGTTTTAGCATTATGAAAATGCTGGTGAAATTTGCAAAGAAATCATCTATGTATCTTAAGAGATTACAATTTTCACAAAAGAACTTTAGGATTGCACAACCACCAAAACTGTTTTACAAATTTTGTGTAGCCAAATATATGTATGGCTTATGCTAGCATGAAATGATGAAAGCTGATTTTATATATCTAGTTCAGCAAAGTGCGATCAGTGTAAGCATCTCATTTGTGTTCGTAATCGTATGTTTTGGGGTTTTATCATGGAGAAGGTCTAATGTAGAGGACCTTATGCTTGATCCACCTACCATATACTCCCTTTACCCATTGTGGTCAATAGATAATCTTGGTGAATGGCCATGACTTCTCCACATTGGAGACCTACAATCTCTATGATAGTTATCAACTTCCATTGATTGGTATTCCCATACTAATTAAGATAATGTAGAGGACCTTATGCTTGATCCACCTACCATACACTCCCTTTACCCATTGTGGTCAATAGATAATCTTGGTGAATGGCCATGACTTCTCCACATTGGAGACCTACAATCTCTATGATAGTTATCAACTTCCATTGATTGGTATTCCCATAGTAATTAAGATGATTTCTCAACTAAGGGTTGCTGGTAAAAATGAAGTGTGTCCAAAACCTTTTCAACATAAAGATTATGGGGAATTCAATATAAATTTTCTTTTATTAATCAGATAAAAAATTTGACATCCCGACCTAGTTATCATTATATCAACAACGCCTTTTTTGCTAAAAGAGATTGTCATGCCCAGTGGAAGGTGGTGGGTACTGGTGAATAAGAGATAGTTTCCACTAGACACACTTGCTCAACTTTCCTCCCAACTGAAATTTCATTCTTTAGCTTGAGCATGAACTTAGTCTAGACTCTAGAAAAGTCTTTGAGAAGGAAACCTTATGGTTTTTTTGATACAAAGTGACATAACTTCTTGGTGTTTTCACTAAATTTAGCAATTTTTTTATAAGTGAATCCAATGTGAGCACATCTATGCAACAGAAATGGTTTCTTAAATCAAAAAATAAAGGAGGACATTTAACATCCCTCTTTGGGGAATTTTCCTCCTCAAAAATAAACAACAAGCTTGAGAGAAAACTATACATGGTGAAAAAATCACCCAAATGGACACTAACTCTATGCTGATATTGCATCCATATGAAGGTTGTATATGTCCTCTCTTGAATTAGCTCGGCTAATACATCATAGTATTTTCTAATTTGATTAATTTATAACTATTAATTTTTAAAAAGTGTGTTCTAGAATAAGTGACAAAGAGGGATGCATTCCAAATGGTGACACTCTCACAAACATCAAAATACGGGCAAGCAAGAGCAACTACAATTTTTCCTTTAAAAAAATACTCTTCTCATCAAATATTTGTGATGTCCTTTGTTTTAAAAGGGTAAATGCAAAATTTAGCACTTGTAGATTGAATTTTGAAATGATACAAAAGAAGTTTATTGAATTTTAAGTAGGAGTACAAGGAGATATACTCTTCAAATATAAAAGCTCTTTCCATCAATTTTTTGTGTAGTTAAATCATCTTTATTGAAGGCTTGTTGGTTTAAGATAAATTATAATGAACTTTAAGTTTAATAGCAACGTGAGCGATTATTATTTGATCTCCATAGGTGTACCCCACTATTAAATATCAAAAATCAGTTAAGAATTATGCACAATTAACCAAGCCACTTTATGGAATCTAGAACCTCTATGTTCTATTTATGTGAGATAATTTACTTGAAGTATTTGAGGCTTTCACATCTTTTCATCATAATACACAAGCTACTTGAGTCAATTTAAATGGTATTTTTTCAATGTTTTTTAAAGAGTATGTGATGATTACATGATTTTTATCCAATCATACATGTTTCATGAGAAAATTCTTAGATTTAACACTCTTACATTGTTTCATCTTTGTTTTTTTTTTTTGGCGAAACTCACAATTGTGAGTGAATTATATTGAACAACCCAAAAAATTACAAGGTCTTGTCATGCTCTTGTTGAGCCATGACATCATCCAGGGACTATAATTACATCGGCTATTAGGGCAGCCACCCCTACCAACCCACTCCCTCCTCCTTGACACACAAGGTCCATAATCTTGTCCTTCTGAGATGTTTTTTTTACCGATGGCCAAGATTTTCCCCCAACCTAGGCATTCCATCTGCTGAAAACAAGGCACAAGTAGTCCTAGACCAATCTTCTGAGTGTTGCTTGCGCCCGAGCGTCCATATTAGCACTTTGCTTTCTTGAATAATTTATGCGAAGCTTGCCACCTCAAAACCTCCTTCAAACACACGGCGGTTCCTTGTTTGCCATACATTATGTAAGAAGAAGTATCTAACGATTTGAGTGCTGACGAGGAGGGAAGGACTACCTGAATTCTTACCTCCAAGGAATAGGTCAGTCTTGAAAAAACTAATTTTCCATGTTCTTTGGACCCACTTGCATATTTTCCGTGCGAGGCCTTTGATAGTTGGGCAGAGTCCATGAATAGGTGGGCCAGATCTTCACTAGCCATCCTGCACCCCAAGCATCGATCTGACCCAATCTCTCTCTCCTGAATCTTCACCCCCGTCGGAAGAGCACCCCAAATAACCTTCCATAAAAAAACCTTCATGTGTTGCGGAACCTTTGGCTTCCATATGTTCTCCATTGCTTGCTCCCACCTTTCCTCCGGCCATTGTTTTTTCCATAGCTTGTTAAGGGGGCTAGACCGATTCTTCTTATGCATCATTGTCTAATCAATGCTTTAGGATGCGGTTTCCAAAAGAGACTGTTTCCGGGCCATTTCCAGGCATTCCAATCAAACTCCGAATCATAGATTGGCATCACTAAATTGTCAAGCTCTTTCATCACTTTGTGGACAAGCAAAACCTCCAAGCTATTAAGTTGGTATTGGGTAACCAGAAGGTCAATGGTTTTCCAACTCTTGTTGCCACTGTCCCAAAAGTGCCAAGTCGCTTTAGACCCTTATTTTTCAGTTTCCTGGTTGTCTCAATCCAATAGGCAGTTTGTGGCGGATCTACAACTTTGGAAAGCCAGGGGGACCAATGCAAAATGGAGTTCTTGAAGTATCTGGCTTCTTCCCCCCACTTTAAGACTCCTGCTGCTCTATTGCATTTTCTTATCAATTCTCATGAGCTGCCCCCCAGTCTTAAGGTAGACCACTCCGGGGCTAACAGTTTGTCATGAACCTCCATCCCTCTCCACTTTCCACCATTCGAGCCAAGTTTAGCTGCTTCTATCATATCTCTGACCATGATAGCCCAAACTTGCTCCTGTTTAGCTAAGGAAGCAACAAACTTGGTGCAACAAGCTTCTGCATGGGCCACAGGGTTGATAATTCTGAGGCCTCCTTGATTCACCAGCGGAGCAACTGATTCCCAATGGGCCCATTGCCATGGCTTGGAGGATTTCATGTTGTTTTTCCATAAAAACCTTTTTATTGGTTTTAAGAACTCTTTCCACTGACACTTAGCCATCTTGAGAAGCGGGCTAGTGAAGGCAATATAAGGAATCATAAAGGCATTCATCACTTTTATCCGACTTGGGAATGGGAGAAGACCATACTCCCACCTACTCATTTTTGTTTTGATTTTTTCAAGCACCCACCCAAATTTTTGCTTGTGAGTTACGTCCACCCCCAAGGGGGCTCCCAGATGTCTGAAGATATTCCCTTTTGTGACAATCTCCCTCGACCAGACAGAGGGGTCAAATAAGTCATTTTCTAATAGGGAGATCAGCCTTGACTTCTCTATATTACACTGGGACACCGAAGCTTCTGAGAATATTTGTACAATCTCCAGAGCTTTTCTGATGACCTGGGGGCACGCCTTCAAGAAGAGGAGAGAATCGTCTGCAAAAAGTTTTTCTAGGAGTTGGCTATTTCCTGGCAAAGCGAGGCGTTGCAACTCCCCTCGTTCTGCACTAGCTTTGAGCTTCTTGATTAAAGGATGTGACCCTATGGCGAAAAGTAGGGGGACCAGAGGGCATCCCTGCTTACTAGACCTTTTGACCTCAAAAGAGCCAACAATTCTATCGTTGAATAGGAGCTCTGACTGGCTTCCAGCCCCCAGTACATGTACCAACCAGCATAGGCAAAGCCCAATAGGCAAGGCCCAATAGGCAAGGCCCAAAGCCTAGAGCTTCCATGACGGCTTCTATATATGTCCATGTTATTCTGTCATAAGCCTTGTCCAGGTCCAATTGTAGCAGAATGCACTCCTGCTTTGTGACAGTTGCATATTCAATGCCCAATATTGCTGCCAAGATGTTATCATATATGGACCTTCCTTTCATGAAACCATGTTGATGGGGAGAGATGATCTTGTTAGTAAGGGGGCTAGTATGAGGGCTACTGCTTTAGCTATAATTTTGTAGGCCACCGACATCATTGTTATGGGGCACCAGTTGAGAACAGCAGATCTCTTTTGGGATGGGTTTGATAAGTCCTCTCTTTACACTTACCTCCAATGACCCTTCAACCATGGCTTTATTGGTCAATCTTGTGATTGGGGCCTTGAGATCATCCCAAAATTCTCTATAGAATTCCACCATCATCCCATCCCAACCAGGGGGATTTTCCTTGCCAAGGGCTTGCAATGCTAGTGAACATTCGTCTTCGTAAAATGCCTGTTCCAAGCCGTTAGCTTCTGAGTGGGGAATTTCCTTCTTGACACTCTGCAGTAAGGTCCCTCTGGCTTCTTCCACTTCTTGAGACTGGATCTCTGGCCATCCAATGATTTGACTAAGATAGCTCAACATCAGACCAGCCATCTCATCATGGTTATGAACTGTTGTCCCTTTCTCATCATAGAGCGAGTGGACGTGGCCCCGACTCTTCTTGATTTTAAAAGCCCAAGGACGGGCAGTGTGCAGGGGAGGTGGGGGGTTGATGAAATCAACTAATATATTAATGCCTTCAAAAGGCCAAAATAACCTATGAGACCAATCCGCTACAAACTGGTGAAAGAGGGATGTACATAGAGAGAGAGAGAGAGAGAGAGAGAGAGAGACCTATTATTATGTTAACCAATCTATCATAGTTGGGGATATGAGAAATACTACTAGAGATTTAAAGGGTGGGTATCATGAGCCTCACATGTTCATAAACAAAAGAGGACAATTAATCTTAAAGAAAAGATAGCGACCCAAATTCTTCCCTAAATTATAGATGATAGTACCCTAAATCAACGCCTTTCCTTTCACCTATAGCTGCTCATTAGCAAGGTTAGATTTGGCTTCGAGTCAGCGTTTGTGGTCCTCCTCAGTAGCATGCCCATTGGCTTTTA
Source organism: Adiantum capillus-veneris (assembly GCF_014529385.1). NCBI lineage: Eukaryota > Viridiplantae > Streptophyta > Polypodiopsida > Polypodiales > Pteridaceae > Adiantum > Adiantum capillus-veneris. Next base: position 107,461,815 of record NC_140953.1, on the reverse strand, counting down.
TGGAGGTAAGCAATTGTACCTCCGCTATAAGATGCAGAAGGTGTACCTCCCTAGCTTTCTTGATTTAGGGGCCCGAGGTTTTGATTGCTTTCTGGATGCTCCGAGTAAAGAGGTCCCACGCATTGTGTTTGTTGAGGTTGACATCTTTTTTGAGCTTACTCAGTGCTTTCTTGGTTTAATTCCTAAAAAGAGGGTCTTTGAATAGGTGTGCCCGTGTTACTAGCAGTTTTTTCTCACCTCTTGGGGTCTGCTCCTCCCCTTATTCTTCTTAAAATGTATGTGTAGAGGAATATGATCTGAAAGGTTTTTTGTTGGGACTACCTTCATCTCCATCAACGACGGTATCCAGTCACCTTGGTGTGAGCAATAGCATATGTCCAGCCTAGAGGCAGTGCGGGCATACTCGAGGCTTGTGTAGGTGAAACCAGGCGTGCTGTTCCATGGGCCGACTTCCCATAAGTCGATCATCGTCCACTTTTCACACAAACTTTGCCATTTAGACCTTTTTGAGCCAACCAACATACTAGAGGATCTTGTTCTATCCCTGCTCTTTTCTACCATATTGAAGTCGCCAACCAACAGCCACTCCCCTTCAATAGGAGTATCTCTAAGATGCATCCACAATTTAGCTCTTTCTTTTGCATTGCATGGGCCTTACACATTCACAATGGTGAAGGGATGCCCTTCCCATCTGATTCTAATCCCCAGGATTCTGCCGGACGGGTGGTTAAGAACCAACTTTAGCTCCAATTCTCTATCCGCAATGCTGAGGACACCACTGAAACCGTTACTTCCTTCTCATAGAGTACCAGTTTCTTTCCTAGCACCTACTTTCTCTTGCTATGGGCATCTAAGTGGTGTTCGTGGATGGCCCAATAGTTGACTATCTTCTCCTTTTTTATTTCCTCCAAGAATAGAGTACTCTTTCAACCCCTTTACGTTCCAAGATCGGATAGTGAGAGACTCCATCATTAATGAGGGGTTCATTGGGATAGAGGAACGACTTCTTCAGCATCTGAATCTTCCCCCCCCCCCCTCTCCTTGGTCTCAAGAGAATCCGAGGGTTCCAAGTCAGGGGATTTCTTTTCTTGCAACGCTGCAAATGGATTGTGCAGTGGGACACTGAACCCTCCTCCTTTCGAAGGGGTGGAGGATGTATTAGATCCTTTCACCTCAAGTGTTCTCACGACTTGAAGCACTTTGGAGTCTCTTGCCACTGCCTTCACTCGTTTGGCTCTTTTCAGACCGGGAACTCGGACAATCATCACCGTTGTCACTGTCATAAATTTGGGGGTAGCAGCGGGAGTAGCAATCCTATTATTATTGCCTGCACCTTCGGAAGTTCATTGTATGGGGATCAATTCCTCCGCAATCTTATTCTGCATCTTAATATCCATTTTGTCACATACCATACCTACTTTATCCTTCTCTGCATTTGCCCCTTTGTTACTGCCTCCTTGTTTCTCCAGTCCTTCCATCGGGGATTCCATTTTAGTGGGGGCCTGTGCTGTCGGAGTTGCAGTATCATTAGACCTCAAGGGGCAGTCCTTGGCGAAGTGTCCAAAGTTGTTGCATTCAAAACATGACCCACAGTATGTTCCAAAGTTTAGTGGAATAGTAACTAGCCCAGCTCCGACATTGATAACCATGCTTTTAGGTAGAGTTTTAGACACATCCCAGCCTATACAGACCCTGTTTGAGGTTCTGCCAAACCCTCTCGTGCTAGGTATAAATAAGGGAGTGCCCAGTTGGCTAGCAAGCATCATGAGATTTTCCCACAGCTAGCTAGCCAGTCCCATAAACTCAACCCAGACCGGATGAAACCCTTGTAGAGATTCAGCTGAGTTGAACACTAGCTCCCAAGGCACCACACAAACCGTAGTCCTATTAAATACTAGGAGCTATTTGTCAAAGATCTTTTCCACATCGGAGGCCTCTTTGAATCTCACTGAAAACCTTTAGCTAGGTAGAAAGTACTTTCGAATGCTCCTCCATGACCAAGAATTTGAGGGCCCTGAAGCCATTAAATCATCTCAAACCTGTTCGGGATTCTTCCACTCAACCTAGATACAAGTGTTATCTTAGCTTGCCTGGCTAATCGTTTTTTGATAAGTGTTGGTGAAATCACTACAATAATAGCCTTGGCAACCTCCACCTGTTGTGGCAAAGACTATTTTAAAGCAGAAAAGGCACGATCTGCCAACCCGTCTTCTACCAGCCCACTGTATTCTTTTTGGGAGCAAGTTCTTTTGTTGTTGTTAGGGCCGGACTCAATCATTTTGTTGATTTCATGAGCTCTTGTTGAAGTCTAGCTCATGGACAGGTGTAAGTACCTTTCCTTCACTGCTTGTTTGATTTCCTACCAACTCTGAGAGTTCTCCAACACTCATATCACAAAAATATTGTTTCCACCATAATTTTGCTTTTCCTGAGAGCCGAAACATCCCTAGCATTGCTTGATTTGCAGGTGTGGTGCTTGCAGCAAAGAAGTAATCATCCATAGCTTCAATCCATACTTCTGTATCTTTCTCAATATCATCACCCTCTCCTTTAAAAGAAGGTGGTTGCATTTGTTTGAGCAACAATTTCTTTTCTTGAACTTTTGTGTAAATAGCATTGTTCTGAAGGTTTTCCAACATAGAAGTGATTTGAGGATTCCCCTGAGTGTACATCAATGTTTATAATAACTCAAATCAATAGGGTACTTTCCAAACTTAGACTTATCTAGTCCACTAAAAGCTCAAACGTATGACTTAACCAATCATTAATTATCGGATTCATTAAAACTCAATCACATGACCTAAACAATCTTGATTTAACTAGTCCATCAAGACTTAGTCACATGACTTAACCTGTCATGATTATCTCAATCACATGACTTAAGCAATCATGGGTTATTCAATCACATGACTTAACCAGTCATGGCTCATTCAATCTACCAAAAAAACTCACTTTCATGAATTAACCAGTCAAACAGTTTCTTTGTAGAAAAACAACTCAATCTTCTATTCATAAAATCATCAAAATGTCATATAGGGGTCTACAAATGATCTCTCCATGAAAAAACATAATAGAGGTTTCAACCATAACTATGGTAATGTCAATCGGCATAACGTAACATCTCTATGAGTCGGATAATAGGTATAGAAACCCATACACATGAGGAAGTTTAAAGTAGCCAATTTAATCTTTTTAACCTAGGTTCTGATACCAATTGTGAGGTCCCCAACCCCGAGAAGATTGGAGCGACTTGATAGATGGCCTTTCTTTATTCTCCTTTTTTGTTGACGACACCCTACTTCGTTTCCACAAAGTAGAGATACGAGCAAAAGAAGAGAAGAAGTCCTCTATCCATCATTTACGTGGTTATAAGGGTCATACTCTACAATCCATGTCGATAAATTAGAATTCTAATGAAAGTTGTTTCCTAACATAAAGATGAGATCCCATTGACATATTTAGAATCCATAAACAACACCTTTTTTTTCACGTTTAATAGGCATGACCGCCATTCATAAACCATAAATATGTGAGAAGTAGTCTAAACTAACTAGTAATCTTGTGAAAAGTACCCGACTAATCGAGTCTATAGCTTTCAGGGGCACGTAGATTTGGGACATCTTGCCTCTTGGCACAATGAGTCTCTAATTTCACTTCTCTTAATAAGAGGGAGTGGAGAGTTCCTCGACTAATCGAGACCACCCAGCTTGACTGGCAACCTGAGTCAACCCCCACTTTCCATCCCACACTCACACTTTTTATCTTATTTTCTAATTACTACCACACTGTTTTACATATACAAACAGTATTCTTTAATTAATTCCAGACATAGATTCTTTTATACAGCCCTTCAAACAATACCAAAACAATTCAAACAAGGCCTAATGAAGACAACCCTATAATTCAACAAAAAGAACTTTTCCAATTTCTCATGAGTTGCCACTACCCGCGGACTTTCTCTGTCTAACCAATAGAGCCTTTGCAAAGGATTTATTCGCTAACCGTGAATTGCACAACCTTAACATCTTACTAACCGCAAGGCATCTTGCTAACCACCAGGCATCCCGCTACCCGCAAGGCATCTTGCCAATTGCCAGGCATCCCACTACCCGTGAGGCATCCCGCTATCTGCGAGGCATTCCGCTAATCGCGAGGAACAAAAGAGAGCTGATAACCTCAGCTTAATCTCCGCTAACCGTAGAATCATCTCGCTACCCACGAGGAACAAAAGATATTCTTTCAATAATTCTTCTCTTTCAATGATTCTTCGAACATGATCAATCAATTCTTCATATCAAATCAGTAATAACTTATCAAACAATAACAATTTATCAAGCAATAACGATTTAGCAAACAATGATAATTTATCTAACAATCCTTTCACTAATCTATGAAAACATATGCTTGTTTCTTGTGATAGAATCACATTTCTTGGACAGTTTAAGGGAATCCCTATGCTTAGCTTCCCAGGTCAACATGAATAGCAATGTAGAATTATAAATTTGTCTTATTGGATTGATGACATGATTGGTTTACTTTTCGTAATTGAGGTCAATCGGCTTCCACTTCTTCCACAACCAATACCTTCGTTTGAGCTATAGTTGAAGCCTTCCTTTGCACCTTTCTTGGAAGTGGAACGACATGAACATCCTTCGAGCTTCAGGTCACTCGCTTTGGGGCCATCATAAAACGAGGTAGAGAAAAGGAAAGAGAGAAAGAGAACTCAAGAATCCGAAGGGCAACAGACAATGGTAGAGAGGGAGTTGGAGATGGAGATGGCTTGAAGGTAAGAGTTTGAGGGAGAGAGAGATTAAGGGAGAAAAGGTAACTCCGATGTCAAGACAAGAGAGCTTTCGCTTCTGAGAGTGTGTGTCTCTGTGTCTCCCAAAAGTGAAGGGAGATGGGTCTTTATATAGGCTCTCAAGGCCAGCTAAGAATAGAGGGAAGCAAAGAGAGATAAGTTCGCGTACGTTCGTGGCTCTATAAATATATTTATTTATTTATTTTTGCGGACATGGATTCCGATGCGCAATTTTGGTTCTCCAATTTTAAAGGAAGCTTGGCTTCCAAGACAAGAACTCTAAACTTAACTCCCTCCTTTTTCTTTCCTAAAAATACTCCTCCTTTCTTAAAATTGCTCTCTCTTTCCTAAAAGGTCAACTCTTATCTTTAGATACACTCTTGAGACTTAAGTTTCTCATCAACCTATTGTTTTCAAGTGAATAAAGACCATAAGTAATAGTTCCAGAGTCTGATTTCCGATCCGATCGTTCCCTTTGAACGCATTATGACTTAACAAAATACAAACCTTAAATATTTGCAAACTGAATAAAATACTTTTATTGAAAAATGTTGAATACATTACAAAAACAAACAAAATGGTACAAAATAAAGTCAAAACGAAAAATAGAACAGTACTCTAAAAGCATAGAGAAAATTGAAGAATGATATTCTTTTGGCTATCTCACTCACAACCCTCTTTACTTCTCAAGAATAGATCTAGCAAGTCCTCGACTTCTAAACTTTATCAAGCACTAAACCCCGTGTCTAGCTGCTTCATTGCTACCTATAAATGGAATGGAGAGACAAATCTTCATAAAAGAACGCCCAAAATACGCACGAGGTCACTCACCATCTAAGGATCATATCCCCGGTAGCGGCGCCAATGTTAGTGGGTCATCGCGATGGATGTCTGCAACATAGCTTTTTGGTACTAACATAATGTCAATACTCAAGGAAGTGACTCAGATGGGGCACGGAGACTCTTTGAGATTGTCAATCTCAAGAAGTGAACCTTAACAAGCAAACACAACAACTCTACAAGCAAACCAACACTCAAAGATGAGAAAAATCTGCATATGTCCTTTCTCACAGCTATAGGTCATCATGCCATTTCGGCACTCGAACGGACTTGAAATGCAACAAAACCTTAGGAGGAGGTCAAGGACACCTAGGGGCACTATCCTTTCAAGTCTGGTCGCAATTCGACAAGGTACCAAAATCATGATCCATCATGAAAAAGGTCCTAAAAACTGAACAAAACATGCCAAAAATGTCGTCCTATGGTCTAAGAACACTCTCCTATGGTCAAAACGACTAAAAATAGTGATTTAAGCACTCAAATCTGCAATTAAGGCTAATGACCAATTGGGCGCCCGTTTGATCTACCCTCTAACATCTCTTCACACGGACCTGATAGGTTCTCCTGGTTGGTTGAAGACTGAAGAGGATACCAGTTCTTACCTTTGGTGGTAAATATTTTTTTAAATAACTTTTTATGGACTTTGCAAAACTTAGCACTATGTCTAGGATTAGAGCTTCCTATGGAGCCTCTTTTTAAGCCCTCGCTTCAGGTACTTAGATGCATTCATGACCCTATAGCAACTAAAGGGGCTTCAGCTAATCTAGACAGCTCTTTGGTTCAAACCATGTCGTTTGATAAATGTTTCCATACCCTTGCCCAACTTGTCAACAACTCTAAGGAAGGGGTGGCAGACTTATCTGAATTCATTGAAAATATTCCCGCCCTGACACTTTCTCACAAAGGAGAGTTAGCCAAGTTCTAACGGAAAAGGAAAACCCTTGTCATGTGACTATCATTTATGGAATGGGTTTACTATGGAATTTGGCATTCTTGGAATGCATGTATGTACTAGGATCTCTCTATTATTGAGAATAGCTCTGTGAGATGCCTCTTTTCCAAAGGCCTCAATCACATACCTTCTCAACCACTTACTCCTCATATTTCTTTAAAAGCACTTACTGAATGTATGGTTGACTTGGTCACTAAACTCCAATTGGAGTTATCAATTCAACAAGAATTGAAAAAATCATTGATGGTTGTCTTTACCAGACTGGTTTCACAACTCTTCCACTAATGTATTTTCAGCCCTAGAAGAAACGAGGGTCCTTATTTTAGGAAGTTTCAAGCTAAAGGCTTTCATAGAAGAGTTTTGATTGCCACCATAACTGCTTCTCTGAGTAAAAAAGAATGGCATGGTGTCAAGTTTGATGTTGCATTACTTATTCTTTTTTGGAGGAAGTAGGCCCATAACTAATGGGCCTGCTAAACTCATTAGTTATGGTGTCTGGGTAAAGGTGGGCACATGCGCACGTGCACACACATATGGCTAGTCGTAGCGTGTTTCTATTTCCTTAGTATTATTAGCTGGGACTGTTGGCTTCGCTAGTTTCGATCAAAATCGTCGATGATCCTTATATAAATATCTTTCGATCAAAAATAAATAAAATGGTTCGGTGATTATTCAAGATTTCAACTTATAATGACATTTTGTAAATGAAATTGGCCTATTAACTTGAGAGCAGAGGAAATTAATGAGAGTACTTTTGAGGAATTACTTTGTGAGCATAGCGGGTGAACATAGTTGAAGATAACAACACAAACATAACAATTAGTTCACTTGGCATGAACAATACTTTTGCAAGAGAGAGAATTTAGAGAACACGACAATAGTTGAGGAACGGATTTATGTGGAGCCGGTCCCCCCTCTAATAGGCATTTGTATTATGAAATCTCCCATTAAGAGAGACTTGTTACAATACAATCTTTGTGTTCCTTGTGACCTAGGTGATGCAATGAAGATGCATTAGGGGAATTTTGAGGTCATTTTTGTGCTTTTTAGCGTGTAGAGAGAGAGTGCTCTCAACCAATGGTTGAAGAGCTTCCGTTACGGAACCTCTATTTTTGAAAACTCACAAAAAAAGCAAATATTCTATCTTTACCGCAACTTTGAGCTAGTAAATAGCAATGTCAACAAGTAAAAAAGCAAAGGCATTCAATAGCTGTCGCTTTTAGAAAGACGTACTTCTCATATTATATTGTTTTCATTTTGCACGTCGTCATCATAAAACAACGTTTGGATTCTATCTCATGATCTTTTCCAGATTTGAACCGTTTTTTGCACATTCTACTTATTCTTCTCTTGAATTCAGGCTAAACTTCTCTGCTCATTTCTTTTTTCACCATGGAATCTTCATCACGATCAAAACGACCAAGAACTTCCATTGAAGCCACTGTTACTTACAACACGACTGATCAAAATGGAGAATGGATTCCAATAACTATACACAAAGGAACGTGGATACTGATGCAACAGAACAAGAGAATAAAGTCTTCCACCAAAAACTCTTTCTTGGCGGGATGGAAGGGTATTGTTAAAGATTTCAGCTTTGGCGACAACAAAAAATCAATCAAAGAGGTGCTGGTGCAGCATGTGTACATGCATAAAGATCTGCATATTGACTCAGAGAGTTCTGCTTTGCCATTACATAGACCAAACTGTAAGTCTCTTAACTTAAATCCTTATTTGTAATGCATGTTGTATAAGGTTATTTGTTGTACAGATTTGTATCCTTCAAACATTATGGAATGGCAACCAGTAGAATGTGTTATAAATATTCTGGATGTGTGTCATGGATCAATTGGTGAAGAAACATACAAGGGAAGGACTAAGGGTTCACTGGCAGAGAATGGAATATTCTTCTTTGACCATTATTATGTTCCACCTAGAAGGACTGGAGAACTTGGAGCCACAACCAAGCTAGACTTGCCTGATTTCAAAAGTGGAGAATGGTCACTCCCTAGCTCAAATACAAGTGAGGGCTACAGGTGCAAACTGTTTTGTGAGATTCAAAAGTGTTTCAAAGCAAACATAGCAAGCAAACAGAGTAGAATTTCTATATTCATGCCCATTACAGTTTTTGTAGACTTCTTCTCTAATGCTAAAGTCAGAAAATCTAGAACAATGTTTTCAGTGAAGACTTTAGACTCGGCAAATGTACTTGAATTTGTGGATGAGGGTTGGAACACCAAAACAGTGAATGGAATCACTTGTAATGTGCAAGCTGGCTCAATTGCTTGCAAATACATGATAGGGACACAAAACTTCATTATGTCATTTTATTACAGAAGATGGCACTATGTTGGTGGTCAGCTAACTCCACTTGATCAAGACATGGAGGACTTCATTGACAGCCCAATAGAAGACATTGATATATGGGTAAACAATGAGCATATGTCAATTGTAAAGATAAGAGGCATGTGTAGCTTACATCAATTGAGATTGGACCTGCAAATGATGATATTGAACTGCCCACAACATTCTGCTTTCAAATAAATGGTGGAAAGGTAACTGTTATCCCTAAAACTCTCTTGTTCTCTTATTGGTTCTTTATTTAACTTGGACTTTTTTTGTAGGTATCAAAAAGGAATGAAAAGAGGCTACACTGCAAGGACTCTTGGATGGCATTGTACATTTGGTGCCTTAAACATCCTTCAAGGCAATTTTGTAACACATGACCTGCAAGGATCTTATTTTGTATCACATGACCCTGCAAGGATCTTGTTTTGTATCACATGACCTGCAAGGATCTTATTGAAAAAAGGATCTTGTTTTGTATCACATGACCTGTAAGGATCTTTATTTTGTTATTGAAATGCAACTTTTCCAAACATCAATGATTTTACTTCAATGATTTGATTTTGTAACAGAGTCTTAAAACAAGGTGATCAAAATGTATTCATAATGTTTGCCTACCTCTTGTTAAACTCCCCCTTGTGTACATAATGGAACATATTAAGTTGACAACCCGTATACGAAATCCCAAAGGTACTAATGCATTAACCCAATACATGACCGTGCACGGGGTGTCAGAGTGACTGAGGCATGCATTGCATGTTACATGGTGGCACACATAGGATGTGGACATAGTGGCCACATTGAGGTACTAATGGTAAACACAATGCGGTGACACCCCGTACGCGAAAAATCGAATAGTCAAATACACTCAGACACACTACGATCGCGCACGGGGTGTTGGAGTGACTTAGGAATGCATCGTATGTAGAACGTTGGCACACATTGGATAGTGGCACGCGTTAAGGTACTATCGGTACACACAATGCAGTGACACCCCGTACGCGGATAAACGAAGTGTCAAATGCCCTTACACTAACTGCGATCGCGCACGGGGTGACGGTCAAAGTTCCCGAAGAATCCGGTTTTGGAAGCGCGAAAATCGGGTGAAACGTCCTCCAAAATGCGATTATTATGAGTTTCAAGGAGACTCGTGGCCTTATATAGGGCGCTATGCAAGTCCCTAGGCGCACCGCTCCTCCCTAGGCGCTTACTAGCCATTGGGCACACACTTCGAGGTGGCAACCGCTTGCACACCCCCCGAGGCGGCATTTTTGGTTATAAAAACAACCTACGCAACGCTTATTATCATTCACAAGGCTTGCCTCCAACTTTCCAATTGGCACCCCGTGCGCGATTTTAGTAGCCGCCAGACACATCTTCACTTTACAAAATCGCGTACCAACTTTCAGTGAGGGCCTACTTTCTCTTAACACTCATTGCTCGCATAGAAAGTAACAAACTTAGCACAAATTTATATAATTCTTTTTTGCTTAATAGATTTATAACTTGTATACTTGTTTAATAATCATTATTAATTTTTTCTTTTATGAAAGGAGGGTGGTTTATTTATATATTCTAGTCATAGAAGAAATTCTCACACAATGTCATGTCTATTTTTTGATGTCTTGATGGATTTCTCTTTTCTCTTTTTCAGTTGGACATTTGTGGATTGTCATAATGGATACAAAGGATATACAAGAGACTGCTGATGACAGGCTGATGTCTTTTCTTTACAAAGTTAATGAGCTTACAAGATTTCAAAGTGTCAAAGAGATTTTTAATGCTGCCTTTGATCTTCAAGCACTTGTGGATGGTTTCTCCACACAAATTAGTGACTTGAAAGAGATATATACAGCATTGATTAGAGATCACAGGCTTGACAATCTTGTTCATTTTGTAGATATATGCAAAGCAGGTAGCTTGTCAAGTACAGGTATTGCAAAGAAGTGGTCAAGCCTTCATCCAGACTGGCAGAAGATCATAAAGCCTTGCAAATTTCATGATAATATGCATTGCCAGTTGGTAGATTATGACCTTGGACTTATCATTTTCTTCAGTGTACTCCCAACGCCAGAGGGCAAAGAGATTCCAAAGCAGATTTCTCAGGCTGAGGAGGACCAGGAGGAAGAGGAGATAGAGATGGAGTTCCATGAAGAGGAAGAGAAACTACAAAGCACTGAGATGCTGGACATTGCAAAATTTAAAGCAGAAAACATCACTAACGTGGAGAATGTTGACATTGAGGATGAAGATGTTGATCCTTTGCATTGCACAGCAACATTTCCCACATACAAAGTTAACAAAAAGGAATATGTTTTGCTGAATGACATTCAGCATCTTTTTGATCTAAGGGAAGATTATGCTTTGGCAGTTTTGGCTGAGTGGGGATCTAATGACATAGGATTTATTGATTACTCACCTTGCCCCTTAGCAGTCTTGGACACAGAGGCAGAAAATTTATATTGACAGCTCAAGTGTTGGAAAGCATGTACAGGACATTGTTCTGAGATATGAGCAACAGGGTGTACCTTCTGAAGAGGAGTTCAATGAGATCCAGAAAAGGATTAAAATAGAGCATATGGGAGAGGAAAAGACCAGAGATTATGAAGTAAGGCCAACTAGATCCATTGATATATGGGAACCTGCCTTGTTTGAGGAGGATGAGTCTCCTAAGGTATGTTAATGACCATTTTGCTTTGTCTTATTAATGTGCTGAACAATTAACCAAGACAAATTTTTACAGATTGAAATATTGGACACAGACAAATTCCTTGGCAGGGGGAAGGGTTCCAAACCCTTAAATTTAGGAAGGAACCAGAGCTTGGGACACTTTATTGGGAAGCTCAACAAAGAGACTGTCATTATATTCCATAACAAGTTTACAAGAGAACCATTGCTACCAATGCTTGCAATTAAAGCACTTGCAAAGGTTGTTGGTTCATATCAGCTTCCTCCAGGGTTAGAGAAGTTAATATTGGTGAAAAAGGAGGAAGCCATCAGAATTTTTGGATTCTTCCCTGGCCTTACTGGTTCTAGAGCTGGTTATTTTGCAACAATGGCATCCTATGTGCTTGCCCACTCTGGGGACCTCAAGAGACAAATGATAGGCTACAATCCAGAATCCAATCTGCTTGTTCCTGTGTAAGGCATTTGCTAAATCTGAGTTCAGTAGTTCTTTCTTTGTCATTTTTGAACTAGTTCTATGCCATATTTGTCTATAGAACCATTGGAAAACCTAAAGCAAGCTATTTGCCTTCACTGCACCTCCCCCATGTCTTGTATGCTTGAAAAACTTGGTTCTTGCTTGATAATGGGATTTCTCCATGCCTTGTGTAGACCATATGGACAAGGAGCCCCATTTCTTTACAAACCAGGGAGTGTGATTGTAAATTATATGCTGGCAAAGTAAAAGTGTGTCAATAATTAGTAAGTATGAGATTAATCATATGCTGCCAAACTAAAAGTATGTACATATTAAAAAGGTAAGAAAATAAATAAAAAACTTACCATGTAATGTGTGAATTCCTGATCCCAAGCATCTTTCATTGCACTTCTGAAGTTATTGAGCACTTTCTTGAAATTTGGCAGATCATTTTTGCCCCAGGATGTCTTATCACAGTAGGAAAATACTTTGTCTAGTGATTCCCATACCTCTGCTTTTTTATTTCTTGATGTACCTTCAAGAGCATGATCTTTGATGGCATTGTGGAGAGCTTTCCACTGGTTATACTTCACATTGGATGAACCCTTCTTGGCATTTACCTTTCCTAGTTTGCCATGAAACCCTAGGAAAGCTCTGGCCTTCACACCACCAACAGATACCTTTCTAGGCACATTGTTTCCATTTGAAGACCTCTTCATGTCTCTTTCAATCTTAACCTTACCACTGTGAAGGCCAATTTCTGATAAAACCCCTTCAATACATTTGATTGCAGCATCTCTAGCTGCTTTTGGCTGTAACTTCCAGGCAAACCCCACATACAGATGTACAATTTTCTCCACAATTCTGCAAAGAGCATGCAGAGTGCATATGTGGACATTAGCAAGTGGAATATTTAAAACTGCTTTGAAGTTTGGATCTTGAGTATGCCTATTGGGTGCTTTGTTCCAATTTGCAGGATTACATTCTTTTGCTGATGCCATACAATAAAGACAAGGGCTCTTTGCCATAGCTCCTTTGGAGACATTGTACATACATTTAAGGGTTTTAAGGTCTCCTCCCATGTGCCATTCCACCCTGTAACTTCCAAACCCTTCTACTTCAAGCTCTTCCCCTAATTCTTGTGCATTAATGACTTCGGGTATTGTTGTTTGATGGAAAACCCAATCGAGAACATCAAAGTCTTCACTCTCTACTTCAAAAGCACCTAGCCACCAGACATTCTTCTCCGATTGCACGCTGAAGTACTTGGTATCCTTCGGTTTCAATGCTCTGTTCATTAAAGTTATGGAAATCCTCTCAATTTTTCTGTTCTTAACAATCTCGCATTCATCAAGCTTTATCACAAAACTGACAACACCATTTGCTTCTGTATGCTCCAGCTCATAGAATCTGATCATTTCCTTCTGAAGTGTCTTCAAGTCAAGGAAAATATTATTGAACTCGTCAAATTGAAGATCCCTCTTTTTACCATGATAGGTACCATGAATGTGGTGAGGCTCACCCAACATCTCCATTATCCTCTCATTGATCTTTTTCCTTGCCTGCTGCACAATGGATGGCTTTGGAAGCAAAGAGGACTTGACTTTACATTGCTTTAACCTCGACTTCATATTTCTGAATAGCTTGCTATAACCATCTCTGCTAATGCCTACGTTATCCATAGTATATTGCACATCCTCCTTGTCCAAGCAAGAGCTCTGAAAAAAACCCTCAATGCACTCCTCCTTTGCCTTTTTAAACTTCTTCTCTGTGAAAATCTTTTTGGCAACCTTGGGAGGTAAAACATCACAATAATGTTTAGCTGCCATTTCCATGTTTGATATAGAGTTTGGTTGTAGCAAAGTCCTAAATCAAAAGGTACAAAATTAACTGATTATTGATCTTGTCCAAATGACAAACAAAATAAACAAACAGTGATCAACTAAATTAAAGTTAACTGAATATTAATCATTTAATAAAGAACAATAGCATAATAATGTGGAGCAGAATCATAATACAACTTAACAAAAAAAAGTAACCTAAGCAACTTAACAATATAAAATAAGCATATATACCTTGCTGCTCTGATTCTCCTACTGCAACCTCCTCCACCACGTCTCAAGGCTTCAATGTTCTTTAACTTCTTTTCTCTTTGTCTGTTTCCTAACATTGTATTCTTTCTTCTAGCTTGTTTGAGCTGAGTTTGTAGCTTTTCGTTGCTCTCTTTACATTCCTCAAGCTGTTGTTTAAGAGTATTTATCATTTGTTTGGTCAAATGATCTTCTAACTTCAAAATATCTCTCTCTGCCGCAAGACTCTCTGTATAACCCAGCAACCCTCTTTGACCATCACCCACAAATTTTATCAAAGATGAACAATTTGAGAATGGGGGAGTGCTCTTTGTCATTGCGTCCACTGGATACAATCTTCCATCAGTCCAGAGATCAATGTGTGTTTTTTTATCTTGCCACATTGCTTCAAATATGGACGAGGACACCTCTGCACATTTGTTTCTCTTGTGCACTGGACAATATTCTTCATTTAGCTCAATGTGTAGATGGTATAAGCTTCTCTTCTTCATGGAAGTCTGTTAACAGTATTTGTCAGAGATAGTACTATAGGGAAAAGCTCTGCAGATACGAGGAAGAAGACGACACCGAAAAGGTTTGTTTCAACTTTTGGAAATTTTGAATTTTGGGCCAGAACTGACGTTTTCGTTAGTTTTGGAGGGATTATTTTTTAGAATACTAAAGATCCTAAAAAGATTTGACAATGACATGTTTCGGTGGAGGTAAAAAGGACGCAAACTCACCTTTTTACAAACATTTCACTATTTTTTAAATAAAGTATATATTCTCTCTCTACATATTGTTACAGGGCACAAAAGTGACCTCAAAATTCCCCTAATGGAAAGCTTCATGCATCACAAGCATAACATAAACTTTTAAGAAAGCTTTAACTATCCCAAGCCTCACAGTCCCAAGACCTCAAACACCTTTGAAGGTAGAAAGAGCTAGCAGGGAATGAGGGTAGGGAAGAGGAAGAAGAAACATTTCATAGGGGAAAGAATTAGTTCCTCACTTATCATCACTCTTCTTGCTCCTATAATAATAGCATAGTAATAATGATGGAGAAGATGGCAAGCTTAAGCATTGAAGCATGGCTCTTGGTTGGACTTGCACTCCATAGCCAAGAGTGTTCGTGTAGGCTCTCAACCTCTACTTGCTTGGAGAAGGAAAGGGAGCTCTTGTACTTTGCGCAATGTATAACGAGAGTGTGTGTGAGTGTGTGTGGGAGAGTATACCCCATAAGCAACCCCCTATCTTTCTTTGGTCGACCCCCCCTTGTAGCCCATGCTTGAAGCTCATTGGACCCCTCCATGCCTAGCCAATCACAAGCAGGAGGCATTACAAGCAACAAGGGTAGCCTTGGGACAAGTGTCCCCCTTTCCCCTTTGAGAGAGAGGACTTGATAAATGCAAAGACAATTTATTAAATCTCCTTAATTATCATTGGACCCCTTGGGTGGCCAACCAATAGGCTTCAGGCACACCATGAGGGCAACATGAGGAGGAACTTCACAAGTGTCCCCTTTGCTTTCTTTGTACTAGGCATGCCTTGTGTGAGTGTGTGAGTGTGTGAGTGTGTGAGTGTGTGTGTGTGTGTGTGTGTTCTCTCTCATCCCCCCTCATGTAGGGCTTGACCCCTCCTTGTAGGGATTGGCATTCACCTTTTGCACACCTCAATCCACTCAACTTGGGCTTGGTTCCCACCACAAGCTTGGCCCTTAAGCCCCTCAAGCTTGGGCCGGGTTTCCACCTCAAGTACAACCCTAGCATCTGAAGCATGACAAGCACCTCAAGCATCCGAATCATCAAGCACCTTAAGCATCTCAATCATCTAGCACCTTAGTCATCAAGCACGATAAGCACCTCAAGCTTGGGACGGGTTCCCACCTCAAGCACAATCCTAGCTTACCTAAGGTCAAAGGACTTTTACACTCATTATTGGAGGTCTTTCAATGAAGCTAACCCTGAGGTCTTATGCTACATTGGTTAGCCTTGCACTTTGATAGACCATCTCTCATTTGGGCCCCTTTACCATTGGCCCCCTGTTGAGGTAGATCTATAAGCACATGTCTATATCTTAGCCCTTGTTCCCATTTATTCTCCCACATTAAATGATCAGTTTAATATGAGAAAATCATTTGGGTTGGTTAGATATTAGATTTTATGACATTACCCCTCTCTTGAAATCATACTCATCCTTGACTATGAGGTAGAAGAGATAAAGCCTTAGTCATCAGTCAATCTTACTTAGCGGGTAGAGGATCCCATTTTTACCCTACGACATATTTCCAATATGGAGGAATAATCCATTTGGTGCTTGGGAGACAAAGCTGCCGCAAGCATGTCTGCTCTTTAGTCCATTTCATTCTCCCAAAGTAGAGTGACAAATTCTACTTGGTGTTTGAAAGACGTCGTCATCACAAACATTATTCTAAGCATGCATACCATTTAAATTTGTGCACAATTAAAAAGAGAACTAGTCTTATAGGACAAAAACATGCGTCATTTAAAAGAAATTTGTACATTTGCTTACTCTAATGTAGCATTGTAAGCATTGACAAGGTTCATACTATCCTTAAGCTATATTCCTTGCATCGATCTAGCATCTTCAAAAGGATAATTTTTGAACTTAATAAGATACCATCAGATAATCTTACCATGTCATAGTACCTTGTCTTCATGCCGAAGGATAGCTTCGGGTTGTAGCACCTCTTCTTGGTCTTCAACTTCGGGAGGGTCTTCAATAATTGGTTCACTTGGTGGATCTCTTTTGTAGGGCTTAAGTAGGCCCACATGAAAAGCATTGTGTATGAGACAATGGTTGGGCAACTTGAATTGGTAGGCCGTCTCATTGATAGGCTTCAAATTTTGGAAAGGACCATAGTATCTTTTTGCTAGTTTAGCATAATACTTCTGATGGCCCGTAGGATTTTTACTCATGGTTTGTCTTAATCGAGCCTTGGGAAACTTAAGCAAGGCCCAATCATTTTCTTTGAATGTTAAGGGCCTTCTATGCTTGTCAGCAACAGCTTTTTTCCTTTGTTGAGATATGGATATAGCCTCCTTAATCTTTTGAAAATATTCTTGTAGGTCATGGCTATACTCATCGACGGGTGTGGGACGGGTGTCTAACCTCACTCCTATCTTATTGCAGATATAGCGAGAACCACGAATAAATTGTCAATCCATGGGACGAAACTGGCTCGACTAGTACATAGAGGCTACAAGAGGTTTTCAATCTCTTGGAAAACAAAAAACAACTCGCATCTAACTCAGGCTACACTCAAATGACTTAAATCACCAAAAGCCAATCGCTCATCGCGACAAACAAATCACATCTGTTACAACATCAAATGACATCTAAACGTAACAAAACCTCCAGGACATGTTTATAAGACCTAAGCACACATGCTTATGGTCTCAAATACCACTTTAGTTCAAGGGAAAAAATCGACAGTGGATTTTTGACCTAATTGTTTTCGACCCAGAATGCATCTAAATGCTTAGCAATGATGCCCCAATACCCCGTCTATACTTAGGTTTTGATTTTGAAGTGTAAATTCCTACTTATGATGAGATAAGGTCGCGAGTCAGCGACGCCAAAATCTACAAAATACCGTGAAAGGCTTACATCAATGCATAGAGCTCTTACCTGCAGTTGCAACGCAACAGACTGCACTGCAATGTGATAACCGGGAAGGGAGTAGGAAGCGCGAGAAGCAGAGAAGTGAGCGCCGTTAGCTCACGCTGTGTTTCTATTATCCAAAACTTAATAATAACTTACAAAAATTGGCTTTTATACCTTAGCCAAGGTTTTTGGTGGTCAAAACTAATAATCTAGGAGCTCGAACTAAAGATAGGTTGATACAATCTGGAAGCTTGTAGCTCCGGCTCATGGATTACAAATTTTATCCAAAAAATAGAAGTTATAATATTTCCAATTCATCAAAATAATAATTGTTTTTTCAATGAGACCTCCAAAAAATGGTATCCGGGTTAGCTTGCTGCTAACATTCCCCCCCTCCTCACCTGTGTCATCCCTTGACACAACGTTATGGGCTGAAATAATCTTCGGGTTGATGGCTGGTGAGGCGGTCTTTAAGTGCATGGAGTGCCTTCTCATATCTGATCTTTCTTTCTATGTCTGGAATCTGCAAAAATTGCATAGTGACTCTGTTCTTTAGCTCGTTGGCTAAATAGCCTACAAATCTGGAAGTTAGGTTGCTGATCACTGGCCCAAAAATATTTTTTTGCGAAGTGAAAAACCCTATGTAGAACGCTTCCTTAAATGCCAACATATTATGAGATGGCAAGAACATGCAGCGGACATAGAAGCCATGGAGGACTTCTTCAAAAGGTTGGCCGCTTAGGCCGTAGCATAGACCCTTATTGCCTTCAAGGAAGGACATCCACAGTGCTCCTGCTTGCTCTGGCTCGTGAAAAAATTCAATGCATGTGAGCAGCATCTAGCAAATTTTTTAGAGCGAGAGATCAGGGAGACTTTTGAAGAATGCCATGGCGCCCGTTAGGGTATTCACCATGTATCCTCTATTGGCGTTCCCTTTTCTGGAGCTGGCAATCTTGGATAATTCAGCCATGTAAGCCGCTTCTTGGTCATTGCTTCATGTGCTTGCCACGTCCTTACTCTTGGTACAAGACAAAAAGTTGGGTCTTTTTGAAGTGACACAGGTGCTCTTGTGAACAGAATCAAGTATCTAGGATTCTTGTTCAGCCAGCTCTTTCTCCACTTGGGGGTGGACTTCATCTGCGCCTTCTGCTTGCATGTCTTTATATAGTCGTTCCTTAACATGTAGCAGCTCTACCTTGATCAAGGGATATGGCAGTGATTGTTGATGCCATTGTGCATTGATTTGGTAGGGAGTGAGTTGAGTAACGTTGATAGAATGGAGAACTCTCAACTCCCGATCCATCACTGCTTTTTATTGCTCATCCATTTCTTGGGAAACCTTCTCCTTAAGTGCATCTTCTTCAGCTTTTGACAGTTGGACCATTGTCACTTCATAGGCTTCTATTAATTGTACCTAAAAGTCGTCTTCACCGCCTAGCCCTTCTGCCAGCTGTGTTTCCATCTTAGCGAAAGAGACTGAGGGAATTTCAATGTGGGGTTATTCTCATGTACTTGCTTCTTCCTCCGTTTCTTGATATCCATCTCACAGTAGTTGATTAACTCTCTTGAGCTCTGCCATCTCCTTGAGCAGCTCTTCTTCTCTTTGTACCCGCATTAAATGCAAGGTTTTTGCGTTGTGACTGGTCTAGCTTTAGCTCGAGATCTTTATTATTTTTCTCTAGTGCATTATACACTTTGTCTGTACCTTTGATCGAGGCAACTGTGGGATTTTCTCTAATCTGTCGCAAGAAGGTTGTCTGATCATTTATCCTCTACTCTAAGTATTGTAATGAAGCGTTTTCCACGTCAACCTGCACTTGGGTCTTTTGAATTGACAGAGTTGTAGTTAAGAGTTTGTTGGTAACCTCTGTCAGTTGTTCGTCTTTGGTTTTACATGCATCTGTTAACTTCGTGAGAAGTTCACCTTGCTCTTCCATTTCCTTTTGTTGCTTTTCTCTGGCCAGCTAGTGTTGTTCTACTTCAGCTTTCAATTCTTGGATTTGTCTTTGTAGATTGGTAATGAAATTTATCATGTCTTCCAGTTCTCCTTGTAGATCATCTATCACCATCTCCAACTCTCTAGCCTTAGCACTGCGGCTAAGTGCTGTTGATCGCATTTTCTCTGTCATCTCCTGCATTTGCTTTGCATGTTCATTTACTTGGAGAATTACTTCATCATTTGTTTGCCAGTCTTCAGTTTCTATGAGCTGCCTAGAAGTTTCAGCAGTCTCTTGTGGCTCCTTTGGTGGGACTGTGGCAGTTGCTGGTTGCGGTAGCGGCAGGGGTTGTACCTCTCCTCGAGGCTGTGTGGTTGCCTGTGCTGCTTCATCTTCTTGAGGCTTCGTGGATGCCTCTGTCGTTTCCTATTGGTTGGTGTAAGACTGTGTGGCCTCTGTCTGTTGTACCTTTGGTTGCTCAAAACTTGTTGCTTCCTTTGGTTCAGGAGTTGCTGCTCTTTCTGGTTCTTGCTCTTTTGCTTTGCCTGCTCGGAAGTAGTTGTTGCCTGTTGTTCATATCCTGCTGCCTCTTGTGGTTCAAGCTCCTTTCCATGGTTTGCTCACCTTCAGTGGGTCTAATTGTTGGTGATGATGGAGGGCTTGGCATGGGGTGGTCAAGTTGTTCTGTAGCAGGTGACGATGGTCTGGGAGACATCTCACTCTATTCGTGCTAGGACTCACTTTGTTGTGTCACTTCAGCTTGTTTTTCTTGCTCGGATGCATCTTCTCTAGCTTTTCTCTCAATTTCTTGAGCTTCTTTTAGCTTTAATGCTTCCGCTTCCGCGTACATTCTTTCCAAAAAATCCTTTGGGTCTTCTGCTTCTTTTCGTGCAGGGTTCTTTGTTCTCGGCTCCTTTAGCTCTTTTGGTACCCACTTTCTAGGGTCCTCACCTACAGCTTGGCGGCTTCTTTCGTAGGTTTCTTTTTCCCTTTCAAACCTCGTCTTTTTTTTTGAGACTCTTCTTGATGTGCGGCCATTGCTTTTCTTTTCATCTCTTCAATGCAGGCTCTTCTTTCCTCATTGTCTGAGCTTTTGCTGCTATGTGCTTCAGGAGAGCTCTTGGCAGATTCTTCATCGGATTTGTAAGCTCTTTTTGTGGACCTTGTGGCTCGAGGGATGGTTGTGCAGACACAATCCATGTATTTTGATCTGGGGCAGGCGGAAAATTTTTTGCCAGGCCGATAGCATGGTATGCTATTCGTGTAAGTACCTCAGGTGCTCCCAGATAGGTTATCTTGCCCTCTTTCTTTGTTCCCTTCAGTGTGGATAGCACATACTGTGCGTGATCGATGGGTTGCCTTATTGTCGACTTTAAGACTTGTGTAAATGTAGTTGCAACTGCATGATTGGGTGTTGTGCTTACTCCGAGTGAAAAATCCACAATGTTGATCTTTCGTCGAGGCTTAGATTCCTGCTTGCTAGACTCGCCTTTTCCTTTCATCTTCTCCTCCCTTTGAGAGGCTTCTTTGTGCCTGGCACGCTTCACTCCCATGACATCCACTTCTTCTACTTTCCCTTTTCCTTTGTTCTTCTCTCGAACCGGTTCTTCTACCTTTGCCTTCAATTTAGCTTCCAGGCTAATGACACTCACTGCTTGGTTTCTAGCAGGTGGTGGAGGTAGCGGTGGAATGAGAGGTTGTGGTGGTGGTGGTGGTGGTTGTACAGGTGGTCGAAGGATTTGAACTGGTGGAATGGGCCCTGGTTGCCTGGGTGGTGGTGGTCTTGCCCTTGGTGGGGAGATCTGATTATGTCTTCCTTCTCTATTGAAGTTCTGCCTTCTTGGATGTGGGCAGTAATACATGCCATGGCTGTCCTCCCCACAATTGTATCAGTGGTATTCTTGGTTTTGCCTTCGTTGTCCTCTCCCTTGCTCTGGATTTCTGACAAGTGCATGTCCTTGTTGCACCAGATGCAAAGATAAACTTTCAAGCTGAGTAGCGATGCAACTCAACAGGTCTTGCTGCTCTTCGGATGCCTCTTGTGGTTGGGTTCTCTGAGTGGATGTTGCTATCACTGGGGTTAGTCGGCTTGATCTCGATTCCTTGACTCTTGCTTGCATGCGCAGCTTCTTGTCTTTGAGGTGGGCTACTTCCACTTCCAACTCATACGTTGCAGGGAATCTCCCCTTCACCTTCTCTTTAAGCGGAGACCACAAGCCAACAATGAAACGATCCTTCTTCAGGAAATTAGGAGCTCCTTCACTTTCCTCCAGTGAGGCAACCCATCGCTCCCAAAAATCCACGAACTTGGATTCATAAGTGGCATACTCTAGCAAATTTCATTGCTTTAACTCTGTCAGTAACTGCCATAACTTTTTTGAGGTTGTACCTCCACCAAACCTCTTCACAAAGGCAGCACGTAGTACGTTCTAGGCATTCTTGATAGCTTGGGGCACAGCATTGTATCAAGACTTGGCCTCTACTTTCATCAGTAGAGGAAAAATTCGTAGTCATGAGGCATCATCATCCTTGTTGGAAACCACACAAGCGATGTCAAAGTCATCCAAAAAATTGGTGGTGATGTCTTCTTCCTTTTCTCCACTGAATGTGGGAAAAGAGACACTTGCCATGGTAGTAACTCAATGAGCAGGAAATTGTAAACTTTTTTAAAATATATATATATGTCACAAATGACTCAGCGGCTTATAGCGGCTTCCTTACAGGGTTGGGTGGATAGATTTAAAACAGGATAAAAATGGAAACATTGAAAGAGTGGTAGTAATCCAACATGAGAAGGATAATAGGGTTTGGGGAGCTTAGGATTTCTCCTAGCACCGTAGCACCAAACAGATACACAATCTTCTGTTGATAGAAGATTTAACCTTCTTACCACTTCTGCTTTGGGGTTGTCAAAGTGGACTGGTAGCACTCGCATGCGCTGTGTGAATCAATAGGCGACCTTCTATCGCTTCGCCTCGGATAACCTTCTTTTTGGCAAACTAGGCACGATTCTGCTTCCCGAACTTGAATCACTCGTGTGGCCAGGTGCTTCTTTCCTTGGGGTCATGTGTTTTAGGACTGGCCTAACCCTTCCTTTCCTTTGTCTTGAGCAGCCCCTTTTGGCGACTTAGGAGCAGAGGCTATACCTTTACTTGCAGATTACTTAGGAAAGAGAGGCCTTACCAATCTTTTTCTCCCTTGATATGGATTACCTCCTCCTCGTGGAGGTTGATGTAGATGATTTCTGCCTCTTCATTGCTGGCATCATTCATTGTGCTTTGGTCTACAGCAATGATGGCATTTTGTAGCCCTCCCACTTGATGCTCTTGATTTGCCATTAGCACGAGCAATGCAAGATGGGGAGCTTACCTCTTGGATATTGATGATGTTACAACCTGGAAGTAGCACTTCGATGAAGGCAATCAGTGCTTCTTTAGTCTCTTCTTCTTCCGTTCTCCAATTGGAGAATTCTTGCATCCATTCGTCCATGATTGATGACGTCATTGTTTTAGTCTTGTAAACTAAAGGTTTTAGAGAAGCCCTCCTCATGGGGGATACCAAATGACGGGTGCAAAGCACGACATGGACCCCAATGGCCTCTATGCCAGGGCCGTGCATGCCGAGCTCGCCACGGGAAGTAGTCAGGGGGCACCACCTAGCTTTGAGTGGCTAGGATGCGAACAACGGTGATTTAAAATAGCACAAACACTGCACACACACACACACACACACACACACACACACACAAAGAGACGTAGGTGATGAAAACCCCTCGGGTTGTGAGGGAAACTTGATTCAATGCAATATTTATAGAAACCTTAGCTTTGGCAAGATGGCGACTATGGTGATAGAGATAGAGAGAGAGAGAGAGAGAGAGAGAGAGAGAGAGAAAGAGAGCCTATAGTGCGTTCTCTAGAGGTGATTTTATAAGCACAGAGATTCTACTCTTGTGTGTGTGTGGAAACCCTTGGAGTCAGGGTGTGGACATGGCTTCCTTCTCATAGTGCTAACTTTCCAAACCCCAATGCTCAAGTACCGCTCGAAATGCTACACCACTCTCCCAGAGTGCTCTCCCAAAATGCTACCCCTTGATAGTGACCTCTCAGTGCCCTTTTATAGATGCAAGCTGCATTAGTTTAGGACAATCTGATTAGGTTAGGGCCCTAATCAAGAGAGACAAAGCAAGGAGTTGGGTCTTAGGAGAATTTTTAGGAGAATTTTTAAAATGATATCTCTTAGGTGGGCCTTTGTGACCATCACCTAGAGAGGTGGCAATTTACAATGGGTTTTTTATACAAGATTTTGGCTTGAAACCTAAAAATAATAATACCCTACAGATATTACTGCGGATATGCATTGTGGACGAGATGTCGGTGAATGGCGGGCTTTGATGGTGCGTCGGTGTAGCATATTCGCCAGTTTTGGGCTCGAGCAATCTTCTTACGGCAAATAAGAGAGAATCCAGCCATTGCCTCGATCAAAGGAACTGATGAGGTCTATAAAGCATTGGAGAAGAAGAACAAGGACCTCGATTCCTCGAAAGTCGGAAACCCACGAAGAGGCAAGCACTTCGGAGCCGCCGCAAATAGATATACCCTCAGTGTCATTCATTGAACTGACAGTCCACAGCAGAGCTAAGTGGTGAGGAGAATTTTTAGATAAACATTACAAATGCAGACATAGTGTCCATGGTCCAGCTATCAAAAGCTGAAGAAGATGCATTGAAAGAAAAGATCACACAAGAGGCGGATGAGCAGTGGAAAGCAGCTATGGATTGGGTTGAGAGTTCTTCACTCTGTCAACATCACTCAAATCACTCCCAATCAGATCAATGTGCAATGGTATCAGCAATCCCTGCCATACCCCTTGATAAAGGTGGAGTTACTCCAAGTAAAAGAAAGGTTGTACGCAGACATGCAAACAAATGGCGGACATAAAGACCACCAAAAGTGGAGGTTGAGCTGGTTGAACAAGAATCCGAGGTATTTGATTATGTTCACAAGAGCACCTGCAGCCCTTCAAAGAGATCCACTTTTTGTCCTGTACCAAGAGTAAGGACTTGGCAAGAGCATGAGGCACTAACGAAGAAGAGGCCAACCTGGCTGAACTACCCAAGACTGCCAGCTCCAGAGAAAGTACAAGCCACAGAGGAATACATGGTGAAAACCCTAACGAGTGCCACTCCTTTCTTCAAAAGTCTACTGGATCTCTCTTGTGCAATGTCATATAAAATATGCCGAATGCTGCTCACCTGTATTGAAGTTTTTCATGAGCTAGAGCAAGCAGCCCCCCTTGGATGTCATTCCTTGAGGAAAATAAAGGGTTATGCTATTATCTCACTGGTCAGCCTTCCGAAGAAGTCCTCTATGTCTTCTACGCCCAGTGTATGTTCTTACCATCACCTAATATGGTGATGTCCGAGGAAGCTTTCTACAGGGGATTCTTCACTTGGCGAACAAAGATATTTGCACCAGTGATTAGCAACCTCACATCCAGGTTTGTAGGCTACTCAACGGTGGAGCTGAAGAACAAAGTAACCATGCAGTTTTTGCAAGTGCCAAATAAAGAAATAAAAATCAGATACCAAAAGGCACTGGATGCGCTTAAAGACTGACTCGCCAACCGCCAGTCCGAAGACTAATTCAGCCCATAAAGCTGTGTCAAGGGACGACACACGCGAGGAGGGGGGGAATGTTAGCAGGAAGATAACATGGATACCATTTTTTGGAGTTCTTTTTGTAAAACACTTATTATTTTGATAAATCGGGAATATTGTAACTCTTATTTTCTCGGATAAACTCTGTAATTAATGTGCCGAGGCTACAAGCTTCTAGATTGTATCAACCTGTCATCACCCAGCTTTGGTAGAACTCCAGATTATTAGTTTTGACCACCCAAAAACCTTGGCTAAGGTATAAAAGCCAATTTTTGTAAGTTTTTAGAAGTTTTGGATAATGAAATACACAGCGTGAGCTAACGGCGCTCACTCCTCTCCTTCTCGCGCTTCCTACTCTCTCCCCGGTTGTCACATCGCAGTCGCGTTTGTTGCATTGCAACCACAGGTAAGAGCTTCACGTATGGACGTAAGCAGTTCAAAGTAATTCGTAGCTTTTGGCGTCGCCGACCCACAGCCTAAATTCATGATAACTAGGAATTTATACTTTCAAATCAAAAACTAAGCATAGGTAGGATATTGGGACATCATTGCTAAGCATTTAGATGCATTCTGGGTCTAAAAGGACTAGGTTAATAATCACGATTTTGGAACTTGACCTAAAGTGGGTTTGAGACCATAAGCATGTGTGCTTAGGTCTTATCAACATGTCCTAGAAGTTTTGTTACGTTTGGATGTCATTTGATGCTGTAACGGATGTGATTTGTTTGCCGATGAGCGATTGGCTTTTGGTGATTTCAGTCACTTGAGTGTAGCTTGAGTTAGATGCAACTTGTTAGTTGTTTTCTAAGAGATTGACAACCTCTTGTACCCTCTATGCACTAGTCGAGTCAGCTTCTTCCCATGGATTGCCAAATTAATCGTGGTTCTCGCTAATACTGCAATAAGATAGGATGGTGAGGTTAGACATGCGTCCTACATCTTGGCACGCTTCACTCCCATGGCATCCACTTCTTCTAACTTTCTTTTTCCTTTGTTCTTCTCTCGAACTGGTTCTTCTACCTTTGCCTTACCTTTAGCTTCCAGGCTGATGACACTCACTGCTTGGTTTCCAACAGGTGGTGGAGGTAGCGATGGAATTAGAGGTTGTGGTGGTGGTGGTGGTTGTACAGGTGGTCGAAGGATTTGGACCGTTGGAACAGGCCCTGGTTGCTTGGGTGGTGGTGGTCTTGCCCTTGGTGGGGAGATCTGATTCTGTCTTCCTCTCTATTGAAGTTCTATCTTGTTGGATGTGGGCAGTAATACATGCCATGGCCGTCCTCCCCACAATTGTAGCAGTGGTATTCTTGGTTTTGCCTTCGTTGTCCTCTCCCTTGCTTTGGATTTCTGACAGGTGCATGCCCTTGCTGCATCAAATGCACATATAAACTTTCAAGCTGAGTGATGCGACTCAATAGGTCTTGCTGCTCTTCTAATGCCTCTTGTGGTTGGGTTCTCTGAGCCGTTGTTGCAGTCTCACTGGGGGAAATGTGTGTGTGGGTGTAGGTGTTGTGAGTGTGTGTGCACATGTATATGGGGTTGTATGTGTGTGTAGGTGTGTGTGTGGTCGACAAGAGTGTGTGCGTGTGAACGAGAGTATAGGAGGTGGGTTAATATTTACATATATATATTCATATGTTGCTTACGTGCAGGCTATAGAGAACGGGGGGAAGAGAGAGGGGGGCGTAAGAGATGATGAGAGGTTTTTTTGGGGGGGAGGGAGGGGAGGGAGGGGAGGGTGAGATGGGATGGGGAGTGTGTGGGTGTGTGTAGAGGTAGGAGTGTGTGTGTGTGTGTGTGTGTGTGTGTGTGTGTGTGTGTGTGTGTGTGTGTGTGTGTGTGTGTGTGTGTGTGTGTGTGTGTGTGTGTATAGAGAGAGAGAGAGAGAGAAAAAAAACTATTGCACCTTCTTGCTGTATGGCAGAGCTGGCTGAGAGAGACAGGGACAGGGAGAGGGAGCGTGAGTCGAAGATGAGGGGGGAAGAGGAAGTGGGGTGAGAGAGGGAGGGTATGTGTGTGTGTGTTGGTGTGTGTGTGTGTGTGTTGTTGTGAATGAGAGAGAGATTACTCCTTTGCGCCCGCTGGGCTGTTTCATCATCTCAGGAAACAAGAGGGGGGGGGGGGGAGAGTCAACGGGGGTGAGGGGGTTGAGAGTGTGAGGCTGAGGGAAGGGATGAGGGGGTGTGTGGTAGAGAGAGAGAGAGAGAGAGATACTCTTGTTGCACCCTGGCTGCCGAGTACAGAGAACGAGAGAGATTTAGAGAGAGAGAGAGAGAGAGAGAGAGAGAGAGTCAACTATGGAGTGAAAGAGGGGGGCTGAACGAGGGCAGAGAGAGGGAGAGTGTGGACAAGAGGGGAGAAAGAAGCTGTAGCGGGCCAGGGAGAGTGGTTAATGGGAAGAGAGGAGAGGTGGGTGGCCCGCCTTGTTTGACAAACAAGAGGGAGAGAGAGAGAGAGAGAGAGAGAGAGAGAGAGAGAGAGAGAGAGAGAGAGAGAGTAGCTTGGTGAGGACGAGAGAGTGTGGACAAGAGGGGGAGATGAGGGAGGAAAATGTGAGAGTGTGTATGGAAATATTGAAAGACAGAGACGGAGACTCTTGTCCCAATGTATGGCGGCCCTTGAGAGGGAGAAAACTTGTTTTATGCACCCATTGGGCGTGGTGACAAGGGGGGGGGGGGGGGGGGGGGGGGGGAGAGAGAGAGAGAGAGAGAGAGAGAGAGAGAGAGAGAGAGCTTGTCCCCTGGTGATAATGGAGGAGGGATGGAGCGAGTGTGGCCAAAGCTAAGAGGCGGCCCACTGCATGCAAGCATTGAAGGGGTGGTGGTGCATGTTAAAAAAACTTCTTTTTTATCATTTTCCTTGTATTATGCTCCCTCCTCGATTGGGGTTCGTTCTTGCGGCCGCGGTTTCAAAAATCGGCCGTCACTGCTGCCAAGTGTTTAAGATCAAGTTATATTATTCTAATGAAAAAGAGACCTCCAGAGGAGATGATACTGGCATTTCGGGTACTGATGACCAGGGATTTTTAGACCCAGCCATTCTAAATCTTTTTTATGTAAAACTAGTACCAGAACGAGAAAGGTTTCAGTTTGACAAACCAGTGCCAGAGCCAGTAGAGTTTAAGAACTAGTACCAGAACCAATAAGGTTTTAGTTTGACAAACTTGTGCCAGTGATAGAGCCAGTAGAGTTTCATAGTCCTATGGGGAAAAGGCCCAACGGGAATGAATGTGATCATCATTAAAGGGATTATGGAACAAAATGGCCAATGCATGTATGCCACGTCGCCAAAACGGCGCACAAACTCTAGGAACAGTAAGTAGTGGAGCTTTTTTTACGCATTTTCATATAACAGTAAGGCATGTGAGCATTCTTCCTCACAAGTCTCCTGTGCATGATGACTTCCTACTGTTACACACTCGCCATTGCCAAGCTCTCATAACTCTTCACTAAAACCAAAAACCTCCTCGTCAGAAGACTATATCGGTCCCTATCTATCACTGCATGACACCGTGCTACGGATTTGAATACACAAGTAAGTATTCTTCCTCTACAGATTTGTCATCTTTGCAGTGTATGGGTAGAAAGAAAGTGGCGGAGAAGATACAAGATACAATGGCTGAAAATGCAGCAGTCTTCACTTCTATTTAGGCCTCCCTACCACTTATCCCACACAACAAGATACACAAATACGTGCTACTAAGAAGGTAGAATTGCTCCAGTAGTTATGGGATTTGCATGTGGTCGTACAGGTACGAAGTTGGATTTTGACACAGCCATTATCAAACAGGTTCTTGATTCTTTTAATGCTGAGGAAGATAGTGCCACTATTAATGGAATAAAAATAACGGCGACACCTGAAGACATTTCCTATACCTTCAGAATGTACGTTGAGAAAAAGCCAACCACAGCATCTGCAAAGCAGATAAGTCTGGCCTGAAGGAGGATGAAGAAGCCAAAAGGAAAAGGAAGGCTGGTGCACAAGGGGTTCTAGTAGCAGGACTGGATGTCCCCTCAGCCTAGAGGTTTGTTGTTAAGGCTTTGAGCTTGAAGAACAATCCCACATTTGTCAGAGAAGGTGTTTTCCATGCTACTCATAAAAAGGCTAAATGCTAAAGCCAAAATCAATCTGAGCTAGATCTTGTCTCTTAACGTTTTACAGCAGACTGCCAAGATGACATCTCAGAGTGTATTCAAAGCTTGGTATGTCTGGCAATTTTTGTATTGGGCTATTGCTCTAGAAGCCTTTCCCCAGGTCAAGATAGCTTGGAGTCCGAAGCCTATTCCAGTCAATAACAATGTAGAGTTATCCTCAAATGAAGAGGATCCAGGCAATCAATTGGCCACAACTAGATAGAAGAGGAAGGCCGCACAAGTGGAGGCCAGTGGTTCATAAAAACCATGGATTCTATTGACAAAGAGTATTGCTCTATTGAAGCAAATGGAGAGTCGGGTCCAGCTAGTGCCCACTGAAAAATCCTTAGAAGGCCAGGATTTAGCAATCCCCAATGAGCAGACTCCAACGATAATCAAAACACAACAAGAAATGACAAGCACTGAACAAGTGACAACTGATATGGGCAAAGGAAACGGCAAAGCACTTGCCAGCCTACTCCCTATCAGTACCCCGTTCAGTGAATTGGCTTTATCTTTAATCAAGAAAGATTAGCTGCAACAGTTGCAGAAAACCCCCCTCAAAGATAAACTGGTACTTCAAAAGGCAGATTTTGCAATAGTACCATACACAGCTCCCGTCATAGTTTATGAGCCACTTCAATCTGACTCAGCCACAGTAGCTGATGGTGGCTGCTCGGTGCTCATCCAAGCATCATGGAACACCATTGTCCATTCTTTAGGACAGATGATGGATGCGTCAGCTTCCAATGAAGAAGTGGAAAAGATGAAAGAAGAACTGCGAAGCAGCCAACAGAAAATTCAAAAACTTTAGAAGGATGTGGCCGCACAATCCCTCAGGCATGCTATTGCTGAGAACCAATCCATTTGAACGATTAATGATCTGAATACAAAGCTGTTGAAACTTGAGTCAAAAAATCGGTAACTGAATGAAGAGAAGGCGACAGCTTTGAGAGATGTTGACAAATTTTAGACTCTACTACGAGTGAAGCGTGTAGACTTCAAAGAACTGCTGACAACCCACACTGCATTAAAGGCTTCCCTTGTTGATATCCTGAATCCACAAGGCAATGTAACCCTGAATATGGATAATTTGAAGGCACTCATGGAGACTATGGAGAGTGATCTGCAAGAAAAGATCTCTGAATATAATACAGCCTTGGCAAACCAAGCCATTATAGATTATATCAGCAAGCAAAATGATACTGACAAGGAGTTTTGTAATAAAATCTAATATCTCACCAACCCAAATGATTTTCTCATATTAAACTGATCACTTAATGTGGGAGAATAAACGGGAACAAGGGTTAAGATACATATATATTTATAGATCTATTTCAACAGAGGGCCAATGGTAAAGGGGCCCAAATGAGAGATGGTCTATCAAAGAGCAAGATTAACCAACGGAGCAAAAGATCTTAGGGTTGGATTTATTAAAGCCTCCAAAGGTAAGTGTTGAAAGCCTTAGGACATAGTCTTTAAATTTTAAACTTTAGTCTAGTATAGTCCAAGCAGGCAAGGGGGCAACTTGCTTAAGGAAGGGCTATGCTTAACCAGGGGGCCTGCCTGCTTACCAAGATCAAATATCTTGCTACAAAGAGGGGGGTGATCCCTACAAAGGAGGTATGTGTGTAGTAAGTATGCATCTCACAAAGGACCCATACTCTTATGAAAGGAAAGGGGCCACATGTCAAGTGTAGAGGCACATTGCTCAAGTAGGCAAGGCTTGTGCTTAAGCAAGGGGGGTGCTAGCTTAACCTCACAAGAGGGAAATAAGGACACTTGTCTAGAGACTACACATCTTGCCCCAAAGGGAACCAAGCTCTCATTGGCTAGAGGGATACATGGCCCAATGAGCTTCAAGGAAAGCCTAGGGAGGGGGGTCGACCAAGCTACCTCTCTCTCTCTCTCTCTCTCTCTCTCTCTCTCTCTCTCTCTCATTCTTCTCTTCGCACACTCTTGTGAAGCAAGGACTCCATCTCCTTCTCCAAGCTTGAGAAGTTGAGTGCCTACTACCACAAGCTCTTGGCTATGGATTCAAATCGACACAAGAGAATGCTTATGCTTGCTATCAATCTCTCTAATCTCCATTAAAACTATGCTAAGCTATGCTATAAGAGCTATGAGTGATTACGTGCAAGGGGTTATTGCTTTCTCATAGAGCTACTTCTACTTCTCTCTTCTTCCTCACTCCCTGCTAGCTCTCCTCACCTTTCATGGTGTTTGAGATCTTGGGATTGAGGCTGGGCATTCTTCAAGTTCATGCTAATCAAGTTTATTGTTGTTACTAGGCTAATGCTTCGTGAGTGAAGTTTACCATCTTCACCTCATCAAGAAGATTTCAAGGAAACACAATAAGTTGTGTTGTAAATAAGCCTTTCGTCATGGAAGAAAATATAATACAAATGCCTATTGGATGGGGGACCGGCTCTAACTAATGCGGTCCTCTATTGGTGTCAATTTCTCTAAACTCTCACTCTCTTTTACAAGTATTGTTCATGCCATGTTAATGAAGTAATGTGTTAGGGTTGCTCTCTACATCCAAGCACTTTCTTTCTCACTCTACTTCTACACACAAAGGAATGCTCAAGGAAATGCCCAATATGTTATTCACTTTCCGCTCCAACTCACATTAAAAGGCTAATTCCATTACATTGGTATCAGAGCATTTGATTTCTTTTTTCTTGCTTAAGAAGAGAGGTCCTTAAGTAGCCTATCAATGGTTGATATTGTTAATTATATTAGGATAAGTGGAATTGCGATCTATTATCGGTTTTGTTGAGCCCATTGAGTCCACTATGTGAGGTATGGTGCACACCTCAAGAGATTTGGACTTAATAAATGGAGTCTTTTTAGACTTGCCTACGGCTTTACCATTATTGAGCCATAAGAAATCCAAAAGGAGCTAGCCCTCGGCAACTCTGCTATGTTAGACCTACTCCTCTACTCTATAATTAACCACTTCGAGCCGTGGGTGTAGATACTTGAGAGCCGATTTTCAAAGGCTAAGAGGAGTGGCAACTAAGGTTTTGAATTGCCAAAGCATACACTAAGTACATACATAAATTTTGTTAACATGGCTGACAATAATCAAGAGAGTAGAATGAACATCGGTAGCTTTGATTTTGCACATGAAGGTTCTAATGATGATGCTCCCATGTTTGTGAATTATCTTATCACTAGGTTGCAGCAAGCTCTGGGCAACCCTACTTTGCAAGCCGAAGTTACTCAACAACTTTGTGTTTATGGAATTTCCCTTTCTCTCCATGAGGAGAGAGAGCTTAGGAGGCCTCATGAAGAGACCCCCAAAAGAAGACTCTCTCCCATACGAGAGGAGGAATCCAAAGAGCAAGCAAGCAATGAAAATTTAAGTTCCTATGAAGATGTGGCTCCACGAAGACAGCGGTCTAGACCATCGCCCACTCCTCCCAAGAGGAAAAGATCAACACACAGTCCTTCTCCTCGTCATTCGAAAAGAGAAGAGAGGAAAAAAAGGAAGAAAAGGGCAAGGAAGAGGGCACCCTCTTCTCCTTCTTCTTCACCTTCCTCCTCTTTCGATGAAAGCTATGGTTATTCTCCTAGAGAATACAAGAGGGGAGGACATTGCAAATCATTCCCTGCATGAAGAACATACCAAAAGTTAAAAAAGGTCAAGGAGGGAGGAAAGAGTATCTCTTTTCTCACTTATGATGGCACCTTTGGTGCTACCGACAAAGTGTTGGCCTTCATCCAACAATTTGATGCAGCTTTTGGAGACGAGGGCTTTACAGAGTCCTCCAAGCTACACCATGTAGCTATGCACTTTCAAAAATCAGCTCGTCAATGGTGGGCTAGCCTTCATGGCAACGGTGAAGCCCCAAAGACATGGAAAACTCTACGAGTTTCCATCATGAAGCAATTCCTTGCAAGCAAGAGATGCAAAGGACAAAGTGCTTACCGAATGGCGTAGTTTGAAGCTTCTCTCTCATGAGTCTATCCACAAGTATGTAGAGAAGTTTTGGGATTTACATCTCAAGGCCATTGTCTTTCAAAAGATAGACTTTGCTGAGAAAAGGTAGCAGTTTCGTGCGGGATTTCCTAAAGAGATGGCCGAATACATCAACTCTCAATGGCCTGGCTCTATTAGTGAAGTAATCCATCACACCATGGTTGCTTCACACACCAATTTTCATCAAGGGGCTCGATGAAATGGCCAGCCCATGGAAAACAATGACAAAAATGATGCAAAGGAGAAGAGCAATGCTCAAAATTCTTCCCAAGGCACTTCCCACAACAACGACAACAACAATCGGTCAAAGGATAAGGGTGTTTACAAAGGTAAAAACAAAATTTCTCCTGAAGATCTTGAAGCTTTTTGCAAGGACCATAAGTGTTTCAAGTGTGGGGAGCAAGGACACGGCTATCGATCTTGCTCCAAAAAGAATGTTCACAGTGAGACTCCTAGGGCTTCCACCATCGAAGCTCCAAAAGAGGACACTCATTGCAAAGATCATCGCTTTCCTATGCTTGGGGAAAGGTAAGAGAGCATGATGCCTTCAGCTTGTTTCAACCTGGCTCTACTCACAACTTCATATCAATGGAGCTGGCCACCAAGTTGGGCATTCAAGCTTTCGAGATACGAGATATGGTAATGGCTGACACAGCTTTTAAGGGACAGCAAGCCTCCGTTACTCCCTTGATTGGGAAGTTGAGGCTTCATG
Organism: Adiantum capillus-veneris; assembly: GCF_014529385.1. Classification (NCBI taxonomy): domain Eukaryota; kingdom Viridiplantae; phylum Streptophyta; class Polypodiopsida; order Polypodiales; family Pteridaceae; genus Adiantum; species Adiantum capillus-veneris. The sequence goes on along the minus strand of NC_140953.1, from coordinate 107,427,615 downwards.
TCCAAAGCTATGTCGAAATGAAGACTTCTTCATTTCTCCTGTCCAACATGAGGATGCTATCCTAGGGGCGCCATGGTTTGATCGCATGGCTGCCAATATGAAGTTCCCTGAAAGGAGAATCTACTTCACCTACAGGGGAAAGAATATGTATCTAGATTCTAGTGAGCATGGTCTCACCATTCCACTTGTAAATTCTCCTGCTTTTGATAAATCAATGAAGAGCTTAGTTTCTGCGTACATGATTTTTGTCAAAGAGTCTCTAAAAGATCCTAATGTTTCATCAAATGTAGATGGGAGGAATCAAGAAGAGTTAGACTTGTCTAAATTTCTAAAAGGATTCCAAGATGTGTTCATCGATGATATCCCTATGGACTTACCTCCAAAACGATGGGATGATGACCATCGTATTGAGCTCCTTCCAGGAAGCTCACCGCCTAACAAGCCTTCTTATCGAGTCTCTCAAGCTCAACAAGAAGAGATCGTGAGGCAAGTACAGGAATTGGTAGACAAAGGGATGGTGAGGCCTAGTTCCTCTCCCTTTTGTTCTTCAGTCCTTTTAGTGCAAAAGAAAAATGGTACATACCGTATGTGTGTGGACTATCGAGCACTAAACCATATCACTATCAAAAACAAATTTCCCGTACCTCGGGTAGAAGATCTGTTTGATAAGCTACAAGGTTCTACCTACTTCAGTAGGATTGACCTTAAGAGTGGCTATCATCAAATAAGGATAGTGGATGAAGATATCCTAAAGACCACGTTTTGCACAACATTTGGTCTTTATGAATATTTAGTCATGCATTTTGGTTTGACTACTGCGCCAGCTACATTCAATCGTCTAATGGAGAAAATTTTTAGACCTTATCGCAAATTCACTGGAGTGTTCTTTGATGATATCATCATCTACTCCAAGTATTTGGAAGAACATAAGCAACATTTCCAAGAGGTTTTTCAAGCATTGAGGGAGAATAAGCTTTTCCTCAATCAAAAGAAAAGCTAATTTTTCCTTCAAGAGATTCAATACCTAGGTCATATTATCTCTCAAGATGGTATCCGTATGGATCCATCAAAGTTAGAGGTAATAAAAGCATGGCCTAACCCAAAGAATCTACATGAGCTAAGAAGCTTTATTGGTATGTGCGCATACTATAGACGTTTCATAGCAAAGTTCTCTCAAATCGCAAGACCACTACATGACTTAACTAAGAAGAATGTTGAGTATGTATGGACTGCTAAAGAGCAAATGCTTCTGATAAGCTCAAGGAGAAGCTTACCTCCCAACCAGTCCTCAAGCTTCCGAATCTCTCAAAACCATTTGAGGTCCAATGTGGTGCTTGTGGTGATTGCCTTGGAGCAGTTTTGCTTCAAGAAGGGCATGCCATAGCATATGAGAGCCGTAGTCTCAATATCGCTGAACGAGTCTTGAGCATTTATGAGAAAGAGATTTTAGTTGTTCTACATGCCCTAGACTCACATGGAAGCACTACTTATTGGGGACTCCATTCATTCTACGAACCAGTCACCAAAGTCTCAAGTATTTCATGATGCAAACCAAGCTCTCCGACAAACAAATGAGGTGGGCAATTTTTCTTTTGCAATTTAATTTCCATATTGCTCACGTTGCCGGTAAGCACAATCAAGTGGCCGATGCACTTTCACGAAAACCAAAAGTCAATGCGGTGTCTATAGCTACTCACAATGATCTATCTTCTATGATAGATGAGTATGCTACTGACCCTGAATTTAAAGACATAATGTCAGCCCTTGCTTTGGGGAAGAAATAGGAACCATTCACTTGGCAAGATGGTTATCTTCTCCACGGCAATAGGCTATGTGTTACCCATTCCCTTCGTAAGAAAGTTATGTATGAATCATATGCTCCTCTTTATGTGGGGCATAGAGGTATTCAACCTACTCTTCAAGGAGTAGAGACGTATTTCTATTGGCCTACCTTGAAAGTGGACATACAAGAGTATGTTTCAAAATGTGTAGTATGCCAAAAGACCAAATATGATAGAGGGAAGCAACCTGGTTTACTCCAGCCATTGCCTATCCCAAATTCACCATGGGAGAGTATATCCATGGATTTCATCTTTGGATTACCCAAGTCTGTCCATGATAATACGGGAATATGCACAATAGTCGATAGGTTTAGCAAACAAGCACACTTTATTTCTGTCAAAAAGACTATTAAGGCACACCAAATGGCAACTCTCTTCATATCTCAGATTTTCAAACACCATGGATTACCAACATCCATCATGTCAGATAGAGATCTTAGAATGACCAGTAATTTCTAGAAAGGTCTCTTTGAAAATCTAGGAACAAGATTAAATTTCTCTTTGGCCTATCACCCACAAACGCATGGCCAAAGTGAGATAGCCAATCTTACGATACTCGATCTACTCAAGACTTATGTTACAGAAGTAGATCAACGCTCACAATGGGAAAAATACTTACCTCTTGTAGAGTATGCTTACAATAATACTGTACATACTTATATGGGAAAAGCACCTTTTGAGATCATTGAGGGAAGACCTAAAAGTCCCTTGCTACTGAAAGTACATGGGAAGATCTTCGCCGCAGATGAGTATAGCCGTGACCTTTTCAAAAGATTAAGGAGGCTATATCCATCTCTCAACGAAGGCAAAAAGCTATTGCTGACAAGCACAGAAGGGCCTTAACATTCAAAGAAAATGATTGGGTCTTACCCAAGTTTCCTAAGTCTCGATTAAGGCATACGACGGGCAAAATCCTACGGGCCATCAAAAGTATTATGCTAAACTAGCAAAAAGATACTATGATCCTTTCCAAATCTTGAAGCCCATTAATGAGACGGCCTAATAATTCAAGTTGCCCAACCATTGGCTCATACACAATGCTTTTCATGTGAGCCTACTCAAGCCCTACAAATGAGAACCACCAAGTGAAGCAATTATTGAAGACCCTCCAAAAGTTGAAGACCAAGAAGAGGTGCTACAACCCGAAGCTATTCTTCGGCATGAAGACAAGGTACTACGACATGGTAAGATTATCTGACGGTATCTTATTAAATTCAAAAATTATCCTTTTCAAGATGCTAGATGGATGCAAGGAATACAGCTTAAGGATAGTATGAACCTTGTCAATGCTTACAATGCTACATTAGAGTAAGAAAATGTACAATTTCTTTTAAATGACCCATGTTTTTGTCTTATAAGACTAGTTATTTTTTTTTATTGTGCACAAATTTAAATAGTGTGCATGCTTAGAATCATGTTTGTGATGACGACGTCTCTCAAACACCAAGTAGAATTGGTCACTCTACTTTGGGAAAATTGGACTAAAGAGCAGACATGCTTGCAACAGCTACGTCTCCCAAGCACCAAATGGATTATTCATCCATCTTGGAAAGATGTTGTAGTGTAAAAAGGGATCCTCTACCCGCTAAGTGAAATTGACTAATAACTACGACTTTATCTATTCTCCCTCATAGTCGAGGACGACTATGATTTCAAGAGAGAGGTAATGTCATAAAAGCTAATATCTAACCAACCCAAATGATTTTCTCATATTAAGCTGATCACTTAATGTGGGAGAATAAACAAGAACAAGGATTAAGATACATATATGCTTATAGATCTATTTCAACACGGGGCCAATGGTAAAGGGGCCCAAATGAGAGATGGTCTATCAAAGAGCAAGGTTAACCAATGGAGCAAAAGAACTTAGGGTTGTGGTCAAAAGAGCCAAAAAGAGAACATTGTCAAAATTGTCATAGCAGAACATAGAATTCACGTTTGGTTGGGCAAAACTGATCCAAATCCAAATTCTTTGTGGAGCAAGCTACAAACATCACAAGCTGTTAGCACACCAAAGATCAAGTCCAAAAGGGTGGAACATGGATCGCGATCCATGTACCCCTGAGAAATTTTTGGAGAGAAACTTTTCCAGCCTGTAGCAGAGACCATTGTGAACAAAAGCCTCCAAAGGAGTTTTGTCAAAAAGTCCTGAAACCCCTAAAATAGACCTGTGAATTAACTTTTGTTTGACCTAAAGTGATCCAAATCACATAAAAACCATATAGTAAGGATCAGGACACCAAGGACAAGTTGTGTGCCAAGTTTTAGTACCTTTTGACACATAGGTACATGGATCGTGATCCATGTTTCTCTGTCTCACAGATTGATACCAAACTTGCACCATAGCTAGAGGACATCACAAGGAGTCTAGTGGTCTTTTCAAAACTGAATTTGGATATCAAAAACCAAGTCAAAAGCCAAAACTGCTGCCAAGTACTCTGACAAAGTGCCAAAACTAACCTAACTTTAAATCCAGAGGTCCATTTTCAAAAAAATTGAAACCATAGAACCAACTAATCATGTTGATTTTGATGGTACCAAGAGGAGTCAGTTTGGCCTCCAAACATGGATCGCGATCCATGTACCCATGGTGACAACTTGACCTAAGATTTTTCAAATCAGTAGTGCGTACACAAGTATTAGCGGGTCACCACGATGGACGTCCACAACATAGCTATCTAGCACTAATATAATGTCAATACATAGGGAAGCGACTTGGGATGGGGCACGAGACTCGATGAGATTGTCAATTTCTAAGAAGTAAACCTAAAGAGCTGTTCATGCATCTACAATAGAAAATCAATCACTTCCTAGTCAAAAAATCAGCCTATGTCCAGTCTCACCGCTCTAGGTAATCATGTCTTTTCGGCATCCAAACAAATTTGGAATGCAACAAAACTTAGGAGGGTGTTACAAGACCTAAGGGATAATCCTACCAAGTTTTGCAGTCATTTGGGAAGGCACACAAATCACAATCCATCCCAAAAATGTATAGATAATTGAAACAAAACTACAAAGAAAGGTTCCCTTCACGCTTAGAAACACTCTTCCAAGGTCAAAACATCAACAAATAACCATTTAAGACCTCAAATCAACGCATTTAGCTCACAGACAAAACGTCACAAACCACAACAAAATTGAGAATGATTACACTTAGATTCAAGAGCAAGAGACCAGGAACACAATGTGCTTTTGGAATTGATTCTGATTACCAGACAAGGAGAAAGGTTGATTACAAATTGTAGCAGAAATACAGCTCTCAGTTGACGTCGAGTAATTCCCAAAGATAATGTTAATGTGTCTTTCAAAACTAAGGGGTTGACTTAAAAACTTGGGACCGTTTCTTACGGTCATTGGCCACTTTACAAGGCTTGTAGGTTTTGAGTGGGTAATAGATAATAACATGCTAAATTACACTTTGAGAATCATTAATAGCAGAATTACAAGGCTTCTTTTGGAAAAAAAGGATTGAATACAACAAAGTTTGACATGTATCTGAACTTTTAGGTGACAGTCCATTGTATCCACCAAACATTCTCCTTTTCATATTCATTGCATGTCCTCGTGTAATTGCATTTCATTGTTGCCTTAAGTAGTTTATCATTCTTTTTTCCAGTGTCCATATGAGTCATCTGAGTTTCTCTGCTCTTGCTTCAATCTCCATCCTTGTTGTCAGCTCTCTGATATGCAATATGCCTAGCCGGTAAATCCTTGGTCATGGGATTAAATATGGAGGAGCTAACTTCAAAAACTCCTCTCATGAATGCCTCCTCAAAGGTTTGCATGTAGTGTGAGGGAGAAAACATGACTCGTGCATATAATCCCATGATGATGTTTCTTTTGGGAACTTCAGTTTCCAGATTCCAGCATAATCCTCTTGTTGCTTCCACAAATACTTTCCAGGGATTCTTCGGTGCTTCAATATCATTGAAAGTCATTATGCGGGTGTTTAGCATTTTTGAAATCTTTACAAGCATTTGGCATGCAAGATCTGGTACTTCCTTCATGGTATTGATGACTCCTTTGAGTGTGTGAATCATATAATTCTCTGATAAGAAAAGGTTATTTTCTAGCTTTGTTATTACCGGGTAGTTGAGAACAATTGGTCTCTTGCTTTTCTAGGAATAGAAGCTATCCCAGGATTGCCTTTTGTTGATGGGACAATAGGTCGTGTCGATCCAAAGATGCTGAGGAGCATTTTTGTAATAGGTTTCACCTTTTGGATGGTGCTCGAACCATTTCTTTTGCCAAGTTAATTGATTCTCGATGATCATTTGTACATGTATAGTGGTTACAGGAACATCCCTGTAATCACCTTTGTGGCTCGGCTCGATGGTAGGCAACATTTTTCTTTTCCATAAGAGAGCCTCTGCCTCATCAATGGAAGTGCAATCACTTCATGCCCTAGATTCTTCACCACTTACTCATGTGGGATCATGAGAAAGGCAGCTGACTCCAACACCTTGAGTTCATATTGCAGATACTCCTTGTGTGAAGGATCTCTTACTGATGATATCCATCGCTAAATTTCATCTTTGGCAGTGTCGGGGATTGATGTATTGGCTAGATCTTCAAACTCGCACATTGTTGTTTCTGTGCTTGTACTCGGCATATCTACATGGTGAGTTTTCATTGTAGGCTCCGTTTGAATTGATGCTATTGGAGGAGGATTGATGCCTTTGTTCTGCCACCAATTTTCCTTAAGGTTTGCTTGTTCCTTCCACTTTAATATTCTAATCCTCACTTCTTCTTTAGCCAATTCCTAAATAGCATGGGCTTGATTTCTTCATTGGTCTGTACCATGAATTGTTTGTAGCTCTTCTGGTGTCAATCGGAGAAGATATTTTTTTAACCTGCACCCACTTACCCAATTAGGCATATCCTCATCTGCCAATGTTGCAAGCTTGATGGTGCCACTTTGCGATATGTCATGTATTACAAAGGGCCACATCCCTCTCTTTTTGAGTTTTTTGGCGTTGGTGCAGCCAAACATTGTCGACCCAAGGACTTGTAGGAAGCACGTACAGGAAGCTTAGCAGGTGCATGACATAATGCTGGAGCAGCTGCATGATGCAAGGTTCAACAAGTTGTAAGTTAATATGTATGTCACATGTGATATTGAACAGAGCAAGGATGGATTTCCACCATGTTGGTCAGGATGCTAAAAGGTAGTGAAGATTGCTGGATATCTCTCTCAGAACGAGCCATAGTGTGGTGGCTCTAGTTTGTCAACGGTCATAGTAGCCATGTCATTCCCGATGAGATGCTTTTTTATATGAGATCCATTATGCAGAACGAGTTATATCAGGTTGCGGCCATATGGTTATCGGCGTGAGAAATGCTCTTTTGACAAAGCTTCATACGCGATGCTTTAAAGGGGGCATCAAGGAGTTAAGCATGTGCTATGTAGTGTGGTGAAGATTTTTGACCTTCGACGGTTCCAGGCGTGTGTTGCGAGGCCAAGATCGAATTTTTTTTAAAATAGTAAGCTGAGGTTGAAGACTACAAAAATAAAAACACGACCTGCAACAGGGAAAGTGCATGGAGGAGGGCAGGTGATGGCGCATGCAGAAGAGGAGAAGGCCAATTGTTGAACCAAGGGTAGGAGGTGGGGCCATGCAGGGGATTGCATGAAGGGAGGCTGCAAAGGGGGTGACTACAGGAGGAGTTTTATAGAGGAGGTGAGGGCATGCCAGGATGGAGGCCGCCATGGCACCACAGAGCAGAGCTTAGGGAAGGAGGAAGGGCCGCCAGGGCGCCACTCAGGAGAACAAGGCCGAGCACAGAGAGAGAAACCATAGCGTCCTGCAGGTGAGGGGCTGCCCTTGGGGCGAGCACAGGAGGGACGCCAGCTGCATGGTAGAGGGGCCGGTGCTGCCATTACATGATAAAAACGGCCAGTTTGCAGAGGACGGAGCCCGTAAGCCTTCTGGAAGGGCCAAGAGGGATGGGGAGGAGCTGCAGTTGAGAGGCCACCAAGAGAGGTTGGACCGTGATCAAGAAAAAGGCCGCCTTGCTGACGAGGGGCTAGCCGTGCAAGTGAGCACAGGAGGTTGGCGGCCTTGTTGGCCATGCAGTTGCTTGGTGAGGCTGGGAGAAGGAAGGGTTTCCTTGAGGAGAGCGAGGCCGGGAGCGACTCATAAGAGGCTGCCAACACCACAGAGCAAGGGGGATTGGAGACTGCCACTTGAGTGGAGTTGAGAAAGCAGTGCACATAGAGGAGGAGGAGGAGGTTAGCCAAGGGTGGATGATCATTGGGATAAAACAAGGAATGGTAAACTTGCCATCTGAGGAGGGTGTTACCTGTCGTGCAAGGGATGAAGGAGGGTTACATGAATCAGGAGAACACCGTGGACAAGAAAGTGGTCAGGCCTTGAGAGTCAAAGGAGCATGCCATATCAGGTGTAGAGGATCAAAAGCAAAGGATGCAAGGAGTCAATCGAGCATTCATGAAAGTAGGAGATCATTAGCGTGCTTGGAGCATCATACACCTTTTTCTGAAGAATTTTTCCTTGGTATTTGTCCACCCTATTCACAAATTAGTGTTAATCTTTTCTCTCGCTTTTGTGTCTAGTTGTATGTCGGTCATATGTATGCTTCCGATGTGTGTTGAGTGAGTGCTCCCTATATAGTTGTGGTATATGTCTTGAGGAGGAAAGCTTGTGGGCTAACTTGAGTCTGCTAGTGATCTTGAGTTATTAGAGGATGTTCGGATTGTATCTATGGGTATGCAATGCTCTAAAGGGTTATAAATAATTTGCTTTACGTCTAGGTATGTGAAGTCCAAGTACGAGCACAGGCAATAGTCGTTTGCAGATTGGGTATTGAGGTGTGTGTTTGATAGGGGATAGGGGTGTTGTGAAATCACTAGGCTATAGAGAGGCATTCACCAAGTGTGCTAGTGGTTTTCCCATTTCCCCCTTTCCATGTTGTGGTGCCCCCATTGAGGATCCACTCATTGCTTCTTGACCAAGTATTCATGAATCAAGATGAAGTAGAGTTTGGTCTAGTGTTCAAAGGAGATGAAGATGCAGACGATTGGTTAGCCGATTTTGAGCTATTTGTGCTGGCGGTATTGCAGATGCCAGGTGATGAAGCAAAGCTCCAGACTCTACCTTTGGTGCTACGAGGTAAAGCAAAAGTTTGGTTTGATGGCTTAGAAGATGTGCACAAACAGAACTGGATCGGATTTCGAGAGAACTTTCTACAAAGGTATCGAAAGGTGGTGTCTGCTTCGGAAGCAGATGCAAAGCTCAAAGGTTTGCAGCAGGAAGTAAGTGCGAATTTCGATGTTTTTGTTGATAAATTTGAAGCTTATTGGGGGGATTTTGTGGCTACTACCCAGGCAACCAATGCGGGATACTTTAAGCTCAAAAGGTTTCTATCTTGCTTGCATCCCTATGTTCGTGAGAGAATGGACTATGAAGATCCAAGGACCTTTGATGAAGCTGTCAGAGTTGCCAGGGCAAAGAGTCAAAAGATGAAGAAGAAGATGGAGGCAGGATTGCTACAGTCAGCAGTCACGTTAGCAAGTGGATCTAGGCCCAAATAGATTGATGAGCATCAAGAGGTAAAAGCTCCTTTTTTTATTGATATGAATGTGATCAAAGCACGTGAAGTTGATGCCAGGGTAGAAGAGGTAGAACAAGTGCCAACCAGGTCTCAAAGGATACAGAGGGGCATATTCAAAGTGCCACCCAATTTGCTTGCTCAAAAGGACGAGGTGATAGAAGATCTTAAAGAAGAAGTGTTGGTTCCAGAGCTAGCAACGAGGAAGGTAGCAGTGATCCAAGAATTGGCAAGTTCAAAGGAGGGGTCCGACAGTTCTCATAGCTCCAGCAGCAGTTTGGATATCGATGCTACATGGGAGAAAGAATCCATGTATTCTAGGTATGAGACTTATGATGTTTTTTATGTGGATGAAGTGATAAACAATGTATGCGAGTTGCATGCCAGTCATTTGAAGGTAAAAGAGGGGCCTAGTGCAAGTGTCGAGAGGCCTTGTGTGAACCAGCCAGTCGAGCAGCCATCTCTTATGTCGTGTGATGGTGAGTCCCTATTGGAGGAAGAGGTATGGTTTGATTGTGCATCAGACCTAGTTGAAGAGCAGGTTTTTGAGGATGGCTTGCAGGAGCTAGGAACAGAAGCTGTGGTAGATCAAGTTGATTTGTCTATGCAGGCGGTGGGAAAACCTTGCCTTCGTGAGCATGTTGAGGTGTACTCCAAGTTTCGGAGTTTGTGTGTGGCCATGGAGTGTTAGCTCCGACAAATGACTCTATGGAAGCTGATACAGGTGCAGCCTATGAGAGTGAGGCTCCATGCAGAGAGGAAGGTGACACCAACCTTGCAGGTGATGAGGTATTTGATGAACAGGTTGAAGCTCGAGCAGGTCATACTCTTGAGTATGGAAAGGTGGCCTTGGAGCCGTTTTCAGAGGGTTTGGATACAGGTTTGCAAAGGGAACAGGTTTGCTTGGCTATGCAGTAGGTGGAGGCAAATTGCAGGGTCTTGCTATTTTATGTGATGCTATGGATACATGTGTTATTAAGGTTGCTTTACAGGTGTCTTTGTGTCAGTGGCGCGGCTTTTTTGAAGTGGACTATACCATGGAGGGTTCTGTAGCAAATGTCAGGATAGCTGCTTATGATTCAGGTTTCTCAAGTGATGGCAAGTATGCTTATAGTAGACACGAAGACTTATGGATGCAGGGTGACGAAGCTCCATGCTATAAAGAGCTGGAAGGGTCACCTATTTTTGGGATTGCACATGCAAAGAGATGCTTCGAAGTGCATGATTTATAGGTGGATGGCCACGGCCATTGTTTTTTTTCTTTATCCAGGTGGAGCCTACTATGATTAGGGAAGCTGTGAGCTTTCCATTTGACCCTAGCGGGTGATGCAGTAGCAAATGATTTTCTCTCTATCTCCATCCTATCTATATAGCCATTATCATCATTTTTCTTATGCAGTCTATGTAGCTATTTTTATCATGCTCTCTATGCATACCTAAATAATACTACGGTTGAGCATGAATGCTCAATGAGGGGGTGGGCAATGATGGTGCAGCCAAACACTGTCGACCCAAGGACTTACAAGAAGCACGTACAGGAAGCTTAGCAGGTGGATGACATAATGCTGGAGAAGCTGCATGATGCAGGGTTCAAGTTGTAACTTAATATGTATGTCACATGTGATATTGAACAGGGCAAGGATGGATTTCCACCATATTGGTCAGGATGCTAAAAGGTAGTGAAGATTGTTGGATATCTCTCTCAAAACGAGCCATAGTGTGGTGGCTCTAGTTTGTCAACGATCATAGTAGCCATGTCATTCCCGATGAGATGCTTTTTTATATGAGATCCATTGTGCAGAACGAATTATATCAGGTTGCGGCCATATGGGTATCGGCGTACGTGAGAAATGCTCTTTTTGATAAAGCTTCATACGCGGCAACACTTTAAAGGGGGCATCAAGGAGTTAAGCATGTGCTAGGTAGTGTGGTGAAGATTTTCGACCTTCGACGGTTGCAGGTGTGTTGCGAGGCCATGATCGAATTTTTTTAAAAATAGTAAGCTAAGGTTGAAGACTACAAAAATAAAAACAATGTTTTTTGTGGAGCGCTACGACCTGCAACAGAAAAAGAAGCGCCATCTGTGTGTGGGTTCGAGTGCATGGAGGAGGGCCAGGTGATGGCGCATGCAGAAGAGGGGAAGGCCAAGTGTTGAACCAATGGTAGGAGGTGGGGCCATGCAGGGGAGCCGTCAGAGGGTGGCATCGAGTGCATGAAGGGCGGCTGCAAGGGGGTGACAGCCCATCATACAGGAGGAGTTTTACAGAGGAGGTGAGAGCCACGGGGTGGCATGCCAGGATGGAGGCCGCCATGGCACCACAGAGCAGAGTTTAGGGAAGGAGGAAGGCCGCCAGGGCGCCACTCAGGAGAACGAGGCCGAGCAGAGAGAGAGAGACCATAGTGTCCTGCAGGTGAGGGGTTTCCCTTGGGGCGAGCACAGGAGGGACGCCAGCTGCATGGTAGAGGGGCCGGTGCTGCCATTACATGAAAAAAATGGCCAGTTTGCAGAGGACGGAGCCCGTAAGCCTTCTGGAAGGGCCAAGAGGGCTGGGGAGGGGCTGCAGTTGAGAAGCCACCGAGAGAGGTTGGGCCGTGATCAAGAAAAAGGCCGCCTTGCTGACGAGGGGCTAGCCGAGCAAGTGAGCACAGGAGGTTGGCGGCCTTGTTGGCCAATGCAGTTGCTTGGTGATGTCGGGAGAAGGAAGGGTTGCCTTGAGGCGAGGGAGGCTGGGAGCGACTCATAAGGGGCTGCCAACACCATAGAGCAAGGGAGAGTGGAGACCGCCACTTGAGTGGAGTTGAGACAGCAGCGCTACACAAAGGAGGAGGAGGAGGTTAGCCAAGGGTGGACGATTATTGGGATAAAACAGGGAATGGTAAACTTTCCATTTGAGGAGGGTTTACCTGCCGTGCAAGGGATGAAGGAGGGTTACATGAATCAGGAGAACACCGTGGACAAGAAAGTGGTCAGGCCTTGAGAGTCAAAGGGGCATGCCATATGAGGTGTAGAGGATCGAAAGCAAAAGAGGCAAGGAGTCAATCGAGCATTAAAAGTGGGACATCATTAGCGTGCTTGGAGCATCATACACCTTTTTCTGAAGAATTTTGCCTTGGTATTTGTCCACTCTATTCTCAAATTAGTGTTAATCTTTTCTCTCGCTTTTGTGTCTAGTTGTACGTCGGGCATATGTATGCTTCCGATGTGTGTTGAGTGAGTACTCCCTATATAGTTGTGGTATGTCTTGAGGATGAAAGCTTGTGGGCTAACTTGAGTCTGCTAGTGATCTTGAGTTATTAGAGGATGTTCGGATTGTATCTATGGGTATGCAATGCTCTAAAGGGTTATAAATAATTTGCTTCACGTCTGGGTATGTGAAGTCCAAGCACGAGCACAAACAATAGTCATTTGTAGATTGGGTATAGAGGTGTGTGTTTGCTAGGGGATAGGGGTGCTGTGAAATCACTAGGCTATAGAGAGGCATTCACCAAGTGTGCTGGTGGTTTTACCATTTTCCCCTTTCCAGCGTGTTGCTTTAGGGTATACACCAAAATGTAATCCCCCTTTTTGGAAATCCTTGCTAATTACATGTTGGTCATGGAACGCTTTCATTTGTCATTTTTGAGCATATATTCCTGCTAGTGCCCTCATTCTAGTTTCATCTATTTGCTCCAATATGTCTAGTCTTTCATCTAGTTCATGTCCCCTCCATCCTAACTGTTTTGCAACTCAAAGCATGGGGATTAAGAATTCCATGGGTAGAATCACATTAATTCCGAACACGAGGTTAAATGGAGTGGTTCCTATGGAAGTTTTAAATGCTACCCTGTAAGCCCATAACGTTGAGTGTAGCTTTAGGTCCCAATCATTCCTTGAGTCACTCACTATTTTGGTTAGCACCGTCCATAAGATTTTATTGGTACTCTCGGCTTATCCGTTAACTTGGGGGTGGTAGGGTGCCGATTTGCAATGAATCACCCTAAATTCATCGAGAGTAAGCTTTCAATGACAGTGTTACAAAGTGTGTTTCTCTATCGCTCACAATCTCAATGGCTAGACCGTATCTGGTAAAGATATTTTTGAAGAGGAATTGTGTCATAGTCCGTGCATCATTTTTTTTTTTGTTGCTTTTGCCTCCACCCATTTAGTCAAATAATCTATGGCTACTATCATATTTTGTGTGCGCGTGCGGTATGCAGGAGGTATGATGGGGCCTATAAAATCTATGCCCCATTTGGCAAAGGCTCAAGCTCCTATCATTGGGCATAATGGAATTTCATCTCTCCGCAGAGGTGCTTTAGTGCATTGGCATCCATCACACCGTTTTGCATATGCCTCCATGTCTCTAAACAATGTTGGCCATTATATTCCTACATGAAGTACTAGCTTTGAAGTTTTGCCAGCAGAAAAATTTCCACCTAGCTAGCCTCAGTGTGCTTGTTCTAGGATGGAGAAATATTCGTTTTCAGTAGCATATAATCTTAATCGATTGTCCTTTCCCCACCGGTACAATTGGTTTGAAGTCAGCAGAAAAATTTCCACCTAGCTGGCCTCAGTGTGCTTGTTCTAGGATGGAGAAATATTCGTTTTCAGTAGCATATAATCTTAATCGATTGTCCTTTCCCCACCGGTACAATTGGTTTAATTTGAAGTCAGCAATTAGTGATTTGCTTCCTCCTCTACAGTTCTCATTCGTGCCTTACTCCATCCCTTTGGGAAGGTCTTGGCTTTTAAGTACTCGATAATGTAAATACTCCATTTGGGCGCACCCATTACTCCAAAGAGGGTGGTATGTTCCATTGGCGGTTACTTTTTAAAGGCTTCACATGATTTTACGTAATTATGGACACCGTTCTCCATATTTTTCCAGTAGACCCCAAGTCTCATTAGTCTTTGGTATGTTTGTGTTTTCCCATTATGAAACCCCGTGTGTTCTATATGAGCAAGTTTCTGGTCCGACTGCACACATAGTCTCCAAATCTCATCCTTACCTCTCTTGTAAAGTCATCTAGCTAAAAGCTGGAGATTTCTTGTCTGATGAATGACTTATGGTTGTCTTTCTACCTGTAATGATCCTATGGTGAGTAGAGAGATTATCTCTTCACTCCACCTTGGAACCATTCTAATGTTAAACAGATACGAATCCAAAAGATCATCATCAACACCATAAGGTGCTTCTCCATCGAACAATCTCGAAAGATGATCTACTCTCTTGTGTGTCGTTCCTTTTTTTACGACTGCGATGAAATCAAAATCAAGCAATATTATAAACCAACGAACAATCCTTCCAGTGTTGCAAGGTTTGTTTATCAGATACAACAATGCTTGGTGATCTGCACAGAAAACAAATTTGTTCGCAAGAAGGTAGTGTCTAAATTTTTTGACAGCCTATATCATCCCTAGACCTTCTCTCTCCTAGTGGTATAATTTTTCTCTACGTTGTTTAGCTGCCTACTAGAGTAGCAAATGGGGAAATCCATTTTTTTTCTCTCCTGGTTGGGCTAGTATGCACCCTATGGCATAGGTTGATGCATCTACATGTACATGGAAGATCTTGTTTCAATTAGGGGCTTGCAATTGGTACATAAATTAATCCCTGTTTCAATTTGTGAAAAGCCTTCTCACATTCCTTGTCCACTCACATTTGGCAATGAGAGCATACAGGAGCTTAGCTATTACAACTTACATGTACATGAAGCACCTATAATACCCACAATGACCCATAAATGCCTGTACTTCCTTTATTCTCGTTGGTCTTGGTAGTGCATCGATTACCTGTATCTTATTTTGATCAGTGGAAATCCCATTTTTGGACACAATGTGGCCCAAGATTTTCCCTTGTCTTACCATGAAGATACATTTTTTAGGATCTAAGAAAATACAATAAGATATGTTGTTAGCAGCAGCTAACACAGGCTACATCAAATATGCATCAAGCGGGAGATATGCTATGGTTGTGCATAATATTTCCAACTCACTTTGTATAAGTCTTGGGCTCATTGGGAGTTCCAAAGTTGTATATGGTAGCTAGAAGGCTCAAGCTTAAACCCATAGTAGAAGGGATTGTAGTGAAAGCTTTTAAAAGGAAGCCTTTATGCAAGGAGGCTTGATTCTTGAGTATCCACTCTTGAGGATCCACTTATTAGAGCTCTCTCTCTCTTGAGTGTTCTCTCTATGGCTTAGCCTTGAGCTTAATGCCCATGCTTAAGAGGCTAGTGCTAATCATCGTAATTGAAGTAATCTCTTCTTGATTAATCTAATTCATATTTCCTCATTAGTCTACTTCTTCTCTACATTTCATTATGTCATGGAGTAGTATTACACTCTCATTATTCTAGATTTGAGAGAGGTATGTACTTCTTGCTAATAACCACTCTTATTCTTCTACAAGCATTCAATTTGTGATATTTAGCATCACTAATTAGGTTGATAAAGTTGGGTCTTAAATCTTGTAATTAGTGTGTGTGTCCTATTGTTTGCTTGTGTGTAGATAGGTTTTATGAAACTCTAGCATCATTCACCTCGTGTGTGTAGCTATTGATGAAGTGCCGTGATTGACATGTGGTAATTAGTGTGTGCTTATCATTAGTGTGCTTGGGGTTGCTAGTCTATGGTAAGTTGGACTTCGGTGGACTTGATGTGTGTAGGAGTTGATTGATTAGTGATTAGAGAATGATTAGAGTTAGCTTGCTATGGCTAATCTCTACTTGCATTGGAGAGGTGACCTCTTGAATCCTCTATTTATATTCATCCGATGCTCATGCTTTCATGCCCTAGCGGGGTTGCCGATCCACGGATTAAATAATTTTGTGTGGGTTGCGATTAGGTCGTTGCTACAACGCCTCCCAACATCTGCACTTTTCAAAGACTTTTTCCAAGTATGTTATGTGCTCACTTCTCAACTGAGAATGCACACATAGATCATCCATGTATATCTCTAAAAATTGTTTGAGATACTCCTTGAATGCATGACTCATTAGTCTCTAAAAAGTGGTAGGGGTATTGGTCAAATCAAAAGGCATCACCCTGTATGAAAATATGTCCCCACTCTATTGAAAAAGCTATTTTATGTTGATCTCTTGGTTTTATGGTCAATTGGTTGTAGCCTGAGAACGCATCTAAAAAACTATAAGCATCCTTCCCTGCAACTCTTTCAATAACGTGGTCTGTTATTGGTGGTGAATAGTTGTCCCTGATGGTAGTAGCATTTACCTGTTTGAGGTTCACACAAACCTGTAACTTTCCATTCTTTTTGGGCACTACCACATTGGGGACACCCAATCGATGTGTTCAATCTCATAGATAAACTTCGCATTCTTGAGTTTGTCTATCTCTTTCTTAATCTTTTTGGCACGAGTCTCATTGTACATGTAAGGACATTGTCACACGGTTTGGCATCACTTTTAACGAGTATCGTGAGTTGACAGATCTCTGGATCTATTCCGTTTAGGTCTTTGTATGACCATGCAAACATGTATTTATATCGTCGGAGTGTTGCTATCAATAGTTGCTCTTCTTCTTTTGTGAGGTCCGTGGCAATGTATGCTGGCTTAGGTTTCGTGCCTGGTTTTGCTATATTTATACACTTAGCTTTTTTGAGCCCATCATATGAGGTTCCAGGCTCCTTTGGGTTTTGTTTGGGCTTCTAAACTACAATTTTTCTGTCTTGAATAGTGTACCTTTTGTAGTGGAAAGGTGCATCAAACCTATCATCGTTGGATTCCTCGTCAATCTCCAACTCCATTGTCTAAACTTCTTCCAAAGTTTGTTTTAATTCGTTGTATTCGTGTTTGCGCTCTGTTTTTATCATTTTGTTGACTTTCCAAAGATATGTTCTTCTTGTGGATTTTGTTTGCTTTTCTTTTTCAAGTTTTTTTTGTTGTTACGTCGGGTTTCATGAACCTCTTCAATATCTCATCTTGAAGGAAATCAGTTGTTGTGACCAGCCTCAAATATTGCATTTTGTTGTTTAAAAGGGGTACAAAATTTAATTTTCTTTTATTTTGTTTGTTCATGCATCTATTCAAATATCTTTGTCGTCTTTGTGGTTTTTGGCATGCATCTATTCAAATATCTTTGTCGTCTTTGTGGTTTTTGGTTGGGAAAATCATAATAGACCGCTTTTTGATCCCTCTATTGGATGTCCTTGTTGGAACTACTAGAAATCTCGTTGTCCATGTTGTCTTCCTAAGGCTTGTTGTGGAGTCTTGGAATGCTTCCTCATCAATTTCATCAAGGTCCCTTATTATGGAGATCTCATCCACTATGCCTCGGTAATTTGTAACTCCCTCCATGTCAGGTCCTTTTGATCGAGATTTTGGATTTAAGATGACACTCATCATTTGGAATGGAATTATATCATATCCTTCCTCACACAAAATTTAGTCAGTGTTACCTCATTCACACACATCAAGGGCGGCCAGTATCTGCTACTATCCAAAAGGTATGAACATTTCTTCTGGAAAAGGCTCTTGTACATACCCCTCGTCTTGTACTAGTCTGTTGTGAATACAACTTCTTTTTTCAAACTCCCACTCTCAGAAGCTCCACACATCCAAATGTGTGCTTTGTTTTGCAGCCAAGCGGGTATTTCTCCTTCCTCCTTAGTTGTGGAGTTTAACTCTTCTCCTGGGATTCCTTCTACATCTCTATAACTATGATCTTTGACATTGATCTTTGTAGTGACATCCTTGTGTTTTAAGTAGATATAGTCATAGCCCCAGTCTTGTACCATTTTGAGTTGACGCATGAATGGTCTGTCCAATATGATATCAAAATTTCAACTCTCATCAAAATTCATAATAGTGAAGGTGTGTTCATATGCAATTCCACAAGAGGATATTAAGATTTGCTCCAAAATATCAATAGGTCTCTATAGGTATCCATCCACTAATTGTAGTTTCATTCGGGTTTTCCTTAGAGTAGGCTTTTTCCATTTTTCCTACATTGCCTTGGTTGCTATGGCAATTCCGTCCCCACTATCTAATATAGCAACCGTTTTTACTCCTTTGTATTTCACAGGCAAGGTAGTGTTCCCTTCTTCTCCTTCACAGTAGTCTCCCACCTTATTTATTGGTACTGGCTCGGGTTTAGTTTGTTTTGGGGTCTCATTATTTGATGTTTTTGGAGAAACAATTGGTTGCGGAATTATCATCCCTATTTTCTCCAAAAAAAATCCCACCTCTTCTTAAAGATGAGATCTTACATACAATAACTCAGATAGAGTTAGCATACAATGGATAGGAGACGACATCATCTCATGAAGAGTTTTGGTGTCCATCATCTTAGGACCAGATTTCCATTGAGATGGTACTTTTCTAATTTTTTATCTTGTTTCATGGTTCCCAATGAGTGAAGGTAAATTTTTCAAAGACTGAGGTTTGTTGTAATGGATCTTAGTGATAGGGGTTGACTGAAGCGTCACGCTTCCATCTTTTTTGTTTCTGATATCCTCCCATAGGTCCTATGGCCATGGTTCTTCTACTTCTTGAATTGGAATAATTACCTATGAATACACCCCATCTATGGTATTGGCTGCCATCCTTGTATCCAAAGGTGTTTCAACTACCGGTTCTTTTTTGGTTTCTGTTTTCAATACCTCAATTCTTCAACTCTTAAATTTTTTTTGCGGATGAACACCTCAGTCCTTGGAGCAATAGGAACAAGTAGTTCCATAAGAGCTTGGGCCGCCTGGATGAGCTCCTTGCACATCTGCAACCTCTTTTTTTCATACCCTGGATGAGGATACATTAACCATCTATGCTCCTTGGTTTGGTTAGGCTTTAGCATAGCTTCATAATCTTTCAAGATCACATCTAATGGCTCAAAGACCTTGTCCACCAAGATCAAACCTCCGAAGGTATTACTGATGGTTTTGCTACATCAATCTCTTCTTTATGATCCCTTTCCACTCTCAATTGTTCTTCTGTTTGCTACAATTCCGTTTCTAAAGCTGATTTTTCTTTTATAATTTTGGCTTTCATCTCATCCTTTGTGCCTTCCAGGATTTCCTAGGGGTCCTAACCAACAAATTCTCTATCTCAGTTTGGTTGGGTGGGATGTTTTTGTCTCCCATAGGTATGTTCCTTGCAGCCTCATGTGCTTGTGCTCTTGTTACAGCATTCATTGGAACTGTTGGTTCCATTTCTAATCCACTTGACCTTGATACAATTCCAATCTTGTTCATGGTTTCCTTCCCTTTTTTATAAGGGTTTTTTGTACAGTGTGAACTTAGATGGTCATTTGTACAACCCTCACAGTATCCAAAGAGTTTGATACGCTCTCCTTTGTGTGGACAACTTCTTGCCCAATGATCCCCGCCACATTCATAGCATGGTCCTACTGGTGGTGGAGAAGCCTGTGGAGCCCTCGTCAGTTGTTCGATTCTAGGAGGATATCCCCTAGGTCTGTAGTTCTGATTTTCCATGAACATGAACATATTTTCATCTATCTGGTAATGGTTTTTTGTTGGTTATTCTATTATGTATGATGATTCTGACATCCCTTCAGGACCTATCCATGGAATTTTTCCTTCAAAAGCATAGACATTATTGCCTATCCCTCTCTCATAGGAGCTGTCTGAATCTTCTCGGTATGAAACTACTTGTATCATAATCTGATCCGCATGTGCATCTATGGGTTGTGAAATTATTGCCGTGGCTCTATTTTCCTGGGGTAAAGGAGGCTGATGTCCCAACACAGATTGAGGTTTTTCCTACCCTTGGACTGCGTTATTTTATCCTACTTGGTATCTTGGATGTGGTGGCAACAGTTGCCCTCTAGGTGACCCATATGGTCTTTCTCTTGAAGGAGTACGAGCGGAAGTGCGACGCGAGAGAGAGTGCGAGAAGAAGAGCACGACGATATGGTGAACTCGCTCTACTGTAATGTGTAGAGCATAGTGAGTTCTTATTAGGTTTTTACAAAAGAATATGTGTACATACCTGGCGGCCCGCCCACTTACCTGGGCGACCACATTGGGCTTTATACCCCAACAACCTCCCACTTAAAGTCTAATGTGGTACTTTAAGTGTGAGAGGAGCTACTATACAAGCTAATATAGAAGAGATGTAGAGAAGTGATGTACTACCCTACACCTAATTGCTTGCGAAAATGCGCAAAGCTCTCTGAGGGAAGTCCTTTTGTAAGTAGATCAGCAGGATTTTCTGTGGTGTGAACTTTGACAAGTTGAAGTTGCTTATCCTCGAGCATTTCCTTGATGAAATGATACTTCACATCCACATGCTTTGTCTTTGAGTGATAAACTGGATTGCGAGCCAATTGTATAGCACTTTGACTATCACAATATAACACAGGCATCTCTTCTTTGATTCCCAAATCTGTTACTAGTCGATTAATCCAAATTGATTCTTTGCATGCCTCTGATGCTGCAACATATTCAGCCTTTGTAGTAGACTGAGTAACACAATCTTGTAATCTAGAACGCCATGATACTGCTCCACCAGCCAATGTAAAGACATATCCTGACGTAGACCTTCGGTTGTCTAAGTCACCTGCATAATCTGAGTTTGTAGAACCCTTTACACTTAGCTCTTGACTCCCATAGCATATACGCATACTCTTTGTAGCTTTCAGGTATCTCAATATTCCTTTCACTGCCTCCCAATGTTTCTTGCCTGGGTTTGACATGTATCGACTTACTACTCCCACTGGAAATACAATGTCTGGGCGAGTAGCAATCATTGCATACATCAAACTACCCACTGCAGAAGTATATGGAATCTTATCCATTTCAGCATGTTCTTCCTCAGACACAGGACAATCTTGTTTGCTAAGTTTCACATATGGTGGCAATGGAACACTCAATCACTTTCCCTTCTCCATATTGAAATGTTGCAAAACCTTGTCAATATACTCTGTTTGAGATAACCAAGTATATGACTTGCCTCACCCATGTCTTTCATGTCAAACGATTTTGCCATCTTTGACTTCAAAGCTGAAATTTCTTCCAAGTGCTTGCCAGCAATCAACATGTCATCCACATACAAAATAAGGATCAGCCAACTACCATCCTTAGCCTTCTTTGTATATAGACAGTGATCGAACTCACTACGTTTGTAGCCTTGAGAAAGCATAAACTTGTGGAATTTATGGTACCATGCCCTCGGTGATTGTTTTAAGCCATAAAGACTCTTTAACAACTGGCATACCCAATCTTCCTTGCCTTTCTCATCAAAACCTTCTGGCTGCTGCATGTAAATTTCCACATCTAAATCACCATGCAAGAACGCTGTCTTGACATCCATTTGGTGCAACACCAAATCTAATATGGCAACCAATGCAAGAAAGCATCTCAATGTAGTCATCTTGACCACCGGAGAGAAGACTTCATCAAAGTCAATGCCTTGTTCTTGCTTAAAGCCCTTGGCAACAAGCCTTGCTTTGTACTTTGGCTGACTGTCATGAGCGGTGATCTTAAACCTGTAAACCCATTTACAAGGTAGAGCCTTTTTGCCCTGTGGTAATTTAACTAGCTTCCATGTCTAGTTTTTATGCAGAGCTGTCATCTCTGACTGCATGGCCAATTGCCAATTCCCGGAGTCCTTCATTTGCACTGCTTCCTTGTAACATGAAGGCTCATTGCAATTAGTCAACATGACATAGTTCATAGATGGAACAAACCTATCAGGAGGTCGCGTGACATGTCCAGATCTACGCACAATAGGTGGCTCAGGCTCAGCCACAACCTGTGGTTCCACTCTATCCTGTCCTTGATCCTCTTGAGCCCTGACATTTTGTCTTGCACGTGCAGGTCCATCTTCTTGGAAGACAACTCTTCTAATCTCCTCAACCCTCTCTGGTTTAGAATGATATTTGGCTTCATTAAAGTGAACATCATTACTGTGGATAACCTTTCTGGATTCGGGATCCCAAAGTCTGTACCCCATCTCACCAGAATTACCATACCCTAGAAAGATGCACTTTCTACTCTTTGGCTCAAGTTTGTTCCTAAATTCTTTTGCAACGTGAGTATATGCCTCACAGCCAAAGACTCTGAGATGCTTGTATGAGGGCACCTTGCATGACCATACCATCTCTGCCACTAAATCCTTCTGCAAAACCTTGCTAGGAGATCTATTTATAAGATGAACAGCTGTTGATACAGCTTCAGTCCAAAACCCATTTGGCAGCTGTGCATTAGACAACATACTTCTGACCTTCTCTTGTATGGTCCTATTCATGCTCTCAGCAACACCATTTTGAGGAGGATTGTAAGGAGCAGTAAGTTCACATTTTATACCTTTTGACTCACAAAAGTCCTGAAAGGCCTTTGAAACATACTCTCCACCATTCTCAGTGCGTAAGCATTTAAGCTTCTTACCACTCTGATTCTCCACAAGTGTCACAAACGTTTTGCAAACACTAAACGCTTCATCCTTGTGCTTGAGAAAGTAAACCCATACTTTCCTCGAGTAATCATCTATAAATGTCATAAAGTAAGAAGCTCCCCCTAGAGATAGGTTAGGCATAGGTCCACACAAATCACTATGAACAAGTGCCAATTGTGTATCTCTTCTACTTCTTCTATGCTTATGTGGCTGTTGTGTTTGCTTACCATACAGACAATGTTCACAGAATTCAAAATCATTAAATGACAATCCAGGCAAATAACTTGAATGAGACAAGATTTCCATTCCCTTCTTGGACATATGTCCTAACCGGCTATGCCACAAAGAAACGTTCGGCTGCTCGGTTACATTGATTACATTTTTAGAGACATTTGATACATAAATCATGTAAAGTCCTCCAGACTTTACTCCATGTGCTACTGTCATAGAACCCTTGGATATCTTCCACATGTTCTGTCCAAAAGTGGTGACGTAGCCAGCATCATCAAGTAAACCTGTGCTGATCAAGCTCTTTGTAATTGTGGGAACTCTCTCACATTCTTCAGCGTGAAAGAAGAGCCATTATGAAACTTCAATTGAACATCTCCAACACCTAAGATCTCACATGTCTGCCCATTGCCTAGCCTAACATGATCTTTAGTGGTCACATAAGAGGTAAACCACTCCTTGTTTGGAGACACATGAAGTGATGCCCCTGAGTCTATAATCCAGTCACTCATTGCATTTCCATCAGATGTTGTAAGAAGAGTTGAGTCCATTGTATTCTTCAAGAAGTAGATGTCTCCTGACACTAGACTGTCATCCTCTGCAACAATGTTTGTCACATTTATTTCTTGAATCTTCACTGAGGACTTGTTCTTCTCACCATGGTCTTCAGCTTTCTCTTTGCCTTTTTCTGCTTTCCATTCTCTGCAGTCTCTTTTCATGTGACCCTTCTTGCCACAATGGTAGCATTCTATGTCACTCTTGCCTTTAGCACTGCGGGACTTGCTACGAGACTGATTGCTCTTTCCACCTTTGTACTTTTCTTTGGTCCTTCCCCTGATAACTAAGGCTGTTCCTTTGCCTTTGTCCATTGTCTTTCTATTGGTTTCTTCAGTAAGCAGACTTCCTTCTACACCTGCTATGTTCAAACCATCTGGAGGTGCAGAATTACTCAAAGTTGTGCGAAAAGTTTCCCAACTTTCCGGCAATGTGATCAACAGGAACATAGCTCTAACAGGTTCATCAAACTTGACACCTTGAGCTGACAACTGACTATAGATTGAGTTGAATTCATTCAGATGATTGGACATAGGTGTCCCTTCTTTCATCTTCAAGTCAACAAGCTTCTTAAGCCAGTATACCTGTGAAGCTGCACTCTGCTTCTCATAAAGATCACTCAGCTTTAACCATGCTTGATAAGCCGACATCTCGTCTGCTACATTGAAGTAAACGCTTTCTGCCAAAGTCAACATAATGGTAGAAAGTGTCAATTCATCCATTTCGCTCTATTCATCTTCGTCCATATCTTCTGGTTTTATCTCCTTGAGCTTTATAGGTTTTATCTGCTTCTTTTGTACCAACACGTGCCAAATCTGCTTCTTCCACAATGGGAAATTGGTTCCATCCAGCTTCTTGATATTGTAAAGAGCACTGTCCTGTGATCCAGCCATAGCTACGCTTCACAGTGGTTTACTTTCCTCGGAAACATTCGGCAGAGTTTCCCCTGTAAACTGACCTCTGAACCAATATCAACCTGTCAAATGAACTAAGAAAGCTTCAGACTCTACAGAAAGTTCGGCAGAGTCTCCTTTGTAAAATGGCTCTGGTGTACTCAAAAAACAGACCAAAAACAGCTCAAAAAACCATTGTCTCTCTAACACTGTAAGCTGTGGGTAAAAACCTGTCCTGCACCTGTACTGTCTCTCACTGTCTTGTCACTGTCCTGTAAGCATAGACTGCGACAATGCCTCAACGGCAGTAAAGGAAAGATGCAATCTCAATTGTCTAACTCACAGTCAATACATCCTAGCTGCCTATCTAAGGGTGCTCGAGGGATCGCTCCAAGACATGTATCACCGAAAGGATCTCAACATTCGAGAATCCCCCAGCTCAATAAAACCTCACTCGACCCTCAACAAAGGCTGCAGTAAATCTGACACTACATAGACTTCCCACAAAGTCATACATCCACAAATTTCCCACTGTATGCTGTAACCGCTGCGGCGGTTGTTTGCTGCGTGACTCACAGCCAACAAACCCTCAACAGACATACATCATCTCTGACAATACATCCCATGTGGAAGTACCTGCAATGTCAGGATGAAATCTGGAATATCAAGCAGCAAACACAAGCTACCTTATGAACTAGTGGATGTCGCCTACAGTCTGTGTGTAGGTGCGTCCGTGTCGTATGTGACACACCTCCAAGAACTGTGAGCCGTCCTTTGTTGTGTAGACAGCCACAAATCAACATTCTGTAAGTGTAGATATCCTCAGCACTTGCAGTCGTAGGCCGAAAAACCCCAAATTTGCAGAGTCGGATCTGCACCGGCTGAGACCACGTAGTCAAAAATGGCCTGCGCAGAACTTTGTCGAAGCCGAACGGTGGCAGAGATGACCTCAGAATGAAATTCTGAGAACACCAAGCCCTTTGGGCTTACCCATAGGATTTGGGGCCGTGTCTTCGCCTGTCGAATCTCACTCCAATCTGAGCAAATGACTCTGGCTATGTGCAAATGCTGTCCCGAGCCTCGATGTGAGCTCTGATACCAGTTGAAGGAGTACGAGCGGAAGTGCGACGCGAGAGAGAGTGCGATAAGAAGAGCACGACGATATGGTGAACTCGCTCTACTGTAATGTGTAGAGCATAGTGAGTTCTTATTAGGTTTTTACAAAAGAATATGTGTACATACCTGGCGGCCCGCCCACTTTCCTGGGCGACCACATTGGGCTTTATACCCCAACATCTCTAACATAGTTTCTATTGTAGAAACATTCATGGGTCTCATGGTTTGTCATTTTTTTCGATAGCAAACAACTTCAATACACGTTATATGTTTGCTCTTGCAATACACGTTATATGTTTGCTCTTGGCCTCGGATGCATGTTGCACCACTAAGTTGGATGGTCTTCTCCACAAGTGTCACATTTTGTGTGGGCTGTTGTCATGTGTTTGGGTTCGTCTTGTTTCCTTGCTTTATCCTTCTGATCACCTCCTCAATCATTTGATCAACGTCTGGCACAGTTGGGTTATGTCCACCCAGTTTCATCATGGATTCTAGTGCTTGACGAGGCACTACTCATCCCTTGGTCTGTGTCCTCAGTCACCTATCCATATGCCTTAGAATTGTCTACCAAATATAGCACCTCGTTCGTGACTTGCTCAAAAGTAACACATGCTCTTAAGGACAAAACTTTTTTGAGAGTATCATTTTGCAATCCCTCTATGAAAAGGACTGACAACCTTTCATCCTGAGTTAGCTCTCTAGCAAGACATCTTTCTATGTATCGCTTAAATCGAAGCGAGACTTCCTTCACCTTTTCTTTCTCCTTTTGTCTAAATGCATAGAGTTGGGAGACTATATTATGCTTAATTCCTCTCTTTGAGAATTCCTTGTCAAATTCTTAAAGAAGTTTCTCTATGCTGGGAAATTCTCGGTTGTTTAATGGTTGGAACCATGTCAAGGTTCCTCCTTCTAGGATCAATCCAAATTCTTCGTATTGAGTAAGGAAATATATTACCTGTGCAGCCCTCAATACTTGTTTGAAGATCAAAACATGAGTGTAAAAATCCCCCAATCCACTATACTTTTTGGGTACACACTTGGCCACTTGAGTGCATGCGTCTAGTCTCGGCAACCATCCTAACCAGCCCCGGTCCTCCTGACATGGTCTCTCTAGTTTCGTATTCTCCCCTTGGCACTACAATCGTTCATCCGATCGTTATGTTCAATCTCATGTAATAATCGGAGGGATTCTAGTTGCGTAAGTCAAATCATGTGCTACAGTGCCCCTGTGTGTGTTCAAAGAAACCTTAGACCCCATGGGCCCTTCATTCGAGAATCGTTGGTGCCCAAATGAATCTTCCACTCTCGTTCTTACTGGACTCACATACATAGTTTCCGGTCTTGTTTGAGTCATCGTGGGTTTAACTTCCTTGAGATTTACATAATATTGGTGGAGTGGTCCACCAAAGTATGTATACCGCTCTAGCTCCTTACGGTCTATAGGAGAGTATTTTTGGCCATGCTTATCCATCATGACCACTTGGATACTTCTCCCCTCTATGTATGTAAATACATATAGTCCTCTTGCGGCCAGTTACCTCCTTGATGCGAGGTTCATCACATCTATAATAGAGTGTATGTTCTCCATTATCGAATTTATATAGCTCCACGTAAGTGTTGTCTGTATTAAGCCGTTCCATCTTGTTAGTGCGCTTGAGCACAATATTTTGTTTATCCATCTTGGGTGGTTCATCTAATGACTCTTTATCTACCTTGTCCTTGGTGCCAGCCAATCCCCATTTGTCCACAATAAAAGGGTTGTGAACAACTAGGTACATCATTTCCTCCCGGTCAAAGTATCTGTCTCCGTTATAGTCCACATCTACAAGGTCCTTGAACTTGCTTGTCTTGTTTTCCAACTTTACATAGTAGCTGTCCATTCCATCCTTATAGATTTTGGATTTAAGCTCGTTCTTGAATTGAAATTTTAGATACAACGGTTTGACACAATATGCAAGTCCAGAAGGACTTGCCCCCGTGGAAGTTCCTTCCTTAAAGTTCACCTTGTTAAATTCCTTATTCATTATGGTGTACGATCTTTTCGATGAGGTATTAGTGAAACTTTCCTCTAAAATGGCTTCTAGTGGATGCAGTGGATTTTGATTCACACTACCTTCAATTGAGTGGTTGCTCACTTGGTCTTTGACTATGGGATTCCTATTCTAGCACAATCTTCCTGATCGCAAATACATGAAGAACTAATCTTACAAAATCCAAACCTTGTTACTTCATTGGCTAACTTGTATTCCCTGATTTGGTCTTACTTGTTGGGTCGTACTCTCTAGCACTTGCAACCTATCAAAAAATGCTTGATGGCTATGAGTTTATAGCCGCTCTCTTTAGTTCAAGCTTACAATCGACATAATTTTATCTGATACTTTCAATAACTTGCTTCATAATTTTTCTTGTAACATCCATAATTCAAGTCCAATTTCAATTTTGAAAAGACCACCAGGATCCTCGAGACTATCTCTATCTGTGGTGAAATTCTGCTCTTATTATGACTCAGAGGAACATGGATCATGATCCATTCTGGGAGGCCAAACCAACTTTTCTTGGTACCAATAGAATCATCGTGATTAGTAGGTCATGTATTCTATGATTTTGTGTTATGTATAGAACTCGTAGATTTCTAGATTTTTGTTTGGTGGCTCTTGCTCTTTTACTTTTTTATTTTTGTCTTGTGAGTATAAGGCTTTATATATACATTCCCTAAGATTGGAGATTGAGAGGTCAGGGAGGAAGGTTAAGAGGGGAGTGAGTGAATGATGACTGTCAGTAAATAGTCCCCCCTTTCTTGGGTAGATCATACCTTTTGGAATGATGTTGTCACCTTTTGAAACCGATTGTTCTAAGTTGTTATGGGTGAAGGCTTTAACCAATAGTTTTCAACCACCCTATGCGTATCATCTAGTTGCAAGGGTGGTAAGGTACTCTCCCATTATTTTATTTACAACATTGTTATAGGTGGTGAACTTACAACATGAGGTGCAAAATCTTTCTTGTTTGTATGGATATGTACAATGATAGTGGGGGTTGTGTCAAAGCTTCTATTTCCATATAGGAACTACATGAAGAGCAAGAAGCTTCATTTGACCATCTTGTTCCTGAGCTAGGTGGAACAAATCGTTCTTTCTTCGATACCCAAACTAGCTCTGGAGATATTGTGTCGCATTTCGTGATTTTTTCCTTTCCGCGATCTTCAATTCATTTTGGAGCTATTGGATTGGGCTCACATGGGTCAGGTGATAGGTAAGAGCACAATTTACGTTTTGGCACCCAGATTTGATCATTTCCTTCATAGTATTCATGGGCTTCCAATAGTTTTTTAGGAATCCAACGCAACGTTTCTTTACATTTCTTGGGGCGAGTGGGACGTCTCTTACCAGGCTCCTGTCTTTTAGCACTAGCAATGGTCGCTAAAGAAGCTTTAGGGACCCACTTGTATGTTTTCTTTATTATATTAGGATGGGTCTTGTGTGTCCAACCTTCATTTCAACTACAGAAGTTGAAGCTCTAGAGAGTTGGGCTATGGGGACATATGGTTCAACCTCTTGGACATGCAATGTTTTGGGTTTTATTTCCTTAAGAGGTAATATCTCAGGGATTATGGCTTGAGCAAGGCTAAGAGTTATTTTATGCGTTGTGACACCCCCAGTCCCCCAATCAATAGTGCATTTGGTGGCTATCATCCACGTGCATCATAGGTTTATACTACCCTCCATAGTTCCAGAAGCGTGGCCAAATAATATTGATCTACAACCCCGTTGTCATAACTGATAGAAGTGTGCCAGCTACCAAAAATCGTAGTTTTTTTCTTGTTGACACCCTTGACTTGGATAGTACTCTTACATAGGGATGGCTTTCCCAATTGACACCACACTTCGTATGACAACAGATTATATTTAGCACCGTGTCTAACAAGTCGTTATATAGCACTTTCCAATAGTCGCTATTTAGCTCAATAGGGTATCGTAGAGGTGTGTCAAAGTCCAACCAATCATCCTCTGTTTCAATGTGGAATGCATGTGTAACTCCAAGGATGGCCCCTCATTGGCGTCTTATGCATTGTTGTCGCTCTTTAGCCTCAACTTGAGCTTGTATCTTCTTCAATTATGTTTGTGCCTTGGCTGCCTTTTTTTTATGGATAGCACATAGCTCCTCTTGGCTTAAAGGATCATAATATCTTTTAAATTTTCTACCTTTGACGAATCCAATGTTTTCAACTCCATCAAGAGTCTCCACACGAATGGTTCCTTGTGGGGTGACTTCACATACTCTATATGGTCCTTTTCTCGCATATTTCAACTTTTTCTTTTTGTTACGCACTCCATACATAAGGATTTATCACCAACACATATATCTTTGTTCTTTATATGATGTTCAAACCATTTCTTCCTTCTATCTTTCTCCACAAGTGCATTTTGCACAGCCAATTGTCTCTCTTCATCTAACCTCTCAAGGATGTATAAACACTCAACTAAAGGGTTACCATCCCAACCTTCTTGTAAAGCTACGGTAGACTAGGAATTACAAGCTCCCATGGCATAATTTTTTCTTGGACATATACCATTTTGAATGATGTACAATTAATAGCCACTTTGTAAGAAGTACGATAAGCCCATAGAGCTGAAGTAAGCTTCAAATCCCAATCTCTGCAATGAGCTTCCACTGTTTTGGTCAAGATAGAAATTAAGATCTTGTTGGTACTCTCAGCTTGGCCATTTTCTTGTGGGGTAGAAGCATGTTAACGTGTCACTGAATATGTTGCACCCTGACAGTGCTAGTTACATGTGCTTGTTAGCATATACTAAAAACACATGGGCAAGTCCATTGAATTTCAAATGTTCCATAAAAAAATTATTTTCCCTCCTCATGTGCTTTTGTTTTTAGTTACTGAAGATGACATGGGGAATCTCTCTCTCTCTCTCTCTCTCTCTCTCTCTCTCTCTCTCTCTCTCTCTCTCTCTCTCTCTCAAGTTTTAAACCAACATTTCTAGGAGTATCTTCCTATTTTAACCCACGTGGTTCTCTCAATCTAACCATCGTTGGATTATATTAGGTGATATTGCAAACACTAGCTAATAACCTAAAAGGAATTTTTTCTCAATATAGCTCTATATTGGTCTTTTTCTATCTATATCTCTCTCTGGATGTATCCTGGCCAAGATAATGTACAATCTAGGTCAATAATTTTTAACAAAAAAAAGTCTTAAAAAATTACATCCACTTTTCGAGTTTCTCACCCCCCTCTCTCTCTCTCTCTCTCTCTCTCTCTCTCTCTCTCTCTCTCTCTCTCTCTCTCTCTCTCTCTCTCTCTCTCTCTAGAACACATTGGAAACCCAAAGCCTAAAATAAATGGAACCTTGTGTAAAGGTGGCTCACCTACTGGTAATAATTAACATAGAATGAGACAAAAGGAATACGTTAACTGTATTGTGAGGCACATGCCTGATAAGGAGGAGCTCATAGCTAGCACCTTACACGCAATCTCTCGAGCGCATGGGTGTATTGAAGACACTGAAAGGGAAAATGGTGCGTGATGCATATAAAACCGCAAGGCTGCAATATATCCCATCCGCACATACAGAGCGCTAACACACGGTACTTTCATATCGAAAGGCTTTCATTTAACCCACTTACGTAGCCGTATCCTCTCACAGCATACAAACAGGCAAGGAAGTTGCTACCTGGCTCATCTTCTACACAGAACGTAAGCCTACACACACACACACAAGTACATACAGCTAGCGGCTTACTACCCATAGCAAGAACGGCATTGAAGCATCCAAAGAGTGGGATTGTTATTAGCAACTTTGAGTGGCGACACAGCAACACATAAAGGAGTTGTGATACTCACAGAGGTAATCAGACACAGTTTTTTGTGTTATGTTTTTTTGAAAAAAAGAACTCTTTGCATTTAATTAGAATGTAAAGTTATGTAAAGTAGACAGGGAGTAACTGGGAACGGATAATTGCTCTCCATAGCATACAGCATACTTGTTAAATATGTGTGTAAAGGGAATAAGATGGGGGAAATCTTTGGAAAGAAAAATCCGCATGGTATAAACACTAACCGAAAAGCCATATAGTCCGCATGGTTTGGAAAATTGTACCTCATGTGCATGACAAAGGACACTAGCTCGGGATACATGGCTAATAGGCAAGAAACATACCAAACTAGCTTTTAATTCTCCATGCAATAAGATAGAATACACTCTAGGTGGTAGACAGAAGATTATGCAAAAGTAGTAAGCATGGTGTAACATGAATGGTGGTAAAACCATTAACGTACATCTAATATACCATGGTTTTGTTTTATTGGGTAAAAAACACAATCTAAAAGATGGTAAGATTATTGATAAGAAGAGCTTGTCAATATGCATATTAGGTCGTATGTACAAAGGATGTTTTTTGAACAGTGGTTGACTGAATGTCACATAATGGTAAACATCTGCTTAAGAAACAGCATTTTTGTATGGTCTTTTTTGATAGCCTCACATCGGAAAGCATTCGAAAAGGTCTTAACACAAAGCCTACGGATGACGACCCCAAGCTCTCGGTAGACTTTCGGTCTACTGAGAAGATGTTCGACCAGAATTTTGGCATAAATTCTTTTTAAGTCTTTCTAGACATTATAAGTGTAAACAACAGTTACTTTTTAGTATTGGTCTTAAACCATTTAGGAAAGTTTGATTTATATTTTTCTGAACTAAGAAATTGTAAAGTAATTTATTATGGAAATAGTATGTTGACTGGTATGTGCATTGAAGAAAATCCTCATGTGAGGCTCCTTGGAGAGGAGGGCAAGTTTATTTTGAAAAACATGACTAATTACAAACAAAACTCTGGAAAAATTTTGCCAAAAGGAAAAGAATTTCTAAAAATTAAAAATCTAACATAGCCGTGTCTTGAAAATTGCGTACATACTTGATTAAGTAGTTCTAGATTTATCATTTGAAAAAAATCCTCATGTGAGGCTCCTACAAAAGGAGGGCTGGTTTACTTTTTGAAAAATGGGTCTACTTACAAACAAAACTTTGCCAAAATTTTGGCAAATTACTAGTGATATATATATCATCCTTTATATAACCCCAAAATGAAGTTTTGCTTTTAATTTTTTTCTCTCTATCTCTCTTTCTTTCTCTATCTTTCTCTTTATCCTCTCATCCTCTCATATGATCCACTTGGAAGGTAGAGCTTCCAATGCCACATGTAATCACTATGCAAAAGGTGCTTTCCGCCTGAGTTTTTTGCAGCTACTCTTAGAATCTAGCATCTAGAGTAGACCACTAATAAACATACTCTGGTAAGAGATGCTACTTATCCAATGGAAAGCCACATCCCTCCGCCATACGTGATTTTCCAGAAGGGTGCAAATCAAACTTCATCATCAAACTAGAAACAACCAGTGTACCAGATGAAATTATGGTAGAGGAAAGTCTAGAAAACAAACCTATTGTAGAAAATACCCTTAAAAAACGGATCATGCCTGATAGAGAAGCAAAGAGAAAACTCCCTTGAAATGCATATAAGGAGAGTGAAGGGGTTTAAGGCTATGGGATAGCAATAACAAGCAGATTAGACTGTTTGGATCATGTCTTCCCATCAAAGTTGCCCATGTTCTAACTGGCTGCTTGTGTTGGATGGTGGCAAGTATAGGTCTATTCTTCCATGGATTTTGAGACTCAATTAGTCTCCTACCAGAACCGGATGTACCAGAAAAATTTAAAAAATAATTCTTTGTTCGATCGATTTGGTCTTTGTATATTGTCTATTGTCTTTTATGTCTTATCTATTTTGGTCAAGTGTCAATATATGGTTCTCTAAGAGGGGATATCAAATTTAATCTCTCTTTCTTTATTTCCCGAGTTGTACTTGGTCGGACAACTACCATATATTGAACTTGCCTTCATTTTATTCATTCTACAATATTTACAAATTTATCTCTGATAACATCCTTCAGGTTGGTTGGATTGTATCTCTCACACGGTTTGGATACGCCGACGATAAAAGGATTCATATCCCTCCTATTGGGACACCTACTCT
The DNA here is from genome assembly GCF_014529385.1 of Adiantum capillus-veneris. Classification (NCBI taxonomy): domain Eukaryota; kingdom Viridiplantae; phylum Streptophyta; class Polypodiopsida; order Polypodiales; family Pteridaceae; genus Adiantum; species Adiantum capillus-veneris. The sequence goes on along the minus strand of NC_140953.1, from coordinate 107,394,017 downwards.
CGTGATTCAAGGGGACTGACTTTCATAAGTGTCTTCTTGACTATGAGAAAAAGGCAATACAGGAACAAGAGCTTTCAACTTTAAAAACAACATCTGTTAATGATTGGTTAAAACTCTTAGCCCTTACCAGAAAAGATCCTGCACAACTGATTAATGCATTAAGCTCTTTCCTATTATCATTATTCTTTATTGATGCTCAAGACTGCTCTGATTTAGACTTCTATTTCTCATCATTACCTTCCATAGTTAATGAACTCTATTTCATTAATAATCTCCCTATCCTTCCTCTTGCAATTAGGCAGTCTCAAGAGATTGTGAACCCTCTTTTGGATTTAGAGCTCTTGGATCAAGAAGAAAAGGAGGCCCTGGGGCTAACAGATGACCCTTCTTTTCAAAAAAATGAAAGGTCTATGCCCAGGCATTTTTCTGAAGTTATTCCACTACTTCCTTTCACACAAATTGAGCTCGACGCTATTTGCCTTGAAAACAAACTCTGGGATTTTGAGATACTGAATCAATGTGCTCCATTCACAATTGATTCTTTAGCTCTACTTTGTAGTTTGCCACTTGATGTGGTAGAACAATACAAAACATCAGCACTACAATCAAAACATCTACTATCACATTATAAACCTTTTACACTAAAACAGATAAAATTGTCAAGACATTGACAGTAAAATGTTCTCTAAAACTTCCATGGTAGCCCGTACAAAGGGAATATCACTCAATGAGAAAGAAAACGACATTTGAAAGTTCTTCAAGAATTGTTGGAACACCTACAGACCATTCATCAAGTGTACTTGTAAGAAGAATCCCTGTTCAAGCTGCCCAACAACGATCATATGGTTTGATCACCTTCTTTGGTTTGTATTTCAAAATCTTCCAAATTTCTTTCCCTATTCCTCTGGACCCACACAAGTATATGCTATCATTGGATGGGTAACATCTTTTCCCATTGAAGTTTGACATGCGGTAGTGGTCTTTTACGCTCTTCATGAGCATCTGACTGATGCAACAAAAGGTTTAGTATTATATACACCAGGGACTCCATTCCTCTCTCAAGTTCAACACCACCCAATTGGTCTAACCATCGACACAATTCTCAAACCCTCTCGAAGTAGGGAACAATTGAAGCGTATTGCTAGCACACCAAGCAATATGGCATCATCATCAAAACAACCTCGACAATTTCGCGGATCTAAAGATTTTGGCAAGACTCCGAGGATGCTAGAATACAATACAGATGACAAGGTACGACATTTGATTACTAGGACTAATGACTTACAATGGTTTAAACAAGGTAATAAAAGTAGACAACGGTTTATTCATTTAACTTTCACTAATAAATTTATGGATTTTGTACACCCTCAAGCTTTTTTTGATGAATTGTTAAAGGATATTGGAATCAAAAATAATCCTGAGCATTTTCACATTAAATTTGGATGGAAATACGTGAATAATGTTGGTCAATATTTGTATAAACCCTTTGATACCTTTGCTAAGCCTTTTGATATTAATAAACCTTGTGTTTGCTAGACTCAAAAACGATTTAAAAACTTCCTGGAAAAATTTGACCTTCTTGGTGAGCATGTTCTTACTACTCAACCATCATTCATAAGACACCACACATTAAGGGATAATGTATCCAAAGGCTTCAACCATATCCCTCTTGTTCCTGTACATCTGCATTCGATTAAAGCCGAGTTCAAGAAGGGGTGGGAAAAATTATGCCATTTACTAAATATAAATTATACACAGTCTCACTTTCAATTAATTGAAGAAAGACTGGAAAAAACCCAAATTCCCTAGTTCATGGAAAAGGAGATCCTAGATGAAACCAAATTTATCCAAAAACACATTTTTATATGTGGTTTGGACAAATCGGCCCAATCTCCTATCTTTATTTGTAAATGAATCATTAGACTGCATGCAAAGAACAAACTGAACTCTTCGAAGTTCATGCCTATAAACGAATGTACTAACACCATCTTCTGACTCATCAATACACGATGCAAAGAGTTTACTATTATACCTTCTTATGATAGAGGTCTTCCCTACATTATGGGAAATTATAAAATTCACAAGGCAGAGTAGTTTTATTAGATAACAAATGCCCATGATTGTGTGTTCTCCCCTATGGCTAGTATGATCACTAAGTTTTTACATGGTTTATATGTCGGGCTTATTGAATATACTGAGAACTTTCAAAAAAACCTTCAAACATTCGCAAAAGTAAATACAAACGCATACTGGATCATTAACAACCAGTACTGAACCTTCCTAGACTGATTTATTTCATTCATACATATGATATTAAAGCTTGTTATGAAACAATTCCCCACCATGCGAAGCATAGCCTGATGGAGTCTTTGAGAAACATTAAAAGATTAGTAGCTGGTCAAGGTTATAAAGGGTTTAAACCATCTAGAAACAAAATCACCCTTACAAAAAAGAATTCAGAAGTGAAGTGGTCCTTCGAATTCTTGGAAGCTTTAAATATCTTTGTGTTAGACAATTGTTTCTCAAGGTTAGGGTCTGATATATATCGACAAACTAAAGGAATCCCAATGGGATACTCATGTTCTCCTTTATGGTTCAATCTATACCTTGCTTGGTTTGAGCTAGTATATGTTAGAAAATTATCTAGACTCAAAGAGACTGATATGGTATGTAAAGTGTGAGGGTGATGCACTTCTCATTGTGGTTCTTTATGTAGATGATTTGTTGATCACTAGACCAAATGAGAGACATATTGCTGAAGTTAACGCTGATTTGAATGCTACTTCAAGATGAAAGATTTGGGGTTGTTCCATCATTATTTGGGCATACAGTTTAAGCAGTGTGATGGTGGTATTGTCTTGTGTCAGAAAAGTTACATAGAAACATTGCTATGTAAGTTTGGGCTTGAGGATTGCAAACCTATTGCCACTCCTATGGAAACAGGTTTGAAGTTGAGTCTACATGATACTGGAAATCTTGCTGATGTCACTCTTTACCAAACTGTTGTTGGATGCCTCATTAATGTATGCAACACGAGGCCCAATATTCAATTTGCGGTCTCACACGTCAGCAGATTTATGCATAGCCCAGGGTCTAAGCATTGGCAGGCTGTCAAGAGCATTTTTTGCTACCTTAGTGGCACTTTACATCTTGGCTCGTTTTATCCTAAGGGGGGATCATTGCCGCCAGACTTACATGCTTTTTTGGACTCAGATTGGGCTTGTTGTTTTGATACGTGAGTGTCCACAAGTGGTTTTTGTTTCATGCTTGGCAGTTCATGTATATCATGGTTGAGCAAGAAGCAACCTACTATGGCCACTTCGAGTTGTGAGGCTGAGTACATGGCAGTCTTCACAGCTATGGTTGAGTGTGTATGGCTCAGATGCCTTATGGCTGATTTGGGTGTCGGACAGGACGCTGCCAACACTATCTACACTGACAGTCAGAGCGCATTGGCAGTTGCGAGGAACCCAGTTTTTTATGCTTGCACAAAGCACATTGAGGTGCATTACCACTATGTCAGGGAGAGGCTCTAAGCAGGAGAGATCAGCTTGGCTTATGTGCCAACACATGATAACCTTGCAGATTGTTTCGCAAAGGCATTATCTCGTGAGAAGCTTGAAGCTTTCCACAAATCTTTGGGCTTACTCCCCTTTGTGGATTGATCATATCCTCAGGGCATGGCACTTCCCTTTACTCATGTGCCAGCTCTCGTTCACCGCATCACTCCAGGGGGGATTTGTTACCATATACATGTGGTAGTGATGTGTGTGAACACACTAGGACCACCGGGGCATTTTTTCCCTCTTTAGGAGGTTTTTTCCCCCGTGCATTGTATATACGCCCATCACCCTAGGGCTATCTATCTTTCCATTGCACACTTGAGCTTCCTTCGTCTTCTCCAAGTTGTGTGCGTTTATCTGCAACCCTAATTCCAACAACTTTTTAGTATTGGTCTTAAACCATTTAGGAAAGTTTGATTTATATTTTTTTGAACTAAGAACTTGTAAAGTAATTTATTATGGAAATGGTATGCTGACTGGTATGTGCGTTGAAGAAAATCCTCATGTGAGGCTCCTCGGAGAGGAGGGCAAGTTTATTTTGAAAAACATGACTAATTACAAACAAAACTCTGGCAAAATTTTACCAAAATGAAAAGACTTTCTAGAAATTGAAAATCTAACATAACCGTGTCTTGAAAATTGCGTACATACTGGACTAAGTAGTTCTAGATTTATCATTTGAAAAAAATCCTCATGTGAGGCTCCTACAAAAGGAGGGTTGGTCTACTTTTTGAAAAATGGGTCTACTTACAAACAAAACTCTGTCAGAATTTTGGCAAATTACTAGTGATATATATATTATCCTTTATATAACCCCAAAATGAAGTTCCACTTGTAATTTTTTTTCTCTCTCTCTCTCTTTCTTTCTCTTTATCCTCTCAGGCTCTCATTCTATCCACTTGGAAGGTAGATTTTCCAATGTCACATGTAATCACTATGCAAAAGGTGCTTTCCGCCTGAGTTTTCTCCAGCTACTCTTAGAAGCTAGCATCTAGAGTAGACCACTAATAAACATACTCTGGTTTATGAAATTGTACTACAAGGTATGATGCTTTCAATCGGAAGCCAAACTATGGAGGATATACTATTCTTTGAGAATGTGAGCCCAAAAACTCGCAAAAGATGCTACTTATCCAATGGAAAGCCACATCCCTCAGCCATACGTGATTTTTCGGAAGGATGCAAATCAAGCTTCATCATCAAACCACAAACAACCAGTGTACCAGATGAAATTATGGTAGAGGAAAGTCTAGAAAACAAAACTACTGTAGAAAATACCGTTAAAAAACGGATCATGCCTGATAGAGAAGCAAAGAGAAAACTCCCTCAAAATGCATATCAGGAGAGTGAAAGGGTTTAAGGCTATGGGACAGCAATAACAAGCAGAATAGACTGTTTGGATACCTGTCTGCCCATCAAGGTTGCCCATGTTCTAACTGGCTGCTTGTGTTGGATGGTGGCAGGTATAGGTCTATTGTTTCATGGATTCTGAGACTCAATTAATCTCCTACCAGGATCGGATGTACCAGGATTTTATTTTTTAAATTCTTTTTTCTGTTGATTTGGTCTTTGTATATTGTCTATTGTTTTTTATGTCTTATCTATTTTGTTCAAGTTTCAATATATGGTTCTATAAGAGGGGATATTAAATTTAATCTCTCTCTCTCTCTCTCTCTCTCTCTCTCTCTCTCTCTCTCTCTCTCTCTCCTTCGTTCGTTCCTTGCGCCAGGCATCCTGCCTCAGAGATGAGTTGTCAAAGCTGAGCTCTTTCTCTTGTTTCGACACAGACCTATAGAAATGGAGATCCAGCAACCAACATTATTGCCACTAGCTCCAATGCTAGAAATGGAGCCGTACTGTGATGTGATGGTAAGTAAATCTTATGTGTAGCCCACCCACTCCAAATGAAGTCATTGGTTTTGTTGGTCACATCTATAGTTTTGTGAGGGCATTTGTTCATAGCATGTGGTGTATAACAGCATCAAGTGTTGACAGCTATACATTTAAGTGATTTTAAGTAAGTAACATAATATACACGTCTATAGTTCTCAGGAAAAATCAGAAAAGATCCACTACAGGCAATGAATTACAACTCCCAAGATGAGAGAGTAAGAAAGAGGAAACAATGGGAGTAGAAACAAATGAAATTTGAGTGACAACATCATGCCCTCAATGATGAGGAGAAAAAGAAAATCTCCTCCGAGATTGTGAGAGCTTTCAAGAGTAGGACTGAAGGTTTTAGTACATAAGCAAAGTGGAAAATCTGGAATCTTGTTGCTCAACATCTGCATCTTTGGACAATCCTGGATGAGTCTTTCAAGGAGGAGGTTGTTGTACATACCGCAATTGTATCCAATGTCCGCAGCACACTGGCTATCGTCAAGTAGCCAGGTTCCAATGAGGAGTTATTTTTGAAGAATGCAGCATTGCAGATGATGTTGAATTCAAAGGAAAACATGCCTATTGCAAAAATTGCAAGGGTCCTAAATGTCAATCGTTGCACCTTGCACAAGGCGAGATCACGACAGAGGAAGCCTGATGTTGATCGTCGATTGTTTTCATTGGTTGCATGTCACAAGCAACACCGTCATAGCCCTATCACGTATGAAATTAAGGAATTGGTCTACACATTTTGGAAAGTGGAGACTCTCATTTTACTGAACAAGAAGGATGTTTGTCGAAAGAGGATGGGGAGGAAAAGATACATAGAACACCATGTGCACCTCCTAGATGAGCCTCAGATGATCAATCAAATACTTGTACCATAACTTATGAATTTTATGCATTGCATCTCTAGTGCATAGTAACTTGTATATGATGATCAATAGCATACTGATCTATAGACTTTTGCTAGTTAGCATTTAGATTGTGCTAGTTAGCATATGGAGTATGCTAGTTAGCATGTCTTGGGTTCTAAATAGCATACAGAGCTAGTTGGTTAACACAATATGTATGCTAATTAACATACCTGGTATGCTAGTTAACATACCTAGTATGCTCAATTGCATGATAAGTACGTTGTCTAATAGAAAGTGATAATGCTAGTTAGCATATGAAGTTTGCTAGGTAGCATACGGAGTATGCTAGTTAGCAGGCCTTGAGTTCTAAATAGCATACATAGTTAGTTGGTCAACACAAAAGGTATGCAAGTTAGCACCACTTATGCTAGTTAACACCTAATATGCTCACTAGCATGATGGGTATGCTATTTAAGACAAGGGTTATGCTAGTTAGAACTAGCAGTTGGGATGGGTATGCTAGTTAGCATATGGAGTATGCTGGTTGGCATATGGAGTATGCTAGTTAGCATGCCTTGTGTTCTACCTAGCATATAAAGTTAGCTAGTCAGCACAAGATGTATGCTAATTAACATCATTTATGCTAGTTAGCACCTAGTATGCTCAATAGCATGATGGGTGTCCTAATGCGTATACTAGTTAGCATTGTGAGTATGATAGTTAGCATATGGAGTATGCTAGTTAGCATATGAACTCTGCTAATTAGCATATGAACTCTGCTAATTAGCATATGGACTGTACTAGTTAGCATATGGAGTATGCTAGTTAGCATGCCTTGGGTCCTAAATAGCATACAGAGCTAGGTTAACACAATATGTATGCTAATTAACATACATGGTATGCTAATTAACATACCTGGTATGCTAGTTAACATACCTAGTATGCTAGTTACATACCTAGTATGCTCAATTGCATGATAATACGCTGTCTAACAAAAAGTGATTATGCTAGTAATTACATGGAGTTTGATAGGTAGCATATGGAGTATGCTAGTTACCAGGCCTTGAGTTCTAAATAGCATACAGAGTTAGTTGGTCAACACAAAAAGTATGCAAGTTAACACCACTTATGCTAGTTAACAACTAGTATACTCATTGGCATGATGGGTATGCTATTTAAGACAAGGGTTATGCTAGTTCGAACTAGCAGCTGGGCTGGGTATGCTAGCTAGCATATGGAGTATGTTGGTTAGCATATGGAGTATGCTAGTTAGCATGCCTTGTGTTCTACCTAGCATACAGAGTTAGCTAGTCAACACAAGAGGTATGCTAATTAATATAATTTCTGCTAGCTAACACCTAGTATGCTGAACAGCATGATGGGTGTCCTAATGAGTATGCTATGGTCTGTGCTAGTTAGCATGCCTCGTGCTCTACCTAGCATATAGAGTTACCTGGTAAACACAATATATATGCTAACTAACACTCTTTATGCTTGTTAACATACGCAGTTGCATGCACATTAGGATGTAGATTGTGCTATTTAACACTATGATTTGTTTTCATGAAATTGCTTGATGTCCTAGTTAGCAATCTGAATACTGATCATCATTTGGATTTTGCAAGTTGAGTTCTTTTGTAGATTCAAGTAAAAACTTCCAGATTGCAAGATTGGCATGAGAATGTTGGAGATGTTGAAGCCATTGTTTGGTAGGTGGCTGAAGGATAGATACACATGTTGTTGCAAATACCATGTGCAAATGTCTTTTTTTAAGGACACACTGAACCACATGCGCTCTCGTGCTTTTGGGTTGCATAGAGCAGGTTGTGACTGTATATGCAATATTTGTGCCCCAGGTGAGAACAATAGTAAGGGTTGCTTGGTTTCACATCACACGTTCAAAGGTGTCACACATATGTGGGAGTCTGTTCTTTGTCCAAAGCCCGCAGATGCAGTTTTCCATAGAAGGGAATGCCTGATAGGAGAGTGTTTGACATGTGGAGTGAATAGGTTGGAATTATGCTGCTTGAAGACAGCAAAGCCAGGTAATAGTATTAATGTGAAAGTATTTGCATATGTACAAGCTCAAGACAAGCATGGAAATAGTAACAAAAGAAAAGATCTTTTGCACAAAGAAATGCAGTGCTGGGAGTTTCTTCAACTCTTGAAGACCACGTTGGAGCTCTTTATCACTCATAACTATGTGGCTCGATGGCAAGGACAACACTTCAAGGATTTCTTTCTTCGATTTTTGGACAATGTTGTTGTGTTAGTTGTTGATTTTACAGAGATTTATGCCTTCAAGGAACAAAATAAGATTCAGTCAATGCATTGGCACTCTAGTCAAGTAACCATTTTTGTAGACTTAACGCACTACCGCCGTAGGGCAAGGGAGGTAGTCAAAACCATCCACTTATTCATATCAGATGACAAGGTGCATGACACGTTGTTCGTGCAACATTGCTTCATGCTACACTGTGACTGGTTACAACAAGAGGGTGTCACTTCTAAGCAACATTGGGTGTGGTCTAATAGTGCGGCCTCACAGTTCAAGGGAGGCCTCACCATCCCTTTTTCCACCCATTCATGCACTAACCTCATGATATCCTCTTCTTGAGCTTGTGAAACTCAATAAAGAAGTTTATTAGGCGGTGAGCTTCCTAGTAGAAGCTCTATTGCATGGTCAGCATCCTCTCGTTTTGGAGGTAGCTCACTAGGGATGTCATCAACAAAAACATCTTGGAATCCATTTAGGAAATTAGACAACTCTAATTCCTCTTGATTCCCTTTATTGCTACTTGTGAAAACATTAGAATCATTTACAGATTCTTTAACAAAAATCATATACACAAAAATAGAGCTTTTATTGACTTATCAAAAGCAAGCTTATTTACTAGGGATATGGTGTTCCCCGAATCATTAGCATCCATGTACATGCTCTTTTCCCTGTAGGTGAAATAGATTCTCCTTTTAGGGAACTTCATGTTGTCAGCCATGCGATTGAACCATGGTGCCCCATGGATAACATCCTCATGTTGGAGAGGAGAGATAAAAAAATCTTCTTCGTCGATGTAGCTTTGGACATGAAGTCTCGACTTCCCAATTAAGGGAGTAATGGAGGCTTGCTATCCCTTGAAAGCTGTGTCAACAGTTACAGTATCTCCCATCTCAAAAGCTTGAATGCCCAGATTAGTGGCCAACTCCATAGATATGAAGTTTTGAGTAGAGCTAGTGTCAAACAAGATGAAGGCATCATTCTCCCTTACTTTTCCCCAAGCATAGGAATGAGCCTTTGCAATGAGTATCTTCTTTTGGAGATTCAACCATGGAAGCTTTAGGAGTGTCATTGAGTACATTTCTTTTGAGGCAAGAACGATAACCATGTCCTTGCTCCCCACACTTAAAGCATTTATGGTCTTTATGAAAGGCCTCTAATTCTTTGGGAGAGAGCTTATTGTTACCTTTGTAAGCTCCTTTCTTCTTGGCCTTGTTGTTGTTGTTGTTGGTTTTGGTGTTGCCTTGGGAAGAGTTTTGAGCATTGTTCTGTACTTTAGCTTCATTTTGATCCTTGCTTTCCATGGGATTGAAATTTCTTCTCACTCATTGTTAAAAATTGATCCTTGAAGCAACTATAGTGTGGTGGATGGCTTCAGTGATAGTGTTAGGCTGTTGTAAGTTGACATACTCAGTCATTTCTTCAGGTTATACCACACAAAATTTTTGCTTTTGTTCCGAGAAGTCTATCCTTTGAAAGATTTTAGCTTTGAGATGTAAATCCCAAAACTTGTCTACATATTTGTGGATAGACTCGTTGAAGAGCAGCTTCAAGCTCCGCCATTCAGTAAGCACTTTGTCCTTTGCATCACTTGCAAGGAATTGCTTCATGATGGAAACTTGTAGAGTTTTCCATGTCTTTGGGGCCTCACCATTGCCACGAAGGCTAGCCCACCATTGACGAGCAGATGTCTGGAAGTGCATAGCTACGTGGTGTAGCTTAGAGGACTTCGTGAAGCCCTCGTATCCAAAGGCGGCATCAAATTGCTGGATGAAGGCCAATACTTTGTCGGTGGTGCCATCATAGGTGATAAAAGAGATATTCTTTCCTCCCTCTTTGAATATCTTGAGCTTTTGGGACCTTTGCCATGCAGGGTAAGTTTTGTGATGTCCTCTCCTCTTGTATTCTTTAGGAGAATAACTATTGCTTTTGTCGGAAGAGGAGGAAGGTGAAGAAGAAGGAGAAGAGGGTGACCTCTTTCTTGCCTTTTTCTTCATTTGTTTCCTCTCTTTTCTTTTGGAGTGACGAGGAGAAGGACTATGGGTTGACTGTTTCCTCTTGAGCGGAGTTGGCAATAGTCTAGACCGCCGTCTTCGTGGAGCCACATCTTCAGAGGAACTTAGGGATTTTCTTCTTTCTCGTTCTTTGGATTCCTCCTCTCTTATGGGAGAGAGTCCTCTTTTGGGAGTCTCATCAAGAGACCTCCTAAACTCTCTCTCCTCTTGGAGAGAAAGGGAAATCCCATAAGCATGAAGTTGCTGGGTAACTTCGGCTTGCAAAGTAGGTTTGCCCATAGCTTGGTGCAACCTAGTAACAAGACAATTGATAAACATGGGGGCATCATCATTAGCACCTTCATGTGCAAAATCAAAGTTATCAATGTTTATTCTATTCTCTTGGTTATTGTCAGCCATGGTAATTATATTTATGTGTTTACTTAGTGTATCCTTTGGTAATTCAAAACCTTAGTTGCTACTCCTCTCAGCCTTTGAAAATAAGCACTTAAGTATCTACACCCACGGCTCGAATTGGTTAATTATAGAGAGTAGTGGAGTGAGCCTAACATAGCAAAATTGTCAAGGGATAGCTCCTTTTGGACTTCTTATGGCTCAATAATGGTAAGTCGTAGGCAAGTCTAAAAAGAACCCACTATTAAGACCAAAGCTCCCGAGGTGTGCACCATATCCCACATAGTGGACTCGTGACAAAACCGATAATAGATCCCAGTCCCACTTACCCTAATATAATTAACAAAATCAACCATTAATAGGCTACTTAAGGATCTCTCTTCTTAAGCAAGAAAAGAGAAACCAAATGCTCTAATATCAATGTAATGGGAATGACCTATGAACTTTGAGAATAGTGGAATTAAGAGAATTAGAGTGAGCATTTTTGTGAGATTACTTTGAGAACATAGAGGGTGAACTTAATTAATGGTAGCAACATGACCATAGTACTTAATTAGCTTATCATGAACAATAATTTTGCAAGGGAGGTATTATTAGAAAACATGACAATAGTTGAGGACCGGATTTACTTGGAGTCGGTCCCCCCTCCAAAAGGCGTTTATATTATAGATTCTCCCATCAAGAGAGACTTGGTACAATACAATCTTTGTGTTCCTTGTGACCTTGGTGATTCTATGAAGATGAAAAGCTTCTAACATAAACTTTGCAAAAAACATTAACTATCCCAAACCTGTACTTTAGTTAGCAAGCCGACAAGTACCTCATGCTTGGGTAGGATTCCCACCTCAAGGTCAATCCTAGCTTGCATAAGGTCAAAGGACTTTTTAACACTAACTTTTGAAGGTCTTTAATGAAGCTAACACTAAGGTATTTAAACCTCCATTAGATGCACGTTGCTCTTTGATAGACTACCTCCTTTTGGACCCCTATTGAGATGTAACTATATCTCCTCTTGGTCCCTTGCTGAGGTAAATCTAGAAGCGCTTATTGCACATTGCTCTTTGGTAGACCGTCTTGTTTTGGATCCCTATTGAGATGCAACCATTTCTCCTTTTGGTTCCCTGTTGAGATAGATCTAGAAGCACATATCTATATCCTAACTCTTGTTCCCCTTTTATCTTCCCAAATTAAATGATTAGTTTAATATGAGAAAATTATTTGGTAAAGTTAGATATTATATTTTATGACTCTCATAATCACTCTTTAAACTATGCTTAATTTCCATCAAAATTCATAATTTCTTATAGGTTTCTCTCCATTATTGTTAGATTTTCTCTTATTTTATCAAGATTGTCTCAAATATTATAAGAAAGCTCTTGGACTCAAGCTATGGAAGGTGGCATAGAGACAAAGCTCATCATGACGAAGGTGATTAAAAGGAAATTGGTCAATAAACAAGGTACATGTAGCTCTCTCATTGGGGGAATGCCCTTAATTGAGGCTACCTTGTAATAACCCCTCTTACTCATAATCTCTCCCTAATCACTCTCTTGGCCTATAAAAGAAGGCCTCCTCTTTTGTAAAAAAAAAAACACACACAATCAAGCTCTAGCACTCACACTCTCACATGTACATCCTTGTGTATGCACCTCTATGCACAAATAATTCTACTATGGTATAGTATTTTCTATGATTGTTTCTTTTGGTGTGTGTGTGTGTGTGTGTTTCTTAATGGCCAAGAGGTTTAAGTTACCATGCACACATGAGTTTGTAAGATGTTGATTATGTGAAATTCCCCTCATGAATGTTTGTTGGCATGTATGAAGCCTATGTTAATGAAGCTCTAATGATCTCTTCATCTCCCTCTCTCTCCTTCTCTCACATTTTCTTTGTGTTATGTGCCAATCCCTTACCATGCGTCCTAGCCACATTCCAAGCTAGGTGGTGCCCCTACTATGTACCTCCTATAATGAATCCATCATGCATTAGTCTTGGGGTAGAGGCCATTGGGTTTGTTTTGCATCTCCACCGCTCAACGCCACTCATTGGCATGCACTATACTAAGAAGGCAACAAGCAATAGCAATTAAGGAAAACTCTAAACACTTTGCATTCTTGGTTTGAGTAAGCATTAGGCAAGACTATGGCAATTGGCATTCAGTAAGGGTGTTGCAATTGCAATCCAAACCCCTTGGTTAGACTCTATATAAAAACTGCTCAAACTAGTAGGTCAACGGTGACCAACATAGTCTATAGTGTCTAATAGTGATTGGAATCAACTTGGGAAGTTGAACTCGTCCACTATCCCTTGGCAGATTGCAGACTTATTTCCTTGAAAGTACAAATGTGATGAGATCAAACCATGATTCTAACACCTAAGGAGTGATTGTTTATTAGCTGGTTCATACCCTTGAAAATATCACTCCTAGAGACACAATCATTATTGCAACTAAGATATAGATCTTCTCAAGTTGGAATCTTATTCACAACTAGATCGTGAAAGAATATTATCTCTCCATGAATAGAAGAGAAAGATGTCTAACACCCCAAAGAAGGTAGTCATACTTAATTTTCTACGTTCAAACAAGAAATCCTTTGCTTTGAGACTCACTTAGTCTATTCATGTTGTACCATGAATTAGGTGTTGGATAGCTAGGCCATGCCTACTTGCTACCCACAAAAAGTATCATCTATGTTGTTTGCACCTTGTGCATAGATCCAATGATGTAAAGTGATCGTTGTAGACATATACAACAATCACGATCCAATCTACCAACTTCAATTCTTTCTAAATAGAGTAGTTGATAGTATATTAGCGGTAGCATAAACAATGATGGGGTGGAATTAATCCCACCATAATAAGCCCCTTGGTTTTAATGATGGTCTCAACAGTGTGAGCCGATGTCATATGTGCATTGCACAGCTTGTACTGGCACAGATACATCACAGTTCGACGTAAAATGTGAGCTTATATCTGTATTGCCAATGTTCCAAACCTGTGTGCCCTCATGGATTGGTTCAATAGACCGATCTCTAAGAAAAAATAAGGTAGGCATGTTGCCGAGTTTCCCCAAGTTTGTATGCTTATAACACATTCCAAACTTTGGAAGCTTGCATGCAATATGCCATAAAGTGAAGCCTTGCTTCGCATAAGTTCATCGAAAAAATGAGAGAGAACATAGCGTGAGTGCTTGTAGCTAATAAGAGCTCTTGCTGACACAACCATGTCAAATCAAAAGAGAATCATCCTTGTCAAGTTGTCATGGAGAATTGGCCTTGCCAAAGCATACATCTTATCAAGAACCATTAGAGTACCCAATCTTGAAATAGATAGCTCAGCAAGATTAGTTATTAAAATTTAACTTAACTGCCAAACTTTGCTTGACCGAAGCAACATTTGCTTGTCAAGTTGGCATGGTGAAAACTTCTGCAAGATTAGTTCAAAATTGTAAACTATAACTTCCTTACCGACTTGCTTGAATTGCCTCCTTTGATGCCAGAATTCATAGCACCCCTTGGTGTGGTTTGCTTGTCGATTGTTGCCAATTTTCAACCTTGTCGAGTAGGATACCATACTGGAAGGATAAAAATACCTATAGTAATACAAAGCGTACCTGAGTTGCCCTACTCGTTGCCAACTACCTGACCTTGAAAACCCGTCAGAGCCGGCTTACGAACAATGGGTTGATCAAGACCGTTTCTAACTTCATCGAGTTTAGATAACTTGCCTAAGAGCCATACCTAAACAAATACAAAACTCTGAACCAAAGAGAACGATGCCTATCGGCATCTTTAACTGCAATAATTGATTGGCCCTACTGAATACCTTGACCTTACAAGTCACACGTCATTTCTGGCTTGCCTTTGTTGCTACGAAACCTTGCCTACATGCATTACATATGATTGAGGAACTAAAAACAAGAACTAAAATAAGTTACCTCGTTCACGTCATCAAAACCCGCTTTGGTCCTATTAATCTTTCGTATTTGTTGGAATTAGGGTTGCAGAGAAACACACACAGCTTGGAGAAGACGAAGGAAGCTCAAGGCACACAATAGAGAGTGTATTCCTTAGTGTGCAATGGAAAGATAGATAGCCCTAGAGTGATGGGCGTATATACAATGCACGGGGGAAAAAACCTCCTAAAGAGGGAAAAAATGCCCCGGCGGTCCTAGTGTGTTCACACACATCACTACCACATGTATATGGTAACAAATCCCCCCTGGAGTGATGCGGTGAACGAGAGCTGGCACATGAGTAAAGGGAAGTGCCATGCCCTGAGGACAGGATCAGTCCACAAAGGGGAGTAAGCCCAAAGCTTTGCGGAAAGCTTCAAGCTTCTCACGAGACAATGCCTTTGTGAAAAGATCTGCAAGGTTGTCCTGTGTTGGCACATAAGCCAAGCTGATCTCTCCTGCTGAGAGCCTCTCCCTGACATAGTGGTAATGCACCTCAATGTGCTTTGTGCGAGCATGAAAAACTGGGTTCCTCGCAACTGCCAATGCGCTCTGACTGTCAGTGTAGATAGTGTTGGCAGTGTCCTGTCCAACACCCAAGTCAGCCATAAGGCGTCTGAGCCATACACACTCAACCGTAGCTGTGAAGACTGCCCTGTACTCAGCCTCACAACTCGAAGTGGCCACAGTAGGTTGCTTCTTGCTCAACCATGATATACATGAACTGCCAAGCATGAAACAAAAACCACTTGTGGACACTCGCGTGTCAAAACAACCAGCCCAATCTGAGTCCGAAAAAGCATGTAAGTCTGGCGGCAATGATCCCCCCTTGGGATAAAACAAGCCAAGATGTAAAGTGCCACTAAGGTAGCGGAAAATCCTCTTGACAGCCTGCCAATGCTTAGACCCTGGGCTATGCATAAATCTGCTGACCTGCGAGACTGCAAATTGAATATCTGGCCTCGTGTTGCATACATAAATGAGGCAGCCAACAGCAGTTTGGTAAAGAGTGACATCAGCAGGATCGCCAGCATCATGTAGACTCAACTTCAAACCTGTTTCCATGGGAGTGGCAATAGGTTTGCAATCCTCAAGTCCAAACTTACATAGCAATGTCTCTATGTAACTTTTCTGACACAAGGCAATACCACCATCACACTGCTTAAACTGTATACCCAAGTAATGATGCAACAGCCCCAAATCTTTCATCTTGAAAGTAGCATTCAAATCAGCCTTAAATTCAGCAATATGTCTCTCATTTGGTCCAGTGATCAGCAAATCATCAACATAAAGAACCACAATGAGAAATACATCATCCTCACGCTTTACATACAATGTGCTTTCTGTTGGACTGTTACGAAAGCCTCGTTTAACCAAATGAGTGTCAGCTTTCTCATACCAAGCACGAGGAGATTGCTTCAACCCATACAAAGCCTTCTTACATTTGCACACTTTGTCCTCTTGTCCTTTTATGACAAAACCGCGAGGCTGCGTTACATAAACTTCCTCAAATATGTCACCATTCAAGAAAGCAGTAACAATGTCTGATTGATGTACATCCCAACCAAAATGAGCTGCCAATGCACATAGAAAACGCACAGTAGTCATACGACAAGTGGGAGCAAAAGTCTCTTCATAATCTATGCCTTTTTGTTGTGCATAACCCTTTGCAACAAGTCGAGCCTTATGGCGATCAATCTCACCATCCGGCTTGCGTTTCAACTTGTAAACCCACTTCGTACCAATGGCCTTTTTGCCAGGAGGCAAATCACATAAAGTCCATGTGTCATTCTCTATAAGTGCATCATATTCTGATTTCATGGCAGCAATCCAATTTTCTGAATTCTGTGCTTCATCAAAAGACAGAGGCTCCTCAACATCATGTAAACTAGACACAGCCAAAGCATAACAATCTGATGCATAAGATGCATGGCGAGAGCCTGAACGAGTACGACTAGATAAAGGTGCATCCAATTTACTGTCACGCAAAGTGTGCACCAGCCATTTTGGCATACCTCTAGCCTGCTCATTTTCAGCCCTTTCCTCATCAAGTACATCATGTACATCTGCATCAGTAATAGGCTGTTCTAAAACATTTTCAGAAACCCCCATAGGCTGTACATTTGCCTCATTGGAACTTACATTTGTATTTCCACCACTGAAAAGAGGCAACAAAGTGTCATAAATGTCCTGTGAGCTTACATTACTGTCTCTAGTACATGACAGCAAGGGTTGAACAGAATCTTCCACAAACACTACATCCCGTGAAACCAAAATACGTTTTGTTTGCGGATGATACAACCTGTAACCTTTGCTTTCAGCACTATAACCAACAAAAATACATTTGACAGCCTTATCATCCAATTTTCTGCGCTGCACTTGTGGCACCAAAGCATATGCCAAACAGCCAAAAACACGCATGTGCTCAATAGAAGGTTTTCTATCATGCCATGCTTCATATGGAGTAATAGACTGCAAAGCTTTCGTAGGACACCTGTTAAGTACATAAGTGGCACACATGATGGCCTCAAGCCAAAAAGAATGCGGCAAAGCTTGACTTTTGACCATACATCGTGCCATTTCCGTTAGTGACCTGTTTTTCCTCTCAGCAACACCATTTTGCTGAGGTGTATAAGGCACTGTACATTGGTGTTTTATCCCACGACTAGCCAGAAATGCATTAAATTCATGAGACATATACTCCCCCCCTCGATCGGAACGGAGGGTGCCCATAGTACATTTTGAGACATTTTCAGCCATAGCCAAAAATTGTTTGAAGCACATAAAAACTTCGGACTTCGCTTTAAGCGGAAATACCCACGCATGCCTGGAGTAATCATCAATGAAAGTCACGAAGTACAGGTAATTGCCCAAGGACGGAGTTTGCATGGGCCCACAAACGTCACTATGCACAAGCTGCAACCTGCATGTAGCCCTAACTGAACCATCCTTTGGAAACTTAGAACGCTGCATTTTACCCAGAATACAGCCTTCACAAACATGTTTGATAGGTGCTTCAAGAGGCGGCAAAGAAGCAACCATATCAGATTTCTGCAAACGCAGCAAACTGGCAAAATTCAGATGACCAAAACGTGCATGCCAAAGTTTTGCATCTGAAATAGCCCTTGAATCTGCAACAGCATTTGCAAAATTTTGTCCACACTTGTCATACAAAGTGAGCTTATACAGCCCACGGCACAAAAGCCCAGATGCAACAATTTCATCACCAAAACTGAGATCATGAACTGTACATCTGTCATCCACAAATTTGACTACAAGTCCAAGTCTAGCAAGTGCGGATACAGACAAGAGATTCTTCTTGATCCCAGGTACATAAAGTGCATCAACAAGTGTGAAGGAGCTGCCATTAGCAGCAGTGAGCACAATCTTTCCAACTCCCTGAACTGGATAAGAGGCGTTGTTGGCACAAGTGACTGAATTCCCATGAGGGACAGACTCGAGAGAGGTAAACAATTCACGATGTGAGGTAATGTGCTTTGTAGCACCACTGTCGAAATACCACACATGTGAATCTGCAGCAACTGACAAGCATGCATCATGGACAGCAGGATTGTAAGTGCACTCTGCGCTAAAAGCCCATTCTGCATCAACATCAGCATCACAATCTCCTTTCACAGAAGACTCAACAATGGCTGCATTTGTAGTGGAACCAGCATTTGCAGTGGAACCACCCTCTTTCTTCTTAGCCTCTTTGGCCTTCAACTTAGGACACGACTTGATCAAGTGATCATTGGCTTTACAATAATGGCAACGCATCTTCTTTTTGCCCTTATCACCAGAATTGCCAGACGAAGTGCTGCCAGCAGAAGCATTAGGAACAGAATTTTTGCCACTCGCAGCAGAACCATAAGAAGTGGCTGCATTACTGTTACCACCCTTTCTTTGAGAAGCAATAAAAGCCTGTTCAACTGCACGCTGCCTAGTCCTGTTTTTTCTAGAAAGTGACTCTTGCAACAGCAATGTGCATAATGCATCAAACTTGACAACTTCAGGATTTCCTTGGGTCATCAGTCTCCAAGTACTAGCAAAAGTCTGGTAGGAATCTGGTAAGGCATCAAGAACAGTCTGCACAAGGGAACTGTCAGAAATGACTTCACCTGCAGAAATGAGTTGCTCATTGATATCCTTGACACTAGCAAGGAAAGTGTCCATATCATCTTCCTCATGCATAATCTTCGACTCTAGCTCTTTACGCAGCAAAGCAATTTTAGCCTCATTGCGGCTTGCATAAAGACCTGCTAGAATATCCCAAGCCTGTTTTGCAGATTTTGCTGAACGGATGTGAGGAATAATGGTGCGCTTCACAGACAACGCAATCAATGCATGAGCCTGCGCATCCTTAACATCCCAACGAGCTTGTTCTGCTGTAGGCAAAACAACTCTAACAGCTGCAATCCTTGCAGCAAGACCTGCAACATCCTCAACATCGCCTACATCTTCAGAACCAGGACGTACATCAATGCCCTGCACAATGTTCCAGACACCTTTTGACACAAGAACATGTTGCATCATATAAGCCCACATAGGGTAGTTGTCCCCATCCAACCTGTCCTCAGCAGCAAACATCTTGAACACATCTGTGTTGTTGTTGTCAGCCATGGTAAATGCTGCACCTGATGTGAAAACTGCCCGAAAATAGGAGAAATGGAGCGGGAACAACTTGTGCTATATAGCACAAACCGTAGAAGACTATAAGGCACCTGTTATGCAGAAAACGGCACTGACAAAAAATCTGCACAAAATGACGAAATAGCCTGTGCAGTACTGCCCGTAGTGGAAACGGAGGCCGAAATGAGCCCAAATCAAAATTCTGAGCAGACCGAGCTCTTCGAGCTCACCCAAAATATTTGTCGACCTGCGAACGCTTGCCAAAGCTCACTGAAATCGGAGAAAGTGAGCAGGCGTGTGCTGGAGCAGCTGGCGACTAAGCCCGGGAGGACGTGACCTGCTCTGATACCAATTGTTGGAATTAGGGTTGCAGAGAAACACACACAGCTTGGAGAAGACGAAGGAAGCTCAAGGCACACAATAGAGAGTGTATTCCTTAGTGTGCAATGGAAAGATAGATAGCCCTAGAGTGATGGGCGTATATACAATGCACGGGGGAAAAAACCTCCTAAAGAGGGAAAAAATGCCCCGGCGGTCCTAGTGTGTTCACACACATCACTACCACATGTATATGGTAACAGTATTTTGTAGCCCATATGACCTGATTAGAAGGAAATTTTCCATTGAGCAACAATCCATCGAGCCTTGCTCCCATGATCTCGTTGATCCTTGTTAAGAATCGGCATAAATATGCCTTGCTTGCCCTATACCAGCCCATGGTTGCTCATAGTTAGAGATCTTCGTTTGATCCCAATTTGCAATAATTGATCAATTTCAACCCCCGAAAATTTACTCTGCATGACACTTGGCTTTCCTTGCAACACTTGGACTTGCCTTGACAAAGTCCTTGAAAAACGTGGGGTTTGTCACTGCCTCATTTTCTGCACTTTGCTTGCCAAGGTGTTGCACCTTGCATGTCTTTGCCTTGGCCTTCGTCAAGCTATGAGTGCGGAGTGATCTCGCTAGTCGCTATGTGGTTGCTTTGTCCCGCTTGCTTTATTGGTTGCCTCCTCTGATGTGGGAGGGGTCCCTTAGGGTGGGCCTTAGGGCACCCTTAGGGCGCCCATAACCTAAAAAGTGTGAACCCAAGCCAAAATGCAGCGATGGGGGCAGACCATGGCAGCATGGTGTACGGCGCTTCCACCCTTCAAATATGATCGCGGGCGGGCTAGATATGGTGCACACGTGAGCCTCCGCACTATTTGGCACTGGCATTTTCAAATTGGATCGATGATGGGGGTCATTCGGTCTGTCATATGCATTATTGTAAATTTGGGCCATTGCATATAATCGGGGCGAAAAGTAACTTCGGCCCAGTAGGTAAATTTGGGCTTGCACCTTGAGCCTCGAATCCATGACCTCCCCCATGTGATGCATGTGCTCTAACCACCACGTCTGTATGTGTTCACTAAAGTATGTAACATTTCAATGCCACAGATGTAAATGCGGGTCGATTTGTAAATTTGGGCCGCACGATCTTATAAATTCGGTCCGCCCAATCGCACGGTCCACAATGCACGCACCTCACCATTTTCACCTCCACCCTTGATCCCATTTAAACATGCACATGCCATATAGTGTTGAGGACACGTGACCACCACCTTAAAATAGTTTATATAGATGATATTATAGAGTTCAATGAGTGCTAGAATTCACAAAAACACAGCTAGTGGGGCAAAACTACAAAGAGTCAAAAATGGGTAGAAGTAAAAGACTCAAGACTGTCAACTTGAGAGAGAGAGAGAGAGAGAGAGAGAGAGAGAGAGAGAGACGCCTATTGCTTGTATATAGTGACTTCTAGAAACAAGGTGAAAATTCATTATTGCTTACATAAGGCTATTGAGAAAAATTTCATAATAAGAGGCTTCTTTCTTTTTGAGAGAAAACAAAAAGTGACACTAATATTTTAAAACATGTGGTATCATAATAAAATATTATGTTTGAGTGCGGCTAAGCAACCCTGTGCACTCATAAGGACATTTGTATAGCCTCGCATGAGATGTGTGCGATTTGCTATAAATATATATATTTATTTATTTTGAAATAAAAGTGTAACAATGATCTATTTAGATTACAATATATTTGAAAGGCATAAAAAATAATGTTTGACACAATACTCAATGTTCCTCTTTAAACAGAGAGGTACACAAATGACAACACCCTCTCACAAGGGCCTTAAAAAAATAATTTAAACAAGGTAAAGATTTACAGTGGCCTACAGAGAGAGAGAGAGAGAGAGAGAGAGAGAGAGAGAGAGCTACCTCGACTCCAATGAAGTGAGACAATGGGGGGCACTCCCATATGCACACATTAAAATCCAAAAATGTTCAAATGTCACATGGAGAACATCCAACAATTCAATTCAATGGTAAAGGAATTGCACCAAAAATCTTCGCTTTTCTTTATGCCCTTATGTATGAGTGTTATATTAATTGACCTCATGAAAATATAAAGCATATAAAATATTAGTGAGAGTCTAGGAATTGATCTAATTCTTATATAAATATATCAATGATGGATGCTATTAAATGAAAGAAATCCATAATATCTTCAGGATAAAAATGAATATTGAAAATGTATAAACCTAATCCCTAATAATAATACATGCATTAAAGTAACAAGGTGACATTTACATATCAAAACAAAAAGTTGAGAAAAAAATCTTAGTTGTGAAAAAATTATAAAGCTAATCCCTAATAATAATAATGCACTAAAGTAATAAGGTGAGTTTTACCATAAGGCGAGTGACTATTTTCGAGCGAGGGACTATTCCGAGCGAAGAACAACACACGTGTGCGCGTGCGCGTGCACACACACACACAATGAGAGAAAGAGAGATGGGAGGGAGAGAAGGAAACATGGTAGAAAACATACGTTATTGTAAGACTCTTAGGAAAAAAACACCCAATAAAAAATATGGTCCATGTTGAGGGACCCGTCGCCCCCCTAAGATAGTGTCGTTAGGTTCCAAAGTTGAGACACCATATGGTGGACTCGTTAGCACACATGATCAACAAAATTTGGTTGTACGATCATGGGCTCAAGCCTCGTTGGCATAGTGGCTGTAATTATGCCCCTCCATTGATTTTTGTTAGACACAAAATTTTGCTTGGTGTCATGCATCGTGTGTACCTCACCATCGTTTGCGATGGTGCTTCTATCTCTAATAGCCCTTGCACTCAACTTTTGAACGCACCCTCCCAAGCTCAAAACAATGCAACAAAGTAGTCGAGATCGATCGCCTCTCTTAGGCAACACACTATCGGGTGTTTTACCCTATCCACTAGGAACTTGGTATAGATTATGTTATTGGTGGTACACTCTTGCTAAGGCTGAGAGAGAGAGAGAGAGAGAGAGAGAGAGAGAGAGAGAACCCATAGTTTTCGCAGCTGTCCAGCTTCTCCAACACGTCGGGGGGACTTTTTTTTAATATAAATGTGATCCAATTTACGTCTGTCGGCCCCATCGCAACACCGCTCGCTGCAGCCAGTAACAACGTCCCCCCCATCTTGAAACCGGTTCCCGTCGTCGCGGATTGGTTTGGACTAGTTTCACCAAATCCATACGCGCTTGGTGGAGCTAGTTCTATTTAAAAAACGCACTAATTAAAACCTTCTTTGTATCCCCCAGGATATTGTCCTTTCGCAATATTGATGCTTTCCTATCTTTATATGAAGCAGGGGCCATCGTGTGACCGCTCTCAGTAACACAAGTGAGATGGTGGCCACTGTATTGTTATGCGTATTAGTCCTTTCATTGTACAGAGAGAGAGAGAGAGAGAGAGAGAGAGAGAGCTATAATCGCTATGGCAACAGAGAAGAACAAGAATAAAAAGAGAGTTTATTTAACGTCGTAGGAAACTATCCCAAGAGATCTTAAAGATCTAGCCGACGAGGATTGAACTCAAGACCTGTTATTCAAGAGGGAAACGGAGGGGGGGGGGGGGAGAGAGAGAGAGAGAGAGAGAGAGAGAGAGAGAGAGAGAGAACTGCAACCGCTATGGAGGGAGTATGCAGCACTAGGGAAATTTTGTCTCAAGCGCTAGCTCGTAGGCGATTTTGTTTTGCATATCATGTTAAACCTGTTGGAACCAGTCCGCGCCGGCGCGGACTGGTTTCAACGGGTTTCACAAGGCAACATAGCATCGTGCGTCCCCGCCACCTGCGTCTGTCATCGCAAACTAATTTCTCTACATCATCATGTACAGCATGCTGCAGCCGAAGTCGTCCCTCTTTGAGAGGAGGCGGGCAGGAGGATGGCAAGGGGAGGGGCTGCCTTGCGCCATGAGGAGGCACGTGTGGGGGCAGCAGGGACAATGGCTGTATACCTCTCTATGTCTCTCTCTGTCTCAAGCATAAGGCAAGCAGACCCTCCATCTCCAGGTACTTGCTCGCTGATGCAGAGGCGCGTTTTTCTTGCTAAGCGAGAGAAATAGAAAACATATTTCCCTGAATTCTTCATATATTTTCATTTTAAAAAATTGTTAGTACATACTTTGTGCAGTGAGCTATACCAAGGCGAGACTTTGCCTCCTTGTCATTGATCGAGATCACCTTTTGTAATTTAGTCAATCAGAAGCGCGCCTTTCTCTTTATCTATGATCGAGAGGTTGGTAGCAACTTGACTGACAAGCTCTTTGGAGCTACTCAGACTTTTCTTGAAAT
The DNA here is from genome assembly GCF_014529385.1 of Adiantum capillus-veneris. NCBI lineage: Eukaryota > Viridiplantae > Streptophyta > Polypodiopsida > Polypodiales > Pteridaceae > Adiantum > Adiantum capillus-veneris. The sequence continues at coordinate 107,369,785 of NC_140953.1, read as the reverse complement.
AAGTTTGCACTTGTTCAAAGTGCTAACGCATCTACATAGCCTTGTTCATCGTCAATTGTGCCTCAACATTCTTCTGCCTGATCTAGAAGGAAATACCTTTGAATGCTCTCTTCATGACTATGTGATGAAGCTTGAGTAAGAAAACACAACTGATGTATGATTGCATTGAAATTTAGTTAAATATTGTGAAAGAACTAGAATACATGCACAACATGGAAGCACTTCAATGTCCAAAGATATGGACCTTGTACGTGGGACTCTTGGTATGGATTATTTACAGAAGTAGCAATAGCAGGAATTGGAGGAGGAGGTGTCTCAGGTTCATGACCAGAGTCATCAAAAACTTAAGTTTCAAACAGCCTTAGAAGAGCTTTAGTATTAGGGAGGACATATGGCTCATACATCTCAAAGCTTGCCTGAAAGAGGTAGGGCATGGGTGGGTTGAACGTCCACCGTAAGTTTTGCAACATCCAAGTTCCCAAGGAGGACCTTGATGATGGTTGCACACCATTAGCGTCGGCAATTTCAGATGTATGACCCTTTTGTGTTGAGATGCTCGTTGAATCAAGCATGACACAATTATTTTCTTCAATATACCTTGCTCTCGCATGAATTTGAATGGCATTATTATTTTCTTTAATATATCTTGCTCTCGCATCAATTTGTAAAGGGTATTGCTCATATTTGCTCGAAAATGGGCTTCGCTCGGTTTTCTTTGCTCATTGATTGGAAATCCTCAATAAGGTGACATTTGCATATCAAAACCAAAAGTTGAAAAAAAAATCTTAATGTGGTGAAAAAGAAAATTAGTTAAGGATAATTTATATATTTTTAGTTAGAAATTGTCTGTAAATGAAAATAAAATTTACAAGGAAAAAAGTATGTTTTAAATCAAAAAGTTGACAAGAAAGTCATTAGATCCTTAAATAAAGAGACCCATTTATAAACTAAACAAAGATATTTTTTAAAGTCAAATGAGTATTAAATAAAGGGACCAAATTACAATGATGAAAAGAGACACTTACATTATAAAAGAAAAATATAACCTTTAGAAAACTTATAAACTAAACAAAGATTTAAAAAAGAAAAAAAGTCGAGTGAACATCAACTAAAGGGACCAAATTACAATGATGTAAAGATCCATTTACATTATAAAAAGAATATATAACCTTTATAAAACAAGGAAGTCAATTGAGCATTAAAAGAAGGGACCAAGTTACAATGATGGAAAGACCCATACATTATAAAACAAGCTCATCTGACATGTGTCCCCAATCCGTGATTCTTGATCAACGGTCCAGAAAGTGCACCAATTCTTCACCCACTCTCCTATGGCTTTCTGAAGGCCAAAAAAAAGTTTATTATCATTAGCTTGCCATGTGGCATTAATCCGCAAGCTTTATCTAATGGTCCAGAGATGCACCCAAAATCCAACCCTTCACTAAGGACTACGTATGTAGTCCAAAAAGGACATAGGCCATCGTTCCATTATAAATGAGCACTAGCCTAAGAGACCAATCACCTTTTCTTTTTGGCATGCTAAAGGCCTTAGTATCCATATGGGTGAAGGTAAGCTTTAAGAACTATTTAACAAATTTTGTCACGTAATCTCACGCATAATCTTTTGCTTCATTATTCTTTGCGTAACAATTGGACTCAACAAGTGAAAGCACTACACAATTTAATGCTTTATAAGAAACTTACAACACATCAATGAGTCTCACAGTGGAGGTCATTAATATTTTTGCTCACAAATTTGGAAATGCGCTTGTCATCATCCTTCACAATGCTACAACTGGAGAAAGAAAACAACAAGTAGTTGGGACATCGCTTCAACGGTTCCAAAAAGGCCTTCTAATTATAGATGCATCGACCATGGGCTTAATATATTATCCTTTCATGAGTTTGCAATCGTCTCGTAAGTATGTCCATTGGACAATCCAAGAATGTGATGTGTTATCACAATTGTGCAAAGAAAACATGAATAAACCAGCTACTCAAATCGCAGATCTACTCCTTGAAAAGCAACCACTTTGTGTCCATACACACTCTACAATCACAAAAAAATTAAAACGTCTAAGAAATACAAAGTCCACAAAAATTGTCTCATTGAAGTAACACGATTCTATTGACCTACATCACAGATCCAAAGTTGCAAACAAATTTGTGAAGAGACTGAATGACACACCTACATATCCATGTGCAAAATGCAGTGAACTATTTTTTCATGCGCAAGTTACACAATGCGATCCTCGAGTCCACTTAGACAATGCAGATAGAAAGCGATAAAGGGATTCCTCTTCATCTACTGCCGTGCATGCAAGCGCAAAACAAACAAATTCAAGATGCCATTCGAGAGCTTGCATAGATTAGGCTTCAACAAGCCTCTAGTGCCAATCATGCAACTAAACAATATGGAAGCACACCTAGTTTCTATTCGCATACCATTTGTAAAGATTTGGGAACTGACTTACGATAGCCAATATGGTTTTCGTGGGAGTGTAGTTAACATTCTCGTAGACATTGAAAAAGGACAACAGGTTCTTCCTCACTTTATCCAGGATGAGGCTTCAGTCTTGGTAGGCATTAAACGGAAGCTCAAGTATACACATTGCTACTTATCTGGAGTAGTTAGACCGTTACACTAAAGGCCACTTATGCTCTTCTCGACATCTCTCTATATAAAAAGGAGAACATAATTATAAATGATAAATGACTTGCATACTTACAAGAAATCTCAAAATCATCAATTCCCCTAGACATAATCACAGATGAGATCAAGGAATCGATTACCCTAAACATAAGAGCAGATGTGATCAAGCATGAGGAAAGTATTCACAATGATGTTATGTTACACGTAACTACCGTTGAGCAAGTTATCGATTACAACAATAAAATTTTACGTATCGCGCCATTAGAGTGCAACATTCCACTTGGTTCATTTGTTGATGAGTTTTGTGAGGAGCTTAGTTTCCATACAATCTTCTTTGGAGAGCCTAGGAAATCCCATCAATACATACCTAAACATTACCAAACAATAGAAAAGTGGGAGCTAATGCACAAAGATAGACGCTTCACTCTCAATATTGAAAATTTATTTTTTAAGTCAGTAAAAATCATGACATAGAAAATACTGTCCTCCATTTGGATATGGCTCCGCAAAGCAAAACTTGAGGGAACAACATTGTGTGTTGGAGAAGTTTGTTAAGACACAAACATAAAAAAAACTAGTCTCATCACGACTTGGCTACAAAGATTTTGAAGCGCTCCGTACCTCTCCTAACTATAAAGAAAAATTAACAAAAATTGTTATTAGCATGATTCGACAATTAGGGCTGCCAATGTTCTTTATTATGTTCTCTTTAGCTCAGAACAATGGTAAAATCTTGTTAATGCATTGCAACAAATAGTCCCAATTAAACAAGATACCAATGAAAACGATATATCCTTATGCAAATGTTTGATCCGAGCATACCCAATAACAACAACTCGCTTCTACCTTAACCACTTCACATCCATGAAAAGAGTGCTCCTTAACAATACCACATTATGTTGAAATATTTTTTTCTTCGTCACAGAGTTCCAAAGCCATTGTAGTCAACACAATCATGGTATTGGGTAGAAGACGGAGCTCCTTTACTTGATCATGATACAGGTAAAACTATTATTGCATTTGTGGACAAGTACATAAGTACAGACAGCTCCAAACTTCTATGAGACCTTCACAAAATATAGAGACATCGCCATTGAAAAACTTGCCTTAAGAAAACAAAATCTTGTCGGTTTGGTTCTCCAAGGTTTCTCACAGTCATTTTGAGACCGACTGACAAGGAGCACCAAAAAATCAAAGTAGAAACAAGAAAACTTTTAGATGTGTTACAAACAGTCTCGATACAATTGGTATTGAAAATGATATGTCTTTTGAAGAATGGCTACGAAGCTTGCAGTTGACTTTCAAAGAATATGCTTTGATAATAAGAAACACACTCTCCACCACAACTCTCTTCTTGAAACGACATGTAAAGGACATTTACGCAAACAATTTTAATCCCATGATTGCAACATAATTGGATGCAAACACTAATATTCAATTCGTCTTGAACGCACATGGTGCAACAAGTTATTGCAGATCATACATGACAAAGATGGACAACACATTGATTGACGCAATAAGATCTCAATTTGATATTTGTGTAGCCAACAATGCAACAACAAGCGAGCGACTATGCAAGGCAAGCAAGCTATTCTCGACACACAACAAATTAGTGTGCAACAAGCATGTTATATGGCGCTATCATTATCGTTCCATAGTGCAACTTGTACCTTTGTATACATAAACACTAAAAAATACATACATTTTCTTTCGTGATGTGTGGAAAAGCTAAAGTATGGTATGAAGCTCTGTAAGCCAAGGTGAGGCAAGCTTCGCCGGCTCTACGGGCGCGTTTTCTTCACAAATTTTTCAAGGAGGCATCCCCAGTCAAGATGGATGCAAAGCTGAATGCACTTAAACAAGATATAAGTGAAGAGTTTAATTTTTTTTGGGTCGTTTTGAAGAGTGTTGGGCCAAACTAGCAGCAGCCATGCAATTGGCTAATGGAGATTACTTCAAGTTGGATAAATTCATGGCATGTCTATATCCTAAAGTGAGAGGGAAGGTCGATTTCAAAATCCCCAAAAATTTAGAATTGTGCAGTAGCGATTGCACGATCCAAGAGCAGGAAGATAACAAGAAGATAGAGCAAGGTGTGTCGGGCTACGCGACGATGCCCCCCCTTAACCGCAAAGTCCGAGAGAGTATGTTCATGATTAGAACCATGGAAATTGAGGTGTAGCTATAGTGCCACAAAATCGGGTGCACACGGTGCAAGATTTGTCCAAGCAGATGCAAGAATTAAGGCTAAGTGTAATGGATAGAGGACATCCAAGAGGAGCGAGAGGTAGAGCAAAGCCACTTCTAGGTAGATGCTACAATTGTGGAGAAGAGGGGCATTATGCGCCTAATTGTCTCCAACTTCCAAGATAAAGAGGTGGTATTTACCCCCTGTTTGATAGAGGTAGAGGTCAAGAGCAATTCAGTGGTCAAAGAAAGTAGGTAGTGAGAATCTAGTGCAGCCAGCTTTGCCAAATGCAGGCGAAGTCCCAAGGGTGAATATTATTGGAGTAGACAAGCAGGATGTTGAAGTTTTGGCCAACAAGAGGGCAAGAGCTGAAAGGGAAACAGAGACCAAGCGTGAGATGAGAGCTCGCAAGGGTAAAGAGAAGCCGTACAAAGGTAGAGAGTAGCTTGAAACTAGCAAAATAAGGAGACTCCGCAAGATCAAGCAAGCAGATTTCCAATTGGGATGTGGCTACCCCGAGTATGACCTAGTAAGCGATGCTCAAAATCAAATGGCAGAAATTGATTTTGGTTAGTTGTTGGCTTTGAATCCCAAGTTGAGGAGACACTGGTCCACAAGTGCTAGCACGAGACTACCAAGAGCTAAGGGCAATGTGCACGTGGTGCAAAATATGGCCTTGAGGGTAGGTAGCCCGGTTGATGTTCTTCCATGGGTGGATGTTTTCATCGAGAAGAGGATGCGAGTGCAGGCCTACATAGACGGTGGAGCACATGTATGGACGGAAGCAGCCATGAAAGAGATAGGAGTTAAGGCGGTAGCCAGGTCAAATGTGTGCATGAGGATGGCCAATCATGCTAAAGCTAGGTGTATGGGCATGGCTCAACATGTGAAGGTCAAGGTGATGGGCATAGAGAGCCCGATAGAATTTTTTGTGATGAAATCATGTGATAATGCTTATCCAATCATCTTGGGTAGGCCATGGCTTTTGGCAATAGGTACTAAGTAGGACTAGGAAAGTAAAGTGTTCACTTTACCTAACAAACAGAAAGAGAGACAAATTGTGCTAGATTTGAAGACCAAGGAGAGCATTTATGAAGACGACATGACAAGCTATAAATATGAGACAGGCTGCCTATGATGAAGGCTACATTGATACCGAGGAAGAGGAGAGTGAAGACGACATGCTAAAGATAGATGTGGATCTGTCTGGAGTCACCATAGACAACTCCCCTCCTAAAGGAGAAGGTATGCAACCTCAAGTTTGTGGTTTAAGCATAGAGGAGATGTCTAGCATGTTAAGTGAAGACTTGACCAAGGGTGAGAAGGAGAGTTGTGTTCAATTGTGTGAGTCCTATCCTGACCTATTTGTGACGGAGTACAAAGATTTGCGAGGAGCAAAAGGGGTAGAGCACAAGATTGTTCTCAAGGAGGGATACAAGCCTAAAGCGTAGAAGCTGAAAAGATTAGGGGAGATTAAAAAAGAAGCCCTTTGGCAAGAGATCAATAAGTTTTTGGATGCAGGTATCATATATCCTATGAAGGAGACGAAGTTGGTTATAACCACTAAGAAGAATGGGAAGTGGAGGGTGTGCATTCAACTACAAGCCACTGAATGTGGCAACCAAGAGAAACCACTATCCATTTCCATTTCAAGACAAATTCTTAAACCATGTGGCTGGCCATGAAAGCTTCACAATTATGGATCGGTTTACTGGATACTTTCAGATAGGGATTGCACTTGAGGACCAACTGAAAACCACATTTATCTCTCCATGGGGTTGTTTTGCTTATTGCATGATGTCATCCGGGTTGGTGAATTCCTATGCTACTTTCTAGGATTGGATGAATAGGGTATTTAGTCCCTACTTGGGCCGTTTTATCAAGGTTGTCATAGATGATATCAGGCTACTATAGCTCTAGAGCGAAGCACCTGTCAGAGCTACAGTTATGTTTTCAAAGGCTTGACAAAGAAGGAGGACAATTGAACCCTAAAAAGTGCAAGTTAGCACAACCTCAAGCGCAGTTGTTGGGTCATGTGGTATCGCAAAATGGTATAGAAGTAGATCTAGAAAAGATGAAGGCATTGGTGTTGATGGAACCACCATCAAATGATCAAGGTTTGGCTTCATTTGTCCTTAAGCTAAAGTTTTTGTTGCGCTTCTTTTGGATGTTGTAGTAGTATGTATATCCTCTTCAAAAGAGGGCCCAATAGGTGCATGGTTTGAATGGGATGGAGAATATCAAGAGTCTTTTGACAGGGTCAAAGAGATACTATGTCAATTGCTGGTGGTGTGTCCTCCCAATCAAGAGGATGACTTCTATGTTGCAATGACATTAGGTACAATTGTTATTGGAGTTGTGTTGTTGTAGAAGGTAGGGAGAAGTTACAAACCTGTCTACTTTGAGAGCAGGGTGATTACCCCAGGATAGACTACCAACACCGAAGCAAAGCAATGCGTGATGGCTCTGGTTTTTTCTTGTAGGAATTTCAAAGTGCATTTGATTGAATTCAAACTAGTCTGTGTGAGGTGCTCCAACCAGCATGGTGCAAAAATGGGGACTCTCCCTCATCCCTGCGCGATTCTCCCAAGCCCTCCCTTGCTTGATTTGGTGTAGGTTAGAACTCGCTTTCTATGTATTAGGGGTCCTACCCATGTGTGTGTCGAGAACCCCTCCACCTCCACTTCGCAAGCAACTGCTTCCATGGACGTACTCTCTTTGGGAGTGGGCTTCTTGTATCCAAGGGTCATGCCCATGACCTCATGGCCCAATCACCCTCAACTTTCCGCTCCTTCATGGCCCAAGCTCACCATGAAGCATAGAGAGAGAGAGAGAGAGAGAGAAGTCAAGCGTCCATGAAGCTTTGATGCACCCTTCATGCTCTTCCCCCTCCTCCATCATCGTTCTCCCCTGAGCTTTGATAGCAATATGAGACAGAGGGCATTGGCACATGAAAATCACCACCCAACCACCTATATAGGCCCTTGGCCATGCTATTCCTAGGACCCCATTTATCGTCTTGGCCCTTGGCCTGCATGATCTTATCCTAAGCCTGACATTAGTACATGGCCTTGGCCATGCTATTTATAAGACTCCCTTTTATGCGTGTCCATCCTAGCCCTTGGCCTGCCTGGTCTTACCCTAGGCCTGACATGTAGGTGAAGATGCTAATGACTTCATTGAAAAATTTGAGTTTTGTAGTTTTATTGCCAATAGGGAAGATCCAATGCTTATTCTTTAATGTATTTTTCTTTTGCTTGAAAGATGATGCCGGGGCATGGTACAATGAATATGAAGCTCAATGGAAATTAATTAAATCTCCACAAGTGATGATTTTTGAGCAATAAAGAAGGATTTCATTTAAGGTTCAAGAAGGTAGAGAACCAAGAGGATATATGGCACTCCATTGAAGGGCTTGTGTAGGGTGGTGACCAAAGTGTACATGCCTTTGTCAAGGAGTTTAATGCTTGTGGAGAAGATAGTGTATTTCTTTGCATAGTGAGATTCCTCCTCTTACGCTTAAAAAATGTATGTTTATGCAAGGTTTGAGCGCTGATTTGAGATTAAAGGTTGAACTCAAAAGAAGCTAGAGAGATTGAGAGAACCTGGATATCTTGGTGATGTGGATCCAAAGGTTTCTCTATGAGCCTCTAATGAAATATTATATCATGATGGTTCTCTTGAGAAAGAGCAGCAAGCATATAATGAGGAGAAAGACACACAGAAGAATGTATGTACCATCCTTGTTAATGAGGAAAGTGTCCATGAAGACTCTCATGATTACATTTGTAGTGGTGTATGTGGCCATGTTGTGATCAATAAGGAGAATTTGGAGGTATTTGAGGATGTAGAATGCCATGAAAATGTAATTTTGATGCCTCATGATGAGATGGTTGATGCTTCCTTGATTGATCCTTTTGTCAAGGAAATGGTACAATGTGTAGAACATGTCGTTCCTTTCAAGGAGATCATGTTTGAATTGGATGAATGCTTTATAAAAGACAAAGAAAATGAGTTGGTTATGCATGAGAGTATGATGGTTTTCTCAAGGCAAGCTGAGAGAGAGAGAGAGAGAGAGAGAGAGAGAGAGAGAGAGAGAGATTTTATTATCGTCCTCGAAGGTCAAATATGACCTATGGGACCAAAGTTACATGTGATGTAGTATGTGTATGAATGATGAGTGACTCTCGATGCTCCAAAATTATGGTGATGAGAGTCGCAATGGAGAGCCCACAATGTGGCTGGGAAAGAAAAGTGCGTAGGTCTAAGTCATGGCTGATAATGTGAGAGAAGCAAGTTCGGATGTGACCAAATGATGAACACTCTAGTAGTGTGTGGTACTCAGACTCTTGAACTTGCAGTGAGCATAATGTGCACAGTTGATTTGACTCTTCTCCATTGCCCCAATTCCCTGTCTCGCATCGAAGGAAATGGGAGCTAAGCCAAATGGTTGCAATAGTGCGTATCGCCGACAAGGGGATAGACTCAAGCATGTAAGTGTGAGTGAATTTTCCTCTTTCAGTGAAGAACATGCTTTTGTAGTTGGGGGCAACATGGGTGGTGTAATGTATGAAGCATGACCCACCATATTTCTCTCCAAGCCGTAATACATTGGCGTTGTAGAAAAGCTTCATTCACTTGAGAGTCAATTGAAGCATCATGTAGCAAGTGTAATGCATCCCATTTCCCAAACCACTTCTTTATGTCTTGCATCCATCCCATGCTCAAGATCTTGCTTTTATGTGTCTTTTGAACTTTTTTGCTTGCTTCCCATGCAATTGTAGGAAGTCTATGTGAGGGGTTTTGACGCATCTTTATCATGTACTCCACAACCCTTTCCATGCCCATAACCTCAATTGGAAGAGATCCCGACTCAAGAAGTAGGAGCCTATATGGTGTTTGTGTCTTAACTTGGAGAAAGTTTGTAAGAAAATGCTTTTGGACATTCTCAAACTCTTTCCAAGTAGACTTTGAGATGCTCCCGCCCCACACTTCAACTCCATAAAGAAGAACCGGTGTCACCAATGCATCAAAAACATACTTCTTGAGAACCCAACACTTGATGTTTCCCGCATTACACATGTTCTCAAATGCATAATATTCTCTCTTTCCCGCTTCCAAACGACACATAGCACATTCATGCCACTTGTAATTGGACGGAACCTCAAGGCCAAGGTACTTAAAGCTCTCAACAACTTCAAGTGTCTCATTGTTGTACACAATGCATGGCTTCTCCTTTTGGTTGGTTTTCACAAGCATAACCTTTGTTTTGGATTCATTCACAATCAGCCCACTATGCAAGCAAAAGTTCTTAAGGACAACCATAAGCTTTTGTGCATCTTCTACAATGTGTGCTAGAAGCACTACATCATCCACATACAACAAAAGCATGATTACCGCATTGCAAATAGTGACCTCTTCAATGCCTTCTTCTTGCATAAAGTCAAGTACCATTTGTTCCAATTGATCGATGCATAGACCAAAGAGAGTTGGTGTCAATGGTGACAATGGACATCTTGTTTAACCCCAATAGTGTTTACAAAAATTTTTGAAATTTCTCTTCCCATGCGCAATTGACAAATTACCTTCTCATAGATTCGAGAAACCGCAAGCATAAACTCACTTGGCACTTGGAGTTCTCTCTCTCTCTCTCTCTCTCTCTCTCTCTCTCTCTGTGAGCCTTGGAACAATGGACCCTATTTGAATTTTGAACCTCTCCCTCCACGACGCCATGTTGTGCAAGCTGCCATCACTTCTAGGTTGGAGAGAGACAACGTTGTTGGTGTATTGCATTGGCCCGGAAATTTGCACCACCTCTCTTTCTCTCTCTCGCTGTTCAAGTAGCGACATAGGGTGAAAGGGCAGTGGCAATGCGTGTGCTAGTCTCCACCCAAACGTGCTATCTTATAGCCTCCCCCTAGCGTACACATTGTCCGGCCATGCCGGTGGCCTTGCCCATAGGACCCATGTCCTTACATTACCCCCCCCCCTTGGAGAATCGTTTTCGTCCTTGAAAATGAACGTAGGAAAATGTTTCTTAAGTGCGGAGACATTCTCCCATGTAGAACCTTCTTCAGGTCTATCTAGCCATTTTACCAACACCTGTCATCTGACATGATGTCTGGTGCGAAGCTCATGAGAATCCAAAATCTTTTCGGGCTCATGAGGAATGCTTGGTGGTTCGATAAGGTCAACCAACACACCTGTGTCAATGACATTATCATTCTATCCTAGCTGTTTTCGTAAACGGCTAACATGGAAAACATGATGAACTCGTGGGTGCTCTGGAAGAGCTAACTTATAGGCCACTTGACCTATACGTTTGAGAATCGTAAACGGTCCACAATAGCGTGGTGAAAGTTTAGCAACTTTTCCCGTCTTCAAACTTTCTGAATGCTCCGGAACTTTGAGGAAAACCTTGTCTCCTTCTTCGAAAGTAGCAAGACGTCGATGCTCATCTGCGTACTTCTTATATCGATCTTGAGCTTGCTTAAAATTTTGTCGAGCAACTCGAGGCATGTCAAAGTGGTCTTGGAGAAAATCCTTTGCTTGTTGTATCTTCTCCTTAGCCAACCCCACCGTAACAGGTGATCTAGGTTGAAATCCATACAAAAGCATAAAATGGACTAAACCTTGTAGTCACATGCTTTGAACTATTATAAGCAAATTCCAATATAGGTAAGTAGTCTTCCCAATTGGTTTGCTTCTTGCTAACGTATGCTCGTAGCATATCCTCTAGCACTTGATTAACTCTTTCTGTTTGACCATTCGTTTCTGGATGATCAGTCGTACTTAGATTAAGTTTAGTCTCCAACTTTTGGAACACAGCTCTCCAGAAGTGATTATTGAACTTTCGATCTCTGTCACTAATGATACTAGATGAAAGACCATAGAGTTTATATATATGCTCTACGAATAGCCGTGCTAATTCCGGTGTTTTAACCGTAGTCTTAGTGGGAATGAATCGACCCATCTTTGTGAGGCGGTCTACTATTATCCAAATGGCATCATGGCCACGATTTGTAGTAGGTAGTCCTACTACAAAATCCATACAGATACTCTCCCACTTACCTTGTGGAATCTCTAAAGGATGTAAAAGGCCACCTACCTTGAGGCGCTCTGCCTTATTAACTTGGCACTGTTGGCAGTTTAGTACGTACTCTTGAACATCATGATATAAGCCTGGCCAATAAAATTTCCGTCGAACTAAGGCATACGTCTTACGGATACCTGGATGACCGACACTTGGACTATCGTGACACTCAAATAAGATTTGGCGCCTAGTGTCTGAGTCCTTTGGCACACATACTCTACCTTTGTGGAGTAAGTAGCCATCATCAATGGAAAAATTCTTCCATCGCTTAAGCTCTTCCCGAGTAGGGGTGGAGCTCTATGTGTTGGATTTTCTATCTAAACGTGCAAAGACATGTTGATATGGCTGTTCAGAGACATGTGAGTGTGAGGGATCCCTTTTTAAAACTGCACTCCACACTTTAGCATATGAGTGATCTTGTGCACACTTGCCACGTAATGACTCAAAAAATCCACTCTTTAGTTTCGTGAAAGCAAGTGAATTAATATGAGGCATCCGACTTAGTGCATCTGCTACTACATTATATCGCCCCTTGCGATATCGTAGCTTACAATCATAATCTTGAAGGATTTCTGCCCATTTAGCTTTACGTCCCTTCAAGTCTGTTTGAGTAGTAAACCATTTGATACTCTCATGGTCAAAAACTACTTCAAACTCGGCACCATATAAATAGTGTCGCCACTTTTGTAAAGCGTGAATTATGGCATAGAGCTCTCTCTCATAGGCAGAATAATTCTGTTGAGCTCTATCTAACTTTTTACATTCAAAGGCTATAGGTCTTCCCTCTTGGAGAAGTTCTGCACCAGCATCAGTCTCTACCACAAACGGCTTAAGTGGGTCGACGATTGCTAGGATGGGAGCAGTGGCTATAGCTACCTTGAGCTGTTCGAAACTGCATTTTTGGGCTTCTTCCCAAGAAAAGGTCTTACCTTTTGCTTTAAGTTGATCCTTCATAGGAACAGTGATTTTGGCATAGTCACGGATATATTGTCGATAAAATCCAGCCATGCCTAAAAATATTTGAAGCTCCTGAACCGTGTTGGGATGTGGCCATCAAAGAATGGCAGCGACCTTGTCAGTGTCCATCTTGATGCCAGAATAAGAGATCACATGACCGAGGTAATGTATCTCTATTTTAAAGAAATCGCACTTGCTTTGCTTAGCATACAGTGCGTGAGCTCGTAGCTATTCAAACACTAATCGTAAGTGTCCTATGTGTTCATCTTCAGTCTTACTGTAAATGAGAATATCATCAAAGAAAACAACAACAAATTTTTCAAGATAGGGACGTAAGACACTATCCATGAGTGTCATAAATGTAGCTGGAGCATTGGTTAGACCAAAGGGCATAACCAAAAATTCAAAATGCCCGAACCGTGTTCTAAAGGCAGTTTTGGAGATATCTTGCAGTAGGATACGTACCTAGTGGTACCCTGAATGAAGATCTATCTTTGTATAGTATCTTGCCCCATGGAGTTGATCAAACAACTCATCCACTCGAGGCAGAGGAGACTTGTTCTTGATGGTTATCGCATTTAATCCACGATAATCTACGCACATGCGCATAGTACCATCTTTCTTTTTTACCAATATAATTGGTGATGCCCAAGGCAAAGTGCTAGGTCTAATGAAACCACAAGCGAGGTAGCCAGCCAACTGAATCTCAACCTCCTTGGCTTCTTTAGCACTCATACGATAAGGTGGTTTACTCACCGGTTTAGTGCCTGGCAAGACATCTATGCCATGCTGCACATCACGTGTAGGGGGTAAACCCGGTGGTAAATCACTTGAGAACACATCACTATACTCCGTGAGTAAGTGAGTCAGCTTTTGCTGTGCAAAAGGAGAAAGTAAACTAGAGTTATGCTGGGATGGAGAATCTTGTAATTCTTGTAATGTTTGTTTTACAACAGTTGCACGTTGCTCTATAGATTTAAAATTGAGAGCACTTTGCTCGTTAGATTTGTTAACACTTTGTTTATCAGTAAAATTCATTGCACTTTGCATACCATTACTAGAATTCATTGCACGTTGCATACCCTTACTAGAATTCAGCGCACTTTGCTCTTGAGAATTCACAAGACTTGGAGACAAGCAGTAACACAAAGAGACTTCATCTATTAAATTTCCTTTCTGCAAAATAGAAAGCTCGGTTGTACATATAAGAGGTGCAGATGGTAATTTTTTCTCACCAAGCAAAAGCACATGTTTACCATTGGCCATAAAGGATAAGGAGTTGTGTTCATAACTAGTGTGCAATGTGTTTCCTAAACCATGCAGCCACTCCCGTCCTAAAACTACATCAGCACGGTCCATGTTCATAACTTGGTAGTCAAGGGTCATCGTATGATCTTGAACCATAAGCTCAACCCCTTGAACTACCGTGTCCCATACTTCTTTATCATTCCCAGACATCTACTCCACCACATACTTGTGAGAGCAGGGAGTCTGTGTAAGCTTCAATTTCTTGAATAGCTTATAGTTCAAGAAGTTATGAGTTGCACCATCATCCACTAAAACACGAACACGTTGTCCGTTAATAGTGCCATGCATGTGAATCAAATCATGAGGGCCAAAGGTGGGCTGCCACATTGAAGCAGGCACACAACACTTGTGCTTTTCTTCCATATGAAGAACCTCTACAACACAATATTTAGGAGATGAATCTAATGTGAGGCGTTGCACCGTGTGCATGGCCTTTTCTTTGCCTTGCAAAAGAGGACAATCTTTCTTGTTATGTTGGTCTGAAAGACATCAAAAACACAAATTGTGCTTCTTTGCACGCTCAAAATCAGCAGTGCTGTGTCATAAAATCTAATATTTAACCAACCCAAATGATTTTCTCATATTAAATTGATCACTTAATGTGGGAGAATAAACGGGAACAAGTGTTAAGATATAGATATGTGCTTATAGATCTATCTCAACACGGGGCCAATAGTAAAGGGGCCCAAATGCGAGATGGTCTATCAAGAGAAAGGCTAACCAATGGAGCATAAGACCTTAGGGTTAGCTTCATTGAAGACCTCCAATAATGTGTGTAAAAGTCCTTTGACCTTAGGTAAGCTAGGGTTGAGCTTGAGGTGGGAACCCGGCCCAAACTCGAGGTGCTTGTCGTGCTTGAGGTGCTTGATTAAGATGCTTGAGGTGCTTGACTGGCTCCATGCTTGAGGTGCTTGACTTGGTGCATGATTAAGGTGCTTGAGGTGCCTTGAGAAGCTTGCCTGAGATGCTTGTGGGAACACCCCCTACTTCAAGTGCTTAGTCATGCTTGATGACTAAGGGGCTTGCTCAACCAAAGTCAAAAAGATCCCTACAAGGAGGGGGGCGAGCCTACAAGGGGGGGGGGGATGAGAGAGAACACACACACACACACACACACACACACACAAGGGAAGCCCCAGCTTGAAGAGGCAACAAGGACACTTGTCAAGTTCCTCCTCATGTTGCCCTCATGGTGTGCCTGAAACCTATTGGTTGGCCACCCAAGGGGTCCAATGATAATAAAGGATATTTAATTAATTGATTTTGCATTTATCAAGTCCTCTCTCTCAAAGGGGAAAGGGGGACACTTGTCCCAAAGCTATCCCTGTTGCTTGTAATGGCTCCTGCTTGTGATTGGCTAGGCCTGGAGGGGTCCAATGAGCTTCAAGCATGAGCTACAAGGGGGGGTCGACCCAAGCAAGCTAGGGGGGTGCTTAGGGGGTATACTCACCCACACACACTCACAAACACTCTCATTGTGTACTATGCAAAGTGCAAGAGCTCCCTCTCTTTCTCCAAGCAAGTAGAGGTTGAGAGCCTACACCAACACTCTTGGCTATGGAGTGCAAATCCATCCAAGAGCCATGCTTCAATGCTTGAGCTTGCCATCTATTTCTTATTCATTACTATGCTATTATGTATGCTAGCACAAGAGTTATGATAAGTGAGGAACTAGCTCTTTCTCGTATGAAATGTTTCTTCTTCCTCTTCCCTACCTCATTCCCTGCTAGCTCTCTCCACCTTCGAAGGTGTTTGAGGTCTTGGGACTGAGGCTTGGTATAGTTAAAGCTTTCTTCAAGTTTAGGTTATGCTATGATGGTGATTCATGAAGCTTTCCATCTTCATTGCTTCACCTAGGTCACAAGGAACACAAAGAATGTATTGTAACAAGTCTCTCTTTTGAGAGAAATCATAATACAAATGCCTATTGGAGGGGGGACCGGCTCCACATAAATCCGGTCCTCAACTGTTGTCATGTTCTCTAAATTCTCTCTCTTGCAAAAGTATTGTCTATGCCAAGTTAACTAATTGCTATGATTATGTTGCTATCTTCAATTATGTCAACCCGCTATGCTCACAAAATCATTTCTTGAAAGTACTCTCATTAAATTCCGCTACTCTCAAATTGAATAGACAAATTCCATTACATTGGTATTAGAGCATTTGGTTTCTCTTTTCTTGCTTAAGAAGAGAGGTCCTTAAGCAGCCTATAAATGGTTGATGTTGTTAATTATAATAGAGTAAGTGGAACTGGGATCTAATATCGGTTTTGTTAAGCCCACTATGTGGGAGATGGTGCACACCTCGGGAGCTTTGGACTTAATAATGGAGTCATTTTAGACTTGCCTACGGCTTTACCATTATTGAGCCATAAAAAGTCCGAAAGGAGCTAACCCTTGGCAACTCTGCTATGTTAGACCTACTCCTCTACTCTCTATAATTAACCACTTTGAGCCGTGGGTGTAGATACTTAAGAGCCGATTTTCAAAGGCTAAGAGGAGTGGCAACTAAGGTTTTGTATTGCCAAAGCATACACTAAGTATAAACATAAATTTTGTTAACATGGCTGACAATAATCAAGAGAGTAGAATGAACATTGATAGCTTTGATTTTGCACATGAAGGTGCTGATGATGATGCTCCCATGTTTGTGAATTATCTCGTCACTAGGTTGCAACAAGCTATGGGCAACCCTGTTTTGCAAGCCGAAGTTACTCAACAACTTCGTGCTTTAGGAATTTCCCTTCCTCTCCCAGAGGAGAGAGAGCTTAGGAGGCCTCTTGAAGAGACCCCCAAAAGAAGACTCTCTCCCATTCGAGAGGAGAATTCCAAAGAGAAAGAAAGCAATGACAGTCTAAGTTCTTCTGAAGATGTGGCTCCACGAAGATGGCGGTCTAGACGATCGCCTACTCCTCCTAAGAGGAAAAGAGCAACCCATAGTCCTTCTCCTCATCACTCTAAAAGGCAAGAGAGGAAACAAAGGAAGAAAAGGGCTAGGAAGAGGTCACCCTCTTCTCCTTCTTCTTCACCTTCCTCCTCTTCCGATGAAAGTTATGGCTATTCTCCTAGAGAATACAAGAGAGGAGGACATCGCAAATCATTTCCTGCATGGCGAAGGTCACAAAAGCTAAAGAAGTTCAAGGAGGGAGGAAAGAGTATCTCTTTTCTCACCTATGATGGCACCTTTGGTGCTACCGACAAAGTGTTGGCCTTCATCCAACAATTTGATGCGGCCTTTGGGGACGAGGGCTTCATAGAGTCCTCCAAGCTACGCCATGTAGCTATGCACTTCCAAAAATCAGTTCGTCAATGGTGGGCTAGCCTTCGTGGCAATGGAGAAGCCCCAAAGACATGGAAAACTCTACGAGTTTCCATCATGAAGCAATTTCTTCCAAGTGATACTAAAGATAAAGTTCTTTCCGAATGGCGCGGCTTGAAGCTTCTCTCTCATGAGTCTATCAACAAGTATGTACACAAGTTTTGGGATTTACATCTCAAAGCTACTGTCTTTCAAAAGATAGACTTTGCCGAGCAAAGACAGCAATTCTGTGCGGAATTACCTGAAGAGATGGCCGAATACATCAACTCTCAATGGCCCGGTACTATTACCAAAGTAATCCACCACACAATGGTTGCTTCACGCATCAATTTCCATCAAGGGGCTAGACGTAATGTCAAGCCCATGGAAAACAAAGATAAAAATGATACAAAGGGAAAATCCAATGCTCAAAATAATTCCCAAGGCACTTCCAACAACAACAATAACAACAACAACAACAATCGGTCCAAGGAGAAGGGAGTTTACAAAGGTAAAAACAAACTCTCTCCTGAAGAGCTTGAAGCTTTTCGCAAGGACCATAAGTGTTTCAAGTGTGGGGAGCAAGGACATGGCTATCGTTCTTGCCCCAAGAAGAATACTCGCAATGAGACTCCTAGGGCTTCCACCATCGAAGCTCCAAAAGAGGATGCTCATTGCAAAGGATCATCACTTTCCTATGCGAGGGGAAAGGTAAGAGAGCATGATGCCTTCATCTTGTTTGACCCAGGCTCTACTCTCAACTTCATATCAATAGAGTTGGCCACCAAGTTGGGCATTCAAGCTTTTGAGATGGGAGATATAGTAACAGCTGATGCAGCTTTCAAGGGACAACAAGCCTCCGTTACTCCCTTGATTGGGAAGTTGAGGCTTCATGTCCAAAGCTATGTCGACAAAGAAGACTTCTTCATCTCTCCTCTCCAACATCAGGATGTTATCCTAGGGGCACCATGGTTTGATCGCATGGCTGCCAACATGGAGTTCCCTGAAAGGAGAATTTACTTCACCTACAGGGGAAAGAACATGTATATAGATGCTAGTGAGCGTGGTCACACTATTCCACTTGTAAATCCTCTTTCTTTTGATAAATCAATGAAGAGCTCAGTTTCTGCGTACATGATTTATGTCAAAGAGTCTCTAAAAGCTAATAATGTTTCATCAAATGAAACATTAATCATTTTCATTTTCATCAAATGAAAATGATAGGAATCAAGAAGAGTTAGACTTGTCTACTTTTCTAAAAGGATTCAAGATGTGTTTATCGATGATATCCCTATGGACCTACCTCCAAAACGAGGGGATGATGACCATCGTATTGAGCTTCTTCCAGGAAGCTCACCGCCTAACAAACCTCCTTATCGAGTCTCACAAACTCAACAAGAGGAGATTATGAAGCAAGTACACGAATTGGTAGACAAAGGGATGGTGAGGCCTAGTTCCTCTCCCTTTTGCTCTCCAATCCTTTTAGTGCAAAAGAAAGATGGTACATACTGTATGTGTGTGGACTATCGAGCACTAAACCATATCACTATCAAAAACAGATTTCCCGTGCCTCGGGTAGAAGATCTGTTTGATAAGCTACAAGGCTCTACCTTCTTCAGTAGGATTGACCTTAAGAGTGGCTATCATCAAATAAGGATAGTGGATGAAGATATCCTAAAGACCGCGTTTCGCACAACATTTGGTCTTTATGAATATCTAGTCATGCCTTTTGGCTTGACTAATGCACCAGCTACTTTCAATCGTCTCATGGAGAAAATTTTTAGACCATATCGTAAATTCACTGGAGTGTTCTTTGATGATATCATTATCTACTCCAAGTCTTTGGAGGAACATAAGCAACATCTCCAAGTGATTTTTCAAGCCTTGAGGGAGAACAAACTTTTTCTCAACCAAAAGAAAAGTGAATTCTTCCTTCAAGAGATTCAATATCTAGGTCATATTATCTCTCACGATGGTATTCGTATGGATCCATCAAAGTTGGAGGTAATAAAATCATGGCCTAACCCAAGGAATCTACATGAGCTAAGAAGCTTTATTGGTATGTGTGCATACTATAGACGCTTCATAGCAAAATTCTCTCAAGTAGCAGGACCACTACACGACTTAACAAAGAAGAACGTTAAGTTTGTATGGACTGCTAAGGAGCAAAATGCTTTTGAAAAACTCAAAGAGAAGCTTACTTTCCAACCAACCCTCATGCTTCCGAATCTCTCAAAGCCATTTGAGGTCCAATGTGATGCTTGTGGTGATTGCCTTGGAGCGGTTTTGCTTCAAGAAGGGCATGCCATAGCATATGAGAGCCGAAGGCTCAATAGTGATGAACGAGTCTTGGGCATTTATGAGAAAGAGCTTTTAGCTGTTCTACATGCCCTAGACACATGGAAGCACTACCTATTGGGGACTCCATTTATCCTACGAACCGACCACCAAAGTCTCAAGTATTTCATGACGCAAACCAAGCTTTCCGACAACAAATGAGGTGGGCAAATTTTCTTTCGCAATTTAATTTCCATATTGCTCACATAGCTGGTAAGCACAATCAAGTTGCCGATGCACTTTCACGACGACCAAAAGTTAATGCGGTGTCTATAGCTACTCACAAAGATCTATCCTCTATGATAGATGAGTATGCTATTGACCCTGACTTTAGAGACATAATGTCAGCCCTTGCTTTGGGGAAGAAAGAGGAACCATTCACCTTGCAGGATGGTTATCTTCTCCACGGCAATAGGCTATGTGTTACCCATTCCCTTCGTGAGAAGGTTATGTATGAATCCCATGCTCCTCCATATGTAGGGCATAGAGGTATTCAACCTACTCTCCGAGGAGTAGAGACGTATTTCTATTGGCCTACCGTGAAAGTGGACATACAAGAGTATGTTTCAAAATGTGTAGTATGCCAAAAGACCAAGTATGATAGAGGGAAGCAACCTAGATTACTCCAGCCATTGCCTATTCCAAATTCACCATGGGAGAGTATATCCATGGATTTCATCTTTGGATTACCCAAGTCTATCCATGGGAATACAGGAATATGGACAATAGTCGACAGGTTTAGCAAGCAAGCACATTTTATTCTTGTCAAAAAGACTATTAAGACACATCAAATGGCAACTCTCTTCATATCTCAGATTTTCAAGCACCATGGATTACCCACATCCATCGTGTCAGATAGAGATCCTAGAATGACCAGTAATTTCTGGAAAGGTCTCTTTGAAAATCTAGGAACAAGATTGAATTTCTCTTCGGCCTATCACCCACAAACGGATGGCCAAAGTGAGATAGCCAATCTTACGATACTCGATCTACTCAAGACTTATGTTACCGAAGTAGATCAACGCTCACAATGGGA
This sequence comes from Adiantum capillus-veneris, assembly GCF_014529385.1. Taxonomy (NCBI): domain Eukaryota; kingdom Viridiplantae; phylum Streptophyta; class Polypodiopsida; order Polypodiales; family Pteridaceae; genus Adiantum; species Adiantum capillus-veneris. The sequence continues at coordinate 107,348,916 of NC_140953.1, read as the reverse complement.
AAAGTATTTACCTCTAGTAGAGTATGCCTACAATAATACTGTCCATACTTCTACGGGGAAAGCACCTTTCGAGATCATAGAGGGAAGACCTAAAAGTCCCTTGCTACTCAAAGTACATGGGAAGATCTTCGCCGCCGATGAGTATAGCCGTGACCTACAAGAATCTTTTCAAAAGATTAGGGAGGCTATAGCCATCTCTCAACAAAGGCAAAGAGCTGCTGCTGATAAGCACAGAAGAGTCTTAATGTTCAAAGAAAATGATTGGGTCTTACTCAAGTTTCCTAAGGCTCGATTAAGGCAAACGACGGGCAAAAATCCTACGGGCCATCAAAAGAATTATGCTAAACTAGCAAAAAGATACTATGGTCCTTTCCAAATCTTGAAGCCCATCAATGAGACGACTTATCAACTCAAGTTGCCCAACCATTGGCTTATACACAATGCCTTTCATGTAAGCCTACTTAAGCCCTACAAAGGAGAGCCACCAACTGAACCAATTATTGAAGACCCTCCCGAAGTTGAAGACCAAGAAGAGGTGCTACAACCCGAAGCTGTCCTTCGGCATGAAGACAAGGTACTACGACATGGTACTACGACATGGTAAGATAATCCGACGGTATCTTATTAAGTTCAAAAATTATCCTTTGGAAGATGCTAGATGGATGCAAGGAGTACAACTTAAGGATAGTATGAACCTTGTCAATGCTTACAATGCTACATTAGAGTAAGCAAATGTACAAATTTCTTTTAAATGACTCATGTTTTTGTCTTATAAGACTAGTCCTCTTTTTAATTGTGCACAAATTTAACTAGTATGCATGCTTAGAATCATGTTTGTGACGACGACGTCTCTCAAACACCAAGTATAATTTGTCACTCTACTTTGGGAGAATGAAATGGACTAAACAGCAGACATGCTTGCGGCAGCTATGTCTCCCAAGCACCAAATGGATTAGTCATCCATCTTGGAAAGATGTCATAGGGTAAAAAAGGGATCCTCTACCCGCTAAGTACGATTTACTAATGACTAAGGCTTTATCTCTTTTACCTCATAGTCGAGGACGACTATGATTTCAAGAGAGAGGTAATGTCGTAAAATCTAATAGTTAACCAACCCAAATGATTTTCTCATATTAAATTGATCACTTAATGTGGGAGAATAAACGGGAACAAGTGTTAAGATATAGATATATGCTTATAGATCTATCTCAACACGGGGCCAATAGTAAAGGGGCCCAAATGCGAGATGGTCTATCAAGAGAAAGGCTAACCAATGGAGCATAAGACCTTAGGGTTAGCTTCATTAAAGACCTCCAATAATGTGTGTAAAAGTCCTTTGACCTTAGGTAAGCTAGGGTTGAGCTTGAGGTGGGAACCCGGCCCAAACTCGAGGTGCTTGTCGTGCTTGAGGTGCTTGATTAAGATGCTTGAGGTGCTTGACTTGGTGCATGATTAAGGTGCTTGAGGTGCCTTGAGAAGCTTGCCTGAGATGCTTGTGGGAACACCCCCTACTTCAAGTGCTTAGTCATGCTTGATGACTAAGGGGCTTGCTCAACCAAAGTCAAAAAGATCCCTACAAGGAGGGGGGCGAGCCTACAAGGGGGGGGGGGGGGGGATGAGAGAGAACACACACACACACACACACACACACACACACACACACACACACACAAGGGAAGCCCCAGCTTGAAGAGGCAACAAGGACACTTGTCAAGTTCCTCCTCATGTTGCCCTCATGGTGTGCCTGAAACCTATTGGTTGGCCACCCAAGGGGTCCAATGATAATAAAGGATATTTAATTAATTGATTTTGCATTTATCAAGTCCTCTCTCTCAAAGGGGAAAGGGGGACACTTGTCCCAAGGCTATCCCTGTTGCTTGTAATGGCTCCTGCTTGTGATTGGCTAGGCCTGGAGGGGTCCAATGAGCTTCAAGCATGAGCTACAAGGGGGGGTCGACCCAAGCAAGCTAGGGGGGTGCTTAGGGGGTATACTCACCCACACACACTCACAAACACTCTCATTGTGTACTATGCAAAGTGCAAGAGCTCCCTCTCTTTCTCCAAGCAAGTAGAGGTTGAGAGCCTACACCAACACTCTTGGCTATGGAGTGCAAATCCATCCAAGAGCCATGCTTCAATGCTTGAGCTTGCCATCTATTTCTTATTCATTACTATGCTATTATGTATGCTAGCACAAGAGTTATGATAAGTGAGGAACTAGCTCTTTCTCGTATGAAATGTTTCTTCTTCCTCTTCCCTACCTCATTCCCTGCTAGCTCTCTCCACCTTCGAAGGTGTTTGAGGTCTTGGGACTGAGGCTTGGTATAGTTAAAGCTTTCTTCAAGTTTAGGTTATGCTATGATGGTGATTCATGAAGCTTTCCATCTTCATTGCTTCACCTAGGTCACAAGGAACACAAAGAATGTATTGTAACAAGTCTCTTTTTTGAGAGAAATCATAATACAAATGCCTATTGGAGGGGGGACCGGCTCCACATAAATCCGGTCCTCAACTGTTGTCATGTTCTCTAAATTCTCTCTCTTGCAAAAGTATTGTCTATGCCAAGTTAACTAATTGCTATGATTATGTTGCTATCTTCAATTATGTCAACCCGCTATGCTCACAAAATCATTTCTTGAAAGTACTCTCATTAAATTCCGCTACTCTCAAATTGAATAGGCGAATTCCATTACAGGTGAGAGACCCACGCGGAGTATCTCGTGATTGCCTAGGCTTCTTAGCCTCTTGTGGGCGTGGAGAGGTAGATTGTCTCTTGTTCCTCTTGGAACATGTGGGAGATCTACCTCGCCATTGGCTCTTAGCCACATTGCTCTTAGCAAAATTATTTTTAGAGTAGGGAACATTTCCTTTCCTCTCTTGGTCATTTGTGCATGACTAATGGCTTCTTTCAAAGTTTTTGGATGTTGGGTCTTGACATGAAGACGATAGTCTTTGTCAAGACTCCTATTAAAACCCTGTATCTTTTGGAATTCATCTAGACCTTCTAGTTTTAATATGATTTTCCGATACTTTGAAAGGTACTGTGTGAGAGAGAGGCCAGACATGCGGCATGCATCCCATGCTAACCAATTCTTATCTTCTTCATTGGAGTCCAAAAACTCTTTAGAGAAAGAAGCTTGAAACGCAACCCAAGACGGAGGACGAGCATCTATTGGAAATGTCATCCACCACTTATAGGCCTTGCCTTTAAGAGATAGACTTGTTTCCACAGCCGTCTTTATATCTGGGGTGTGTCTCAATCTATGAATATCACTCCATTTGTGTAAGAACGTATTGACCGCATCCTTGCTGCGATCGCGCTCTTCCCCATGAAACTCAGGAATGGTGATATTCTTAAGTAATGCATTGCTACCTTCTGCAGCACTTGTTTCTTGGACTCCTTGAGTCGTGCGAGCTTGGTTCCCTTGAACCGTGCCACTTGTGGCTCCTTGAGTTGTCTGTGAATTCATAAATTTCACAAGTAACTTTGCAAGATTGGTAACATTTGCATTGAGTGCAGAGAGGTTTCTTTCAAGTACGCTTTGGCGATGTTCCAAAGTCTTGAAAAAAGCCATATCTACAAGCCCATGATCTCCTAGATCGTCATCGTCATGCATATTAGTGTCAGCAGCACCCGTGGTGCCCTGATTTTGATCTACGTGCTCAAAATCAAATGTGTGTGTAGGTGGGATATCCTCACTGGCCATGATAAACACACACTAATGCAAAGAGAGAAAAAGAAACGACAACTTGTACCTTGAGAAATTGAAGTCTTTGTGTTTTGTATGCTCCGCGATTTGCGTTGCATGCGAACCTCGCCTTGCGAAAAATTGAGCGCTTCACTTGTCGTTCCTTGTAAGAACACCGTTGATGATTCTTCACAAAAACTCGTCGTTTTTGTGAAGGCTTTTCTTCACTTTGAAGCTACCTCCTTGAAGAAAAAAGAATTTTTGGAGGAAAATTTGTGTTCCTCCAAGAAGTGAAAAGAAAGGGTAAAGCTACTTCCTTATGAAGTTTGAAGCCTTCCCTTTCCTTCTAGTTTTCTTTTCAACACATGTAGACTATCTTTCCTTGTTATACACAACAAGGGCCAATAGTTTGATGGTAAAGTGTTGGCCTCTTACCCTCATGGGGTGGGTTCAACCCTCCTTTGTGCAAGGGTTAAGCGGGCCTTCTTACATGCGCAACCAACGGCGCCAACGAAAGCCTTCGTAGCCTCGGTGCCGTCGAGTTGCCGACTGAGTTTCCCTTTGCCCGTTGTGGAGGGCGTAGGTTGGGCGGCTGCGGTCAGTTGTTGTTGTCTTTCCACGCATTGCTTGCACAGGAAAGTCACCCGCTGTGGAGGGCGAAGGTTGGGCGGCTGCGGTGGTTGTCGTTGTCTATCCACGTGTTGCTCTCGCATAGGAAACTGTGCCTGCCTTTCTTTTGCTGCACAGCGGAGACGTCGCTGTCTACGAAACGTGGGAGAGAAGCAGGGCGTCGCACGCACATGCAAGCCGCTTTTAGCCTCCTCCCAAAAATAGCTCGGATACTAGTGAAAGGGCGGTGGTAATGCGTGTGCTAGTCTCCACCTAACCGTGCTATCTTATAGCCTCCCCCTAGCGTACACACTGTCTGACCGTGCCGGTGGCCTTGCCCATAGGACCCATGTCCTTACATAGGGCACACTTGCCGGAGCAAGCAGGTGTTCCCATGTGGCAGGGAGGGGGGCCTGAATCCCTCCCTCCATTATAGATACGAGTAAGACTCCCTCTGCCTCTGTGAAGTGGCTGTCTACGGTAGCAGAAGAGTAGCAACATATGAATATAATTCTCATCAAAATACACAAAGATAGACCCGACGATAGAGTTGTTGGCAGCCCAATCCTTGTAGGAGGACTACTTGTCGCATGACCATGAAAAGTGTTATGAGAAGTTGGATCGTTGTGTGGGACAGACTTTGCAAAAGACGTTGAAGTGCGTGACCACAATCCATGTTATGAGAAGTTTGGGTAGTAAGTTGAGATCCACTTGCCCCTAAAAGCTATTGAGATGAGGCATGCACCTCATGTGCACCTCATTAATGGTGTCCAAGGCCTGGATGGCTGATCGCTCATGTTGGTCCACTCTTCATCTCTCACCTATTCGACCTCCTTTGTCATCAAGGGACTTCTAATTATGCCTCATGGGCTCCTGGCAGCAACATTCAAATTACTTTGCTGATGTGAGTTTCTGGCTTAGAGCACCATCATATATAGAGGCCGGGGCTGCACACCATCAAAGCCTCTCTCTCTCTCTCTCTCTCTCTCTCTCTCTCAAAATTATAAGTCAAATAATGTCAAAAAGGGTACTAATCTAGCAACATCGCTACTCGTATAAGTGATGCAGAGAGAGAAACAGAGGTATGGGATGAATGGTACCACCCTAGAAACATGGCCATGGCGCCATGTATGCAAATCTTGATGCTAGTGTGCAATGCTCACACTGACGTAACAGCCAGTCAGGAGGACACAAGGCATGCATGAGGCTATGTGTTGGAGTCTTTTGCTAGCCCCTGCAAGGCCGATTGATAATCTATATACTGCTCACAAATTTATACCGCAAGGTTGATTGATTGTTAATATAATTGTCACAAATTTGTCCACTATGAATCGACACCTGATCCATGTGTGCTTTGGCGGCCTCATCGACTGGAGGCTAGCTGCAAACCCCCATGTGCTATGGCTATCTCTTTACACTCTCTTAGAGTGAGCCTGGGCATAGAATGTGGAAGAGAATCAAAAGTGATTGGGGAGCGATGGCCACAACGCTGCTGGGGGTATATTGACAAAGCAATATGAAGCATAAGTGAGAGCTATGGGGGAGTGGAATGTGATGTGGCCTCATGCCACAATTGGAGTTGTATGTTGGTGGACCATGAAGCAAAGGCGATAACTACGAAGCCTTTGGGCTGTGGGGGGCGCAACGGACACAACTTGGGTATATTGGCAGAGCAATATGAAGCCAATGCGACAGCTGCAAGGGAGTGGGATGCGTGGCTTGAGGCCATGCAATAGTGGGTTGTGTCCTTGGGTCGCGGGGCCTGTTTGCATCCTAATGAAGCTAGTGACAACTGCGAAGGCCTTTGAATTGCGGGCCAATGGGCTTCAAGGCCTTAGGCCATATGTTAGTGGTCTTCGTGGCCTTGGGCCATAGGGGTGTGCATTCCAACAAAGCTTGCTAGCAACCGAAGGAGCGAGAGTGATAGACAAAGTGCACCACATAGGTGGCCCATTCGAGATAGTATTAAGGGAGGGGAGGCCCGTGTGGCTGACGGCATTTCTAGCCACGTGGAGAGTCAGCCCTCTCTTGTTTATAAAAAAATATAGATATAGATAGTTTGATGACAAAACTTTGATGCACCGAGAGATAATTGCAATGTCAAGCATAGGGATCATCTCATGGTTGGATTGGTGTATCTTTCTCTCTCTCTCTCTCTCTCTCTCTCTCTCTCTCTCTGGTCAGATAGATCTTTGAGGTCTCTTGGGATTGTCCCTCTAATATTAAAACAATCTCCTATTAAACCTCTCATATCCACGTGTGCAAGGTTCTCTTGCCATGGACCAAGTACCTTACCTATCCTTTGGGCTCACTAACTGACTAACACTCAAAGCCTCACCAGAGGTGAACGATGCTCTCGAGTTGTGGTGGACAATGCACTGTGAGGTGCTAGCGTTTGGTTGGCAATGCCTTCACTACCTTTAGGCCACGGGGGACTCAACGAACGCCTTGGGCCAATCGGTGCAACATGCGTGATGCAATTTCTCCATCAATTGACATCCTCATATTCGTGGACGTGGTTGTTGCAGCAATGCTCAAGGACCTGCTCGCCAAGGCACGAGCTACTCGAGGACTGCAATACTATTCTAGCTATAGGACCATGTGCTCAAGGCAAGCAGCTGAGAGAGAGAGAGAGAGAGAGAGAGAGAGAGAGAGAGAGAGAGAGAGAGAGAGAGAGAGAGAGAGAGAGAGAGAGAGAGAGAGAGAGAGAGAGAGAGAGAGAGAGAGAGAGAGAGAGACGCTGCAACCTGCTTATTGGTTTGCCCGCTACTCGAGGAGGATTGCACAGTTAAGTTGGGTTTCCCGCTGCTCGAGGAGGACGACGTGGTGCAGTGGCACAACTCGAGGTGGCGCAGTCAACAACCAAAGTGGCACATGGAGCCAAAGTGGTGCACTGAACAGTCGAAGTGGCACAAGGAGCCAAAGTGGCGCAATCACAAGCCGAAGCACAAGCCCAATAGCCTTAGATCCGGTCATGTGGATCTAAGGCTTGACCTTTTAATATAGATATACGGTCGGCTGCCTTCGGCGGTCTCTCTCTCTCTTTATCGCATGCACAAGGGCTTTTCTCAATTTTGGAGTATAACCTTCACGTTGCAGATTCCGACACATGTAAAGGGCCTTTCCGCCATATTATGTTAGTTTAGATTAGATACTAGATTCTTTGGGTACATATTGGTGGCTTCTCAAGTTTATTGGAGAGAATCTAATAAGATCCCTTTCCTAAACAGTCGATATGAAGTAAAATCCTCATCAAAATCAACATGCAGTGAGGCAAAGTCGATCCTGGGAGCTAGACGATCCCAAAGAGCATTTCGCCTAAGCCATGCGGACGAGCATCAACGCTGTCAACGACCAAGCACCCAAGCTTTAAAAAAAAGGATGAAGGCCCCCCCTTCCTCTGTCGTGCGCTCACTTCCCAGCCTGCTGCTCGGCCACCCCCTCCTCCGATATTTACGACCGCTTGTGACCATGCGCCATCACCTGCGACACACCAAGCCCTGCCCCATCCCTCCTCCTGCCTCGCATGCCCGACTGTACTTCTGGTATTCGACTTTGGGTTTGAGGGTATCTCGGGTAGATACCCACTAATAAAACAATTTGCAAAATCGTGACGACATACTAGATTATAAACTATAGATTATAGATTATACATACAGCACAAATTTGTTGGAACTTGGGGGACAATGAGTGCAAATCCCCATACAATTCTGAAGTTTTAACTAAGCCCAGGAAACCTTTATAAATATTACTAATGTTTTAAAAATTTGTCGAACAGTTTTAACTGCGGCTTCCCTCTACGAATCTCTGTCGAATGTTTTATCTCTGCCTTCTTCCTTCGAATCCTTCCTTCGTTCTCCTGGAGCAAGGTTCTCTCTCTCTCTCTCTTTCTCTCTCTTCCCCCCCGAAACCTAACACACACACACACAACGATCTGTGGGTGCACAGATGGAGCCCTCTCTCTCTCTCTCTCTCTCTCTCTCTCTCTCACACGCACGCGCGCACACACGCACAAACGCACAACGAAACCTGTGGTTTCTCTCTCTCTCTCTCTCTCTCTCTCTCTCTCTCTCACACACACACACACACACACACACACACACACGCACGCACGCACGCACACGCTTGCGTGTGAGTTTCAACCCTCTCTCTTTCTCTGGTGAGGGCATTTTGAGTTTTCCGTGTTTGCAGATCTGCATTGGTGCAGTTTCTTGTGCACTGTGTTCGAGCTTCTTTCTGTTTTTCGTCATTTAAGCCTGCTTATCCTTTTTTCTGTAGACACTGTTAATAATGGCTGAAAAAGTGGAAAGGACAGGCGTTTTAGAGAGAAAGGCCATCATCAAGAATGCAGATATGAGCGAGGATATGCAGCAGGATGCCATTGAATGTGCCTCACAGGTTCATGTTCTCTTCTCATTTGGAATAAAAGCACGTGCCTTTGTCTCCGTTTTCTAATGCTTCTGCTACCCTTGTGAGGCGACTACACAGCATGGGAGCCCTCTTTTGAATTATCTAGAAGAATCATGTAAGATTCCCCCCCACTATTGTGGCAGAAGAAGGGCATTTGCTAGCATTGTTTTATAGCTAATGTGGGTGGATGTGAGCTTCAAATTGTTGAGCTCAACACACACCTCAATCCCTCGGGTACCCGAAATTATGAACGGACTTGCTGCCTTTATGAGTGAATGCCTGTCAAAAACATGTGCAATGTAAAAGAGTGCCTTGAAGAGGAGAGTCTTTATCACTCACGAGGGCTGCAAAATTTAGTGTAACAGGGATGTCTGCTGCCTTGTTTTGGCTTTCGCATTTTCAACGAGCAAGTACTTGTTTAGATGCCCAAGAAAGCTCTGGATTTGTATTAAAGGTAAAGACCGTAATCCTTGTTTCCATCCTCGAACTATCGCTATCAAGGGTCGGCCCTTATGTAGTGCACAAACTTCCTAGCCATGGCTTCCTAGTCTTGAAAGCGTTTGCCAGTAGGTGGAGAGCAAACCGACTTTGACATGGGCTGAAAATGGATGAAGTTGATGTGGCACTTGATGGGCAGCAGAGGTCACCTTCTCCAGATGCGATGCGGCACTCTGGTAACATAGGCAATCAGCTGCCAGGAGGCTGCTATGGCTGCAGATCTGGGTAGCAATGTCCATGTGGCACACAAAGCCATGTGCATGTGATGATGAAATATAGAAGTGACTTGAGAGCCACATGGATTTCAATGGAATGTTTGTTGGTGATGCAAAGCTTGCTCTATATTCAAAGTCCTCGGCTAGTGTTGCTAAATTAGCTTTATTTGTAAGAAATATAATTCTACATGAATTATTGGAAATAATTGGATCCATAAGTGAGAGGGTTTTCTTGCTTGAGACATCGGAGTACAAATGTTTCTACCGTGTCATTCAGAGGAATGACAAGAGCATTATGAACAGAATATGTAGGCCACCAAGAACAGATACTTTTGATGTGTCACATCGGATGGGTGACAGAGAGTATCGAGAAGAAGTATTTGATTATCGGGAATGGACATCTCTGATGCATCGTGGGATGGGTGACATAGAGCACCGCGAAGGAGTTGTTCTGCAAGTTAGGTGAGAAACTACTAAGTGATGGGTATTCTTGATGCGTCACATAGTGGGTGATGGGAGCATCGAATAGGGAATAGTCCATAGTCGGGAGGTAAGGATGATTTTCTGTAAAGGAGTCTATGTTAGCATTGCTTCTGTGGACGAGGCTATATCCAAGGACACATGGGTTGTGATTGTGTAAGCGTTGTTTTCAGCTTATAAGCAGGTACATACCATTTTTAAGATTGTCCGACCGCCCACTCAGTCAATTGTAGATTTAGAAGCCAAAAACTAGGGGCCTGTAATGTGCAACGGAAGTGATTTATGGTGATAATTCAGGATGAGTGATGAGTGCGTACATTTTCTTTTTAGTTCATGAGAGAGACCAGAGAGAGACTGTGAGTGATAGAAAAAGAAAGGAGACTAACATTCAATGGGGTCCCAAACCCCCCTCCAAGGGCCCCCCTCTCGATTGCTGGAGAGGTATTTGCTTTAGATTGCGCAAATGCTGATACAATGGTCCTATATGCTGAGATGTTGATGGGATGTTGCCAAGGATGCTTGGATCTGTGAGGCTAAAGGGCTGGAAATGCAAAACGCTAGTGATGCTGTTTGGGATTTGCAAACTCGGCGAGACTATGGGTTGATTTGCTATGGCCAATGCCGAGGGTGCTGATGATGACGATGAGAATGGGCTGAAAACTGGAAACGCTGGCCGATTAGTTGTCTGAGGGCTGTAAACTGCTAACACTAGGGCTGATCTAGAACTATGGGGCTGATCTGGTGCTGTAGGCTGATGCTGGACAAACATGCTAGAGGATCTGGTATTTGAGGGCAATTGTTGGTGGGCTGAGGTAATGGTTGAAAATTGCAATGGCAGAGGGTACTGATGGGTTGGCTGCCTAGAGGGTACTGGAGGAACTGATTGTTGATGATTGAATGGTGACCCTTGGGTCACCTTTCTATGTAATGAGAGGTTGGTTTGGGCAAGGCTTATATTAACCCGACTACTTGCTAAAAGATGATAAATGTCAATTATTAATAAGTCACTCATGTGCAATAAAAGGGTATGCAACTAATCTAAAGTGCGTGGACATGCACGTCCTGCGTATAGGCTCAGAAGGGTGCCAAACAACTTCCTAGGCTGTCCAAAACCCTAGAAGTAGGAGTTAGCTTGTCCACATACACATAGGGTTAGATGTGCAGGACCCAGGTCACAATGCCCCTTCTTAGAGGCTATTTTTGGCAGAATCTCTCTCTCTCTCTCTCTCTCTCTCTCTGCCTTGCGTGCACATCAAGGCAGCAAGGCTCCTCTCTAGGCGTAGCGTTTTCCCCTATTCTTTGGCAGATTCTCTCTCTCTCTCTCTCTCTCTCTCTCTCTCTCTGCCTTGCGTGCACATCAAGGCAGCAAGGCTCCTCTCTAGGCGTAGCGTTTTCCCCTATTCTTTGGCAGATTCTCTCTCTCTCTCTCTCTCTCTCTCTCTCTCTCTCTCTCTCTCTCATCTTGCCAGGTCATGTGCCTAAAAAAGCAGCAGATAGCACATTAGTATCCATAGGAATTGGATCAGAAAACCAAGGCGCCAGCCCTTCCTCCATGTTGTGGTGGATTTCAGCCACCAAGATGATGCTGCTGATGACCCCCACGATTGTCCTAAGTGCACCAGTTGACACAGAGACTAAGTAGATGAGTGCAGTCGTAAAGAAGTGCCCTCAGAGATTGTTTCCATCACGATAAGTTGGCGTTTTTCTCTGTTTTCAGCCCATAAGGGTGTCATAGACGCGGATGATTTATGAGAAGGAACCTAAGAGCACACCTCTTCTGAGTGTAGGATTAGAAGAAAAGATTTTTTGCATAGAGATCTCTTCTGGGGAGTTGCTTTTCGAGTGTCGACTCTTCCTCCTGCGGATTGTTATCACCGATAGTGTTTTCCAGACGCCCATCAACATCTTTTTCTTGCCGTTTCTTGAGTCTGTCCAAAACCTTTAGGACATCTGACTGTCACAAAATGATGACGTGGCAGTACTGCCCGGACGGACATGATGACATGGCAAAACTATATGGACAGGTCCGTAAATTGCGCTGACATGTTGATGTGGCAATAGTACGGACTTCTGCGTTTTGCGCTGTGCCACATGGCAGGCTGTACGGATTTCCACGATTCCACTGGCTGTTTTTGGGCCAAAGAGCTTTTGAGTTTGCAACATTTCATGTACTTGCTTTTGATTTTGAGGCCAAGGGCCTCTAAATAAGAACCCAAGGCCATTTCTCCCCGCAGTTAGTTGATGAGCTACTGAGCAAAGAGAACCCGCGAGAGTTGTAACTTTGCTCAAGCATTAATAAGAACCCAAGGCCATTTCTCCCCGCAGTTAGTTGATGAGCTACTGAGCAAAGAGAACCCGCGAGAGTTGTAACTTTGCTCAAGCATTAATATAAAATAAATACCAAAAGGGGCGCCAGATTTTGGGGCCAATATGTGTGGGCACGGAATCATGCCAGGCAGTGTCGACTCTAACTTTAAAATGTGATAAAGTTGTGAAGTATTTTAAGTGATTCGCTCGTGTGTCGTGCCAGATTTCCGACTTGCGGTGCCCAAGTCTTTAATAGTGGTATCATAGCTCAACCGATTTTCCTTCTAACGGTAATCCGATCCTTTTACCGCGACACACATGGATTCAAGTGACGAATCCAACAAGAATCAAACGAACCCTCCCGACAACTCCGAATCGGGTGAAAGTACGGGAAACTCAAATGGGCAATTGGAACAAGAGTACGGGCCTCCACGGCCTATGGAGTATGAACGAATGGAGATGTAGCGTCAATAGATGCTTGTGCTAAGTAGATGCTCCAGTTTTCGAAGGATCCTCAAAACGCGAAATTTTTGACTCGGCACCTGATTGATGAGATGCATTCCTGATGGCGTACGGCCATCGATTCACCATTAAATTGCACATTGAAGAAACCCACCTGTCTTGCGGATGCACACTGAAGATGAACTTGATGATGTGATTGAACGACGAGTCAACCAAATATTGAAGACCTCAAAGCCTCCAAAGAGACGCGGCAAGGGAAGAGATTACCCTAGTTATTTGGGTCGACAATCTTCTTTGCAAATGCACGAAAAACCACGAAGCGTGTACGCTTCGAGGGTGTGTCCAGTTCGTCCTCATCCTCTTTTGACAGTTCCAACATCTCTTCCTATTCTGATTCCAGTGATGAGGACAGAAAGGGCAAGAAACGACGAAAGAAGCAGAGACATGGAAAGAACAAGAAGAAGGTCAAGGAAAGCAAAGCCCATCGAAGATCTTGGAAATTTTTTGACAGTTTTGAGGAGGATTCATCCTCTTTTGAGAGCTCAGAGACTTTGATCACCAGATGTTTTATTCTAAGAGGAAGCACTCTTATAGAGCTAATCAATACGACTTTCTCAAAGATAAGAGTAAGAAGATCAAAGAATTCAAGGAGGGTGTACAAGCAATAAAATTTGATACCTTTTCGGGTTTTCGAGATGAACACAAGGCTCTCACTTTTATTCAACAGTTTGACATAGCTTTTATTGGAGGGCGCTATTTAGAGCACTCCAAGATTAGAAGGGCAGCATCCCACTTGAAAGGAAATGCACGGACATGGTGGTTCACTCTTCTGTTACGAAAAGAAGCATCGACAAAGTGGCTAAAGTTCAAGAGACTTCTTATTTCCTCGTGGCTCACTCAAGAGTACGAACGTGACGTGATTATCGCTTGGAATCATCTTTGGATGGCCAAGGTAGATACTCTGTATACTTACTGTGCGAGATTTTGGGATGTTTTTCTCCTGCCACATCTTTTTAAAAGATCAGTTTTGAGCAGCAAATCGAGCGATTTTGCTGTGGATTTCCCAAAGAGAGACGAGATTACTGTTTATTTCAGAAATCTGAGTCCATGGGACATGCTAAGTAAGGGTTTGCTATGCATTCAAGTAACTAGACTTATCCAACATAACAACTTTCAATGAATGATGACAAAAGAATGAACGATGACAGCAGAAGAGGAACGAATATGCACGTCCCCGACTGACAGAGGAACAGAAAGACGAATAACTTAAAACGGGGAAGTGTTTTGATTGTGGGGAACAAGGGCATATATCTGCGCGGTGCCCCAAAAAGGCACAAGAATGAGAACGATTGACAGATTGAAATAGAACTGGGCGAGGAGATACTCGCTCCAGAACAAATACTGGATAGAAAATTGAAAAAGATACCGATGAGCTTATAGTATTTTGCTTTATGACTTTATGAATGAATAACTTTGAAATAGGAATTCCCGAAGATGACTCTGATTATGTATGAAATTAATTTGTGGAAGATCTGGCTATTTGTGAACAGATAACATGTGAATTCGAGAATGAGACCATGACGAATTTGCATAGGAATGCAATTTGGAGCAATGACAACTCCAGAACCCGATCACAATTCGAGATGTTAGGTGCAGCGGAGTGAATGTTTGAACTTTGCTCAAGATGAGTGCTCCGAACTATGCTCAAGGTTCCTTTTGTTCTTATGGAAGGGAGAGCCTTCCGTTCTTAATGAGAGAGTGCAATGATCTCAACAAAGTGAATGGACACGGTGCGTGCAAGTGTATGAGACTGAGAGATAGAGAGTGTCAAACCCTCCTCCAAAGGTCCCACTCTCTATGGCGAGAGCGGTCTAATTATGATTACACAAATCTCTACAATGCTTGGACTTGCCGACGATGTTGACGACGATGAGGATGACGATGAAACGGGCTGAAGTCTGAAAATGCTAAGGGTTGAAATTTGCAATTTTTGTATCTGCTGAATTTTGACTCTATGTCGATGAGGATGTCGATGGCGACGATGCGACGACAACGTGCTGAAAACGCAGATGCTGAAATCTCCGTTTTCCAGGCTGAAACTGCAAACTTCGCGGGATCTGATCGTGCGACGAGGATCTGCTGCGGGAATGTCACATGACACATCCAACCCTATGTGTCCGTGGACAAGCTACAATGCAAGAAAGCAGAAGAAGCGTGTACGCTTTGAAGGACTACCCAGTTCTTCTTCTGACAGTCCTAGCTCTTTGGACTCGAGCGAGGAGGACAGAAAGGGCAAAAAGCGAAGCAAAAAGCAAAGCTTTGGAAAGGGCAAGAAAAAGGCAAAGAAATTCAGATTTCGCCCAGTTTTTGATAGCTTTATGGAGGAGTCATTCTTTGACAGTTTGGACTCAGATGACCATATGTTTTATGCAAAGAAGAAGCACTTTTACAGAGCCAACCAATATGACTTTCTCGAAGACAAGAGCAAGAAAGCAAAAGAATTTAAAGAAGGTGGACAGCCGATAAAATTTGAATCCTTTTCTGGATTCTGAGATGCTCCGAGAGCTTTGGCCTTCATCCAGCAGTTTGACATAGCCTTCTCTGGAGGACATTACTTAGAGCACTCCAAGATTAGGAGGGCTGCATCTTTTCTTAAAGGAAATGCTCGAACATGGTGGTCCACCCTTCTTCTGAGGAAAGAAGCTCCAGTCAAGTGGTTGAAATTCAAGAGGCTCTTTATTTCTTCTTGGTTGACCTGGGAGTATGAACGTGATATACAAACCGCTTGGAACCATCTTCGGATGACCAAGGGAGATTCTCTGGATGCTTATTGCGAGAGGTTTTGGGACTCTTTTCTACCAACCTCTTCATTTAAGAAAATTACTTTTAAAGAACAGATTGAGCGGTTTTGCTGTGGACTCAGAGATGCGAGACTACTGCCTGGAACAAAAGTCAAATTCTATCCAAGAATTAATGGGTTATGTGAAACGAGGTTTCTCGATACATTCGGGAAATTTGACTTACCCCACTGATGAGATTCTGACCTCCAACAATGAAAGTAGAAAGAAAAAAAGTTCTCAAGAAAAGAAGGATAAGGATGCACGACCCCGGATGATTCTTCGAGAGAGGGCTAACTATATCAAAGAGGGGAAGTTGTAACAAACTTGGACACCCCAAGTCAAGATTCTACCACGACACAGCAGAGATTCACTTCAAAATAGTTCATAAAAGACGACACGGCCCGGCGTAGTTCCATGCCAAGAGGTATTGGCCCCAAAGACTGGCGCCCCTTTTGGTATTTATTTTTATATTAATCTGTGTGCAAAGTACATAGAGAACCTGCGAGTACTCACTCTCAGACTCTGCGTCCAGATGCTCTCAGAAGTGAGCCACTAAGGCCAATTATAAAGGTTTACAAGGAGGAATCCCAATCCTCGAGCGAGTACTTCCGAGCGAACAAGTAACCGAGCGAGTACATAAAAAAAAAGGCAAGATCAAGACCTCAATAGTGACTCTATAGAGGATAGTGTAGCA
This sequence comes from Adiantum capillus-veneris, assembly GCF_014529385.1. Classification (NCBI taxonomy): domain Eukaryota; kingdom Viridiplantae; phylum Streptophyta; class Polypodiopsida; order Polypodiales; family Pteridaceae; genus Adiantum; species Adiantum capillus-veneris. Next base: position 107,332,712 of record NC_140953.1, on the reverse strand, counting down.
AAGTAAATGCAAAACCAAACATAACCCTCCACAACCCCCATGGGGTTCAAACCGGATGCGATTATTTTTTGCAACCCCAAAAACATGGTGTGACAACCCGATGCTTAATATCATGTAAGCCATCATTAATCAATTGCACACATCTGCTTGTTTGATTTTGTAGAATCCCAAAACACGTCATCTTACATTGACTTTGCAAACCCATTTCTGTCATCGACTTTGTAAACCCATTTTTGCCATCAATGAATGGGTGAGACTGACCAAATTTCTAGCATCCAAAGCAACAGATCATTGCTTTAATAATCTCTAGACAAGGACTTGCATACCGGCATTGCTCGTCTTTGCCCCTTTAAGGTAGAAATTACACTTAACACTCGGAAGCATGACCATTGCCATGTCTGCCATTGCAGATTTATATAAATAAGCTTGTGGCCATGCTTTGGTCCATAAATGGTCATGTCCCTAATCATTCTTGATTGCAGGCTCGCTCAAGATGGGTTATTGGGATTCTAAATCGTCTGAAACACTAAAAGGCTTCACCGATCCTAAATTTTAAAGACATTAAAATATGTATAAATACCAATTTTTAAAATGCGAGATTCTTAATTTTGAAGATGCTAAAATAATTTATTTTTTTAAAACTAAATAAATTATGTCCAATCCATCAACACAATTTTGATTGAAATTACTTTGACCCAATAAAATGTCTCAACTGTGAATTTTGTTTCCTTAGTTTTGTGGAGCACTTGGTCCGTGTAAAAGGAAAAGAGTACCTTGAGAGTGGGCAAGGTTTGTGAGAGAGCTTCGGTTTGCACAGGACATGAGATGATCCATTTATAGTTAATGCTCAAAACCTAGGTTAAGTGTGATCCCACCTAAAATTTTGAGATTTACCTCTAAATTTTAGATTTGAGGGTAAGAAAACCTACAAATTTTGGAGAAATGTAGTGTAATTTGGTGTGAAAACCTTCAAAAGGTGCACACCAGCGTCGTGCACAGAGAGAGAGAGAGAGAGAGAGAGAGAGAGAGAGAGAGAGAGAGAGAGAGAGAGAGAGAGAGAGAGATATGTTGAAGCATCTAAGCAAGGTGAAGATTGAGTTCAACACCTTTGATGTGAGGTCTGCATCAATCGTGGAGTTTTTAGCGCAAATCCAGCAACCCCAAGTGCCAAATTCTCATCAAGCACCGTACGGACAAGACCCCTCCCCTTGTGTCTGCTACTTACACTAATGGCAAGGAGGAGATCAGCCTTGATGGCTTAGTCCTCAATGCTCAAGACATCCAAAAATCCATCCTTAAGCAGTTGTAGGCCATTGAAACCGAGGAATTGTTCAAGGAGGCTTGCATCCCTTGACTTGTCATCATCCCTCTCGAAGAGGTTGTACTCGTCAAGAATACTCCAGACGTAGGCTAAACCGCCAATTTTCTTCTATGTTATGTAAGACATGAATGTCTCTAATGCAACCTTTGGGGGAAAAGAGAGAGAGAGAGAGAGAGAGAGACACACACACACACACACACACACACACACACACACACACACACACACACACACACACAGAGAGAGAGAGAGAGAGAGAGAGAGAGAGAGAGAGAGAGAGAGAGAAGAACGAGAAGTTTTAACTTCGTAGGAAACTATCCAAAGAGACCGTAAAGATCGAGGAGAGTCTTTTTGTGTGCGTGTTTTCTCAAGACTTGGAACTCCCTTTAAGGGCGCGTGCCGCCGCGCGATGAGAGAGAGAGAGAGAGAGAGAGAGAGAGAGAGAGAGAGAGAGAGAGAGAGAGAACCGCGCCAACTTGGTAGAGCGCCCGTCGATCATGGCAGTTTATGGAGTCCAAGCTGGCCAGCAGCCGCAACCGTCGCCTTCGTCAGATGGTATCACAACGGCTGCCAACAGAACCCTAGAAACAGACCCCCTTTTGGGTCATTTGAAATTTTTTTGTCGCGCCTCCTGCCCCCGTCTTGACGCGTGATCCGTGTGTGTGAAAAAAAAAAACTCCCCAGTTGGTCAAGCCATGGCGTGTACCTTTACGTAGACGTTGCTTAGTAAATGGAGCATTGCGATGTACTCCATTGATGTTTGATCGCAGCCGCAACTGCATGTGTGTGTGTGTGTGTTTGTTGTGTGAGTGTGTGTGTACGTGGAGGGTGCCAACGAGGCTCAGAAGTCAACACGCATATGTAAGGCTAGCGTGGGCGGTGACTATGCAAACTCTCGGTTACAGTGCCAACTTCTTGTGTGCAGGCCTTCTGAGGAGGCAGAAGCGGGCGTGGCTACGTAGGGTACGAGCATGGGTACGGGTACAAGCGAGGGTATGGGTATAATAGTAGGGGTACGGGCCTGGGTATGGCAGCTGAGGCGGCGGCTGGGGAGGAGGTGGTGACAGTGGTGGCTGTAGAGGCGGAGACGTAGGAGGAGGAGGAGGAGGTGGATTTGCTGCGTCCAAAGTGTTGGCGTGCTTCTATGATTGCTTCAACGGCCGTAAGGCTTCTTGTTAGAGTTGATCAAGCTTCTCTCTCTCTCTCTCTCTATCATTAGTCACCCCTTTTGAGAAGTTTCTGCTCACATGTACACATTGGCATCCATTATATAATATAAACTGGTCATTGGTCTTGAGAGAGAGAGAGAGAGAGAGAGAGAGAGAGAGAGAGAGAGAGAGAGAGAGAGAGAGAGAGAGAGAGAGTCTCCAACATGACACTGAAAGGAGCACAGCAGCACGTCGATGACTTGCCTCGATGTGTGCTCATCCACTCATTCCCACACTGATCGTGATAACACAATCTCAACATAGTGAGCTTTGAAGAGCTCGGCAGTGGGTGATAGCACTATTGTGGTTTTGGAATGATATCTGGTGTTGATGAAGTTTGCATTACTTTGGCTCCCACAAACAGGTGCTATGATGGTGACTATGATGTCAAGGCCAATTACCGTGTGTATTGACGGTGTATATGCAAAAAGGCAGTAAACATTGGACCCTTTTTATTAGCAGCCATGACCTTCGGAAGTGAGAAAAACATAAGAAGTTTAAAATTACACAGTACAGATGCATCTTCCTCCAACTCGAGCTCTAGCATGAAACAAAGGAGATATGCAAAGTGACTCCATTTTATTCACCACATTTCACAATATCAACTTGTGCATTTGAAGGTAGGCGCACTTAGATAGCACCATCCTGAGATTGTGGGAGCTTCCCGATCACACATAGATAGGTGAGAGACTAACACTCTAGCCATGTATGCTTCTTTTGACCGCATATGAGCTAAAACTGCCCCACCTTTTCCATCAATAGGTACTCCTAATGGATCAACTACACAATTTGATATGTCCTTTCCTACAGGAACATCCACAGTACATCCATACCATATCTCGTTCTCTAATGGATAGAAAGATTTTGAAAATTCCCTTGGGAAAAATGGCCCCTTTTCCTTAGTTTCTCCCAAAAAATTCTACATCTTTAGATTCTATTGGATTGCGTATAGTTTGCAAACTTAGCTAGGCGCATTGGTGTGTGGGGGCTACAAAGGATAATATTCCCCCTGCCTTGAATGTCACACCTATCTAGTTGAGCAAAGACAAGACAATAGAAGCACATGATGTTGCCATACTTCACAATGTTTTAATAATAGTGGGAGGAATGATGGCTTCTTGTGACAAAATTACTCGCCCTATTAGTAGAGGCAGCAATCTTGCACACATACCAAACCTAGCTATGTGTCAATCCCGTAGAATGTTATGATGTTGAACAAAATAGAAAAACTTAGAGAATGAAGAGCTCTTTTTTATAAGAAAAATTTTCAGAACCGTTTTGTTTTTGTTAGTGTGGATCTACCCTTGCGTTTTAATACTAATTTTTTTCTTTATAGTTATTTTCCATGGGCCCTATATTTGTAACTACACTAAAAGTAGGAAAAGTTACCCTTTTTTGACGGGAGCGTTCCACCACTCCTTTGAGAAAGGGGTTTTTAGCTTGACACAACGATTGCTATTGGACCACATGACTGCTATTGGACCGCACATCCTTCCTGTGAATTTTTCGATTTTCTTAAAGGCAAGTTTGAAATCTAACGATTAAAAAACATTGGACCCGTGAGCAATATTGTCAAGTTTTGAAAAAAAAAACCCCAATGTTGTTCATAGTGGATCGCACACCGGCGTGTGGTCCTTGGTGTAGGAGGTGATGCCATAAAATACAACCGAAAAGCACGCTAGAGCACCCATAGATTCCAAAGACCCACATTAACGCTGCCACTGTCATGTGCTTTGTACAGCTTCCCCATCGCTCTCCTCTTTCCCTCCTTGTCCTAGGGCCTATGTTGTGTTGCTTTGGCGGACGCAAGAGGTAGTAGGTAGCCCTTTTTCCACATGCAATTCCTCTCCCCTCTAGTTTGCATTACAGGGATCCAACCCCAGTTACCCCACCATTCCAAAGCGTCGGAACTCTCACCCAAAGCCAGTTGTGATGCCAGTTGTGCCAGTAGAGTTCAAGACATGTAGTCTTCTTTCGTGCACTCACAAGTTGACCGCCCTCTCTTGCTCGGGTTTTAGTTCGCTCGAGAAATCTCTCTCGGGCTATGGTAAGACTCATTTACAAGGGGTGCTAAAAGCAAAGCCCCAAAAGCTTTTGAAAAATAAAAGCAGTTGATCTCCAAAAGTTTCTCAAACTCAAAAGCACTAATCTCCAAAAGCTGGCAGCATGATTTGCGAAAATCAATATTGTCAGCGAAAATCACAGAATTCCGTACGTTGCCACGTTAGCATGTCAGCGCGTTTTGCGGCCATCCGTATAGTGCCACGTGTAACAGACTTGGACACTCCAAGTCAAGAATCAACCGCGACAGCACCAAATAACCACTTCAAAACAAGTCACAGATCACAATAGATGTACACTGGCCCGGCGGAGTTCCGTGCCTAGAGATATTGGCCCCAAAGACTGGCGCCCCTTTCGGTATTTCTTTTTATATTAATCAAATCAAAGTACAAGGGAGTGGCTAGGGTTTCACTCTCAGACTCTGCGTCCAGATGCTCTGAGAAGTGAAGCCCTCACCACTTATTTAAAGATACAAGGGATGCCCAAAAGCAGAGCCCCAAAAGCTTTGCAGTTAAAAGCATAAGAGCGTAAAAGCTCTTCTCTCTCAAGCTCTATTAAAAAAAAGCATTCTCTTCCTTTTCTCTTGCGTAGAGTAAAAAGCAAGATTCGTGTCGCTCATCATTAAAAAATAGCAAGATTCGCGTCCCTCATCATCATCATTATTATTTTTTTTAGCCTCCGTGATTTTCGGAAATTAGGTTTTTGGTAGAAATTAGGGTTTGCAAGAATTTTAGGGTTTTTGCTGTCCGCCACGTCATCACTTTGTGACATACCCCCCTCTTGAAAGCATTGTAATCGACTGCGATTACGCCTGCAAAACCGACAAAAGCTATAAACCGTCTTAGCAGACACTGACTGTTAGTACCTACGTACTAGGAACACACATCTAGCACATGTACAAAATCAACAGTCACATCACACGACATCACAGGACATCACCAGACATCACAGGACATCACATGACATTCAACATTCATTCGGATCTTAGACCATGATTTATCGGCAATGTAGCTAGCAATCACATCTAGGTCCAATCGGGATCTCATCGATGTTGATTGACTAACCCCTATTGCAACCATGTCTATTGAGATCAATCATACCAAAATGCTGCAGTCATTTCGTCTCTCAGTTCCTGCACTCACAAGAAGTCAAGAACAAATCAGTATCATTATCAAAAATTCCATTTCATAAAGTCATCCAGCAGAATACTGTCAGCTCTCAATAAGAAGTTGGCCTTGGCTCCTTCAAAAGAGCTTCCTGATCCTTCACTTTGCCCCAAAAAGGCGGTAAAGTTTGTACTTTCATTCATTTGATTCGGTGCAAGTCCCACGCCATGTGGTACCAATTCTGCTTTTCTATCTGCCTTTTCTGCCACGTTCCTCAGGTGCTCTCGAACTCTCAGGCCTGTTGTCATCTTTATCATTCTGTTCTTTCTGTGCCTTTTTAGGGCACTTCGCGGAGATATGTCCATGTTCCCCGCATCCAAAGCACTTCCCCTCTTTGATGAAGCGAGCTCTCTCCTCAGGAGTAAGCTTGGGTCGTGCATCCTTTTTCTCTGGGTTGCTCTTTTTCTTTCTACTTTCATTCCCACAAGTCTGTTCGGCTCGTTGTATCATGGCCTCATCTGTGGGGTGGGTCAGACTGCCAGAGTGAATGGCAAAGCCCCGCTTCGCATGACTCATCAACTCCTGAATAGAAGCTGACTTCTGTTCCAAGCAGTGATCTTGAATCTCTGTAGGTAGACCCAAGGTAAACCGCTCAATCTGTTCTCTGAATGAGATCTTCTTGAATGAAGAGGCGGGTAGAAAAGAGCTCCAGAATCTTTCACAATAAGCATTGATTGTATCTTTCTTGGTCATCCGAAGATGGTTCCAAGCAGCTCGTATATCTCGTTCATATTCTTGCGTCAACCAAGAAGAAATAAAAAGCTTCTTAAATTTCAGCCATTTAACTGGTGCAGTCTTGTTTAAAAGAAGCGTGGACCACCAAGTACGAGCATTCCTCTTAAAGTAAGAGGCAGCTCTCCGAATCTTGGAGTGCTCTGAATAGCGTCCTCCCGCAAAAGCGATGTCAAACTGCTGTATAAAAGACAAAGCCTTCGAAGCATCCGAGTATCTTGAAAAAGTATCAAACTTGATCGAGTGGCCACCTTCCTTAAACTCTCGGACTTTCTTGCTTTTATCTTCGAGAAAGTCATACTGGTTAGCTTTGTAAAAATTCTTCTTGTTCGTATAAAACTTTTTGTCATCAGAATCTGAGCTGTCTGTAGACGAGTCCTCAATAGAACTGTTAATCTCTGGGCGAGATGTAGCCTTCTTTGCCTTTTTCTTGCCCTTTCCGAAGCTTTGTGTCTTGCTTCGCTTTTTGCTTTTTCTGTCTTCTTCGCTCGAGTCTGAAGAGCTAGAAGAACTGTCAAAAGAAGAAGAAGAACTGAGTAAGCCTTCAAACTTGACACGCTTCTTCTGTTTCTTTGCCTTGTGAAAAGTTGACCGACGACCCAAATAACCTGGAAAGTCATTGCTTTTCTTCTGCTTTTTGCTGTGCTTTATGGCTTTTTTGCGCGTCAAAAAGCTGAGCAATCCGTGCATCAACCACGTTCTCCAGTTCCTTCTTCGTATATTTTCTTGGAGGCAGAAGGTTTCTTGAGAGCGGGTTTCGGGAGTGGTGTTGTGGTTCTCTGCCACTCCGTCTGTACCTCTTCCAAAGAGGTCTGGTTCATATATTTTGCCATCTTTGGGTCCTTGGCAAAATTGAGCATCATCTTTGTTGCTCGCCGATCAATTAGCGACGCTCCATCTCTCGCCCCTCCGCCTGAGTAGGCCAAGACAGGCCTCGGAATCTTCGTTGTGATCCCTGTCCGCATCCCCAGATGCAGAGGGAGCCGACTGATCCTTGCGTGAAGCCATAGGTGCTGCGGGAAAAAAATAATTGGGGATCGGATTTCCCGTAGAAGAGAAATCGGCCGTGCTCTGATACCACTGTAACAGACTTGGACACTTCAAGTCAAGCATCAACCGCGACAACACCAAATAACCACTTCAAAACAAGTCACAGATCACAATAGATGTACACTGGCCCGACGGAGTTCCGTGCCTAGAGATATTGGTCCCAAAGACTGGCGCCCCTTTCGGTATTCCTTTTTATATTAATCAAATCAAAGTACAAGAGAGTGGCTAGGGTTTCACTCTCAGACTCTGCGTTTAGATGCTCTGAGAAGTGAAGCCCTCACCACTTATTTAAAGATACAAGGGATGCCCAAAAGCAGAGCCCCATAAGCTTTGCAGTTAAAAGCATAAGAGCTCAAAAGCTCTTCTCTCTCAAGCTCTGTTAAAAAAAAGCATTCTCTTTCTTTTCTCTTGCGTAGAGTAAAAAGCAAGATTCGTGTCGCTCATTATTAAAAAAAAGCAAGATTCGCGTCACTCATCATTATAATTATTATTTTTTTTAGCCTCCGTGATTTTCAGAAATTAGGGTTTTTGGTAGAAATTAGGGTTTGCAAGAATTTTAGGGTTTTTGCTGTCCGCCACGTCATCACTTTGTGACACCACGTCAGCCTATCGGCGCATTCTTTGAGAATGTCCACGTAAGCAGTCAGCGTGTGTGTTTGTCTGGGGGTCTGCCGCCAAGTCACGAGTTTGTGACATATCCCCCTCTTGAAAGAATTGTAATCGCCCTCGATTACGCCTACAAAACAGACAGAGGCCATAAACTGTCTTAGTAGACACTGATTGTTAGTATCGATGCACTAGACACGACACATCTAGCACTTGTACATAACGACAGTCACATCAAAGGACATCAAAGGACATCACTTGACATCATAGGACATCACATGACAAATCACAGACAAATTCATTCCAAATCTTAGACCATGACCATCGGCAACGTGTAATCGCATTTAGATCCATTCCGGACCTCACGGATGCCCGATTAACTAATCCTTATTGCAATCATGTCTATAGAGATTTATGAGAGCGAAATGATACAACCATTTCGTCTTTCAGTTCTTGCACTCAAACAAGTCAAGTACAAATCAATCATTTTCATTTTCGAGAATTCCCGTTATAAAGTCATACAATTGAATACTACTCAGTCCATTAGTATCCTTGAAACCAGAAGGGGACATCAATGACTATTCAAAATCGGGGTAATCCGTTGACAAAGGAGTGGAGTGACTCCGCTCTTGTGAAAACCCGCTATACTAGATTCACGGTTCACCCTCGCTGAAATCGGGGTTCTATCAGAGAAGACTATGCTAAACCGAATGCTTCAAGGTAAAGTTCCACAATTTGAGGAGCATCTGCCAGGTCCTCCTCCTTCATCCACTTCGCATCCAATGCAGGATAGTTCTTTAATTTAACCAAGAATTGCCTAATTGCTTTACCTTTAATTGTGTGCCAAAATATGTTCTGGAGCGAGTATCTCCTCGCTTTCCTCCAATTCGGGTTGCTCATCAAGCTCCTTGTCATGGGCACATTGCCTTTAAAAGACTTCAATAGACTCACATGAAAAGTGTAACAAACTTGGACACCCCAAGTCAAGATTCTATCGTGACAGAGCAGAGATTCACTTTAAAACAGTTCACAAAAGACGACACAGCCCGGCATAGTTCCGTGCCAAGAGGTATTGGCCCCAAAGACTGGCACCTTTTTTTTTGGTATTTCTTTTTATATTAATCTGTGTGCAAAGTACAAGAGTCTTGGGGACTCACACTCAAACTCTACGTCTTGATGCTCTGAGTAATGAGGCCCAAAAGAGTTATTTATTCTTTCAAGGGATGCCGAAAAGCAAAGCCCCAAAATCTTTTGAATTCAAAAGATTCTTAAACTCAAAAGCAACTGTAGCCCAAAAGCTGCCAAGATCAGCCAGCGTAATTCCCAGAAATCCGTACGTTACCACGTCAGCATGTTAGCGGAAATTGCGGAGCTTCGTATGCTTGCCACGTCAACCTGTTGACGCGTTTTCCGAGACTTGCTGCCATGTCAGCCTGTCGGTGCATTACACGCTGGCCTGCCACGTCAGCAATGTGTCCGGGGGCCTGCGATGTCACCAGTTTGTGACATACCCTCCTCTTGAAAGATTTGTAATCGCCCTCGATTACGCCTGCAAAAGAGACAGAGGCCATAAACTGTCGTAGTAGACATTGACTGTTAGTACTGACGCACTAGACACGACACATTTAGCACTCGTACAAGACGATAGTCACATCACCGGACATCACAGGATATCTCTTGACATCACAAGACATCACATGACAAATCGCATACAAATTCATTCCAAATCTCAGACCATGATTAATTGGCAACGTATTTAGTAATCGCATCTAGATCCATTCCGGACCTCACAGATGCCCAATGAACTAATCCTTATTGCAATCATGCCTATAGAGATTTATGAGACCAAAATGCTGCAGTCATTTTGTCTTTCAGTTCCTGCACTCAAACAAGTCAAGTACAAATCAATCATTTTCATTTTTGGGAATTCCTGTCATAAAGTCATTCAGCAGAATACTGTCAGCCCATCAGTATCCTTGAAACCCAAAGGGGGACATTAGTGACTCTTCGAAATGGGGGTAATCCGTTGACAAAGGAGGGGAGTGACTCTCCTCTTGTGCAAACCCGCTGCACTAGATTCACCCATGCTGAAATCGGGGTTCTATTGAAGTAGACTATGCTAAACCGAATGCTTCAAGGTTAAGTTCCAAAATCTGAGGAGTATCTGCTAGGTCCTCCTCCTCCATCCACTTCGCATCCAATGTAGGATAGTTCTTGAATTTAACCAAGAACTGCCTTATCGCTTTACCTTTTATCTTTCTATCCTTGGGTGCCAAAATCTGTTCTGGAACGAGTATCTCCTCGCTTTCCTCCACTTCGGGTTGCTCATGAGGCTCCCCATCATCAGACACATCGCCTTTAAAAGGCTTCAATAGACTTATATGGAAAGCATTATGAATCTTCCAAGTATTGGGTAGCTTCAGTCTAAAGGAGACTTCATTTATCTTTTCTTTTATCTGGAAAGGGCCATAATATCGCATGCTAAGCTTTGGAAAAAGCCGCTCCTTTCCCTAAGCCTCTCCTTTCCCTTTTTCTTTCTTAGGCATGCCTTCTCAAAACGTAAGAGCACCCAATCGTCTTGTTTTTTTGTTCAAATCGCGACGATGTCGATCTGCTACCTTCTTATGTCGTTCTTGAGATTTCTCTAAAGCCTCCCAGACCTTGGCAAAAGTAGTCTGCAAGTCCCTCATGTACTGGTCGTCTTCAAAATTCTTATCTTGGGTTTGGGGAATGTTCTAATCTACCAGTTGATTCCCTTTTCCTTTCTTTCCTTGTGCCCTAGGACCTGTGGGTAGCGTCTTTCGCTTCCTCTGTCCATTGGCACGTCAGAGTCAATCATTGAAATCCTAGGACGCATTGTCATCTGATTCTTCTTTCTTTGGAATCCTTTGATGAACTTGCATCTGATTCCCTCAATTTGTCGGAACCCTTTGATTCTCCAGAATCTTGTGATGAGCTATCAGTTGGTTCCCTTGATTCATTCTCTTCACTGGCAGACTCTTGCCTTTTTGAGGTGGATTGTCACAAACTGGTGACGTGGCTGCTGTACACACATACAACAGTCCTGGCTGAATTGCCGACTGTAGTGACACGCGGCAGTGCACCGTACGGTCATCACCCATGGAATCAGCTCCGTGTTTTGCGGCGGGAAAAGCGGAAAAGCTAGCTTACGGCACTGCTGTACGGAAATCCGCTTTTTGCGGTGTTGTTTACGGCAGACAACAACAGCCTTTGACTTGCTTTATTCTACGCAACAAGCAAGAGAGAGAGAGAGAGCTTTATTTTTAGAAGGCTTTTTATTTACAGCTTTTGGGGCTCTGCTTTTGGCATCCCTTGTAATCTCTTTATAAGTGTGGGCAGGCCTTCCACTCCCTTGTACTTTGGTTGCAGATTAATACAAAAAGAAATACCGAAAGGGGCGCCAGTCTTTGGGGCCAATATCTCTAGGCACGGAACTCCGCCGGGCCAGTGTCGAATCAGTTGTGAACTGTGAACTGTTTTGAAGTGAATTCTTGTGGTGTCGCGGTAGAATCTTGACTTGGAGTGTCCAAGTCTGTTACAGTGGTATCAGAGCATGACCGATTTCTCTTCTACAGGGAAACCCAATCCTTTTTACGCGGCACTTATGGATTCAAGCAGAGATCAGTCGACTTCCTCTGCACTCGGAGATGCGAGAAGAGATCACGAAGAAGATTCACACGAGGAGTACGGCCCGCCTTGGCCTACTCAGGCGGAGCTTGAAGAGATGGAGCGTCGACGATTGATCGACGATGCAACAAAGATGATGCTAAATTTTGCTAAGGACCCGAAATTTGCAAAATTTATGAGCCAAACCTCCTTCGACGAGGTGCATTCACAGTGGTGGCAAACCACTGAACCACTCCTCAAACTGACATTGAAGAAACCTCCTTCTCCAAGGATGTTTACAGAGCAAGAATCAGAAGAGGTGGTTGATGCACAGATTTCTCAGCTTTTTGACGCGCTGAACAAAGCCGAAAAGCACGACAAAAAGCAGAAGAAAGGCACTGACTACCCAGTTATTTGGGTCGTCAATCTACATTTGCATCGGCAAGAAAGCAAAAGAAGCGTGTTCGATTTGAAGGAGTACCCAGTTCTTCTTCTTCTTCGAGTTCTTCTAGCTCCTCTGACTCGAGCGAAGAAGACAAAAAACGGAAAAAGCGAAGCAAAAAGCAAAGCTTCGAAAAGGGAAAGAAAAAGGCAAAGAAGTGTAAATCTCGCCCAGTTGTTGACAGTTCTACAGAGGACTCGTCTTCGTATAGTTCGGACTCTGACGACAACAACTTTTATGCAAAGAAGAAGAATTTTTATAAAGCCAACCAGGATGACTTCTGGAAAATAAAAGCAAGAAAGTCCGAGAGTTTAAGGAAGGTGGACAATCAATTAAATTTGACACATTTTCTGGTTATAGAGATGCTTCGAAGGCTTTGGCTTTCATACAGCAGTTTGACATAGCTTTCTCTGGAGGGCGTTACTCAGAGCACTCCAAAGATTCAGAGGGCTACCTCTTACTTCAAGGGAAATGCTCGAACTTGGTGGTCCACGCTTCTATTGAACAAGACAGCGCCAGTTAAATGGCTGAAATTTAAAAGGCTTTTTATTTCTTCTTGGTTGACTCGAGAGTACAAACGTGACATACGAACTGCTTGGAACCATCTTCGGATGACCAAGAAGGATACATTAGACGCATATTGCGAGAGATTCTGGAGCTCTTCTCTACCAGCCTCTTCATTTAAGAATATCTCGTTTAAAGAACATAATGAGCGGTTTACCTTGGGACTTCCTACAGAGATCCGAGATCACTGCTTAGAGCAAAAGTCAAATTCCATTCAAGAACTGATGAGTCATGCAAAACGGGGTTTTGCCATTCATTCAGGGAGTTTGACCTACCCCACAGATGAAATCATGACGCAAAGGCACCGAAAGAACATAACGAAAGGATGAAGACAGCTCAGAGGGTTCGAAAGCAGCTGAGGAACGTGGACGAAAAGGCAAGATGAAAGCAGGACTAGTTCCAGATTGCATGGGTACTGACCCAAGCACGATTGATGAGAGTACAAAACTTTTTCGAGCTTGGGGCAAAGTGAAAGACCAAGAAGCCTTGATCTTCTTTGATGGAGGAGCCAAGGCCAACTTCATTTCACCTGAATTGGCGGCGCGGCTCGAGATCACACCCGATCCGATGGAACCACTAGCAGAGGCAGTTCTAGCGGCACCCGACAGGGACGTAGCCATTACACCTGTCATTGGCAAACTTCGGTTGCATTGTTAGGGGTATTTGGGGCCTGAGGACTTCTACATAATTCCCTTGGAAGGTTGTTGTGATGTCCTCTTGGGAATTCCTTGTTACCATAAGAACAATACCGTGGTCGCCTGCGGGCTAGAAAAGCGACTTTGACTACAGAGAAGGGTAGAACCATTGTACTTGATGTAAAACTTAAGGGCGAGTCAGTCCCTATTGTATCGGCTTTGGCCGTTTCAAAATTAATGAAATCTAGTCTGTTTGTTTACTCGATCTTTTTGAAAGAGTTGAATGATGAGGATAAGACAAATATGTCTGAACTTGATAAAGAACGCCAGGATTTTCTCCACACTCATGCCAATTGCTTTTCAGAGGGCCTGCCAGGCGAGTTACCTCCCGCTCGTCCTAAGGATTATACTATTGATCTGATACCTGGAAGCACACCACTGAAACTGGCCATCTTACCGTGTGAGCCAAGCCTAGAACGAAGAAATTATGAACCAAGTGAAAGACCTCTTGGAAAAGGGTCTTGTCCAGCCTAGTACTTCACCGTACTGCTCTCCAGTGTTATTGGTTTTGAAGAAAGACGGATCTTGGAGAATGTGCATCGATTATAGAGCTCTTAACAAAATCACCATCAAGAACAGATTTCCGATTCCTAGGATCGATGATATTCTTGACCGACTACAGGGATCCTCGTGCTTTAGCAGGATCGACATGAAAAGCGGATATCATCATATCCGAATCCCCTCGTGAGATGTCTACAAGATAGCTTTTCGGATGACTTTTGGGTTATTTGAGTTTTTGGTGATGCCTTTTGGCCTAATCAATGCTCCTGCGACATTTAACCGGATGATGGACATGATTTTTTTGAGAATACAGACTATTTGTTGGCACTTTCTTTGACGACATCATTGTTTTTTCCAAGGATGAGACAGAACATAGAGAACATTTGCTACAGGTCTTTCAGGCATTACGAGATCACAAGTTGATGATGAATGTTAAGAAAAGTGATTTTTTCCTACCAAAGATACACTTTTTGGGACACATTGTCTCAGCATGAGAAGTGCAGATGGACGCGGCCAAGATAGAGACTATCCGTGATTGGCCCGATTTGAAGAATGTCCATGAAGTTAGAAGCTTCTTGGGATAGTGTTCGTACTATAGGCGGTTCATCAGAACGTTTGCAGAGGTTGGTTCCCCTTTGCATATTTTGACGCAGAAATGAGTCCCTCTCTCGTGGGGACCTACAGAGGTGACTGCCTTTCAAACATGAAAGAGAAATTGACTACAATACCAGTTTTGACTTTGCCGGACTTGCAGAAGTCATTTGAACTATATTGTGATGCTTGTGGTCGTAGTTTGGGAGCGGTCTTAATGCAAGAAGGCCATGTCATTGCCTACGAGAGCCGATTGTTTTGAAGGCCGGAATTAACAACACAGATTCGTGAGAAAGAGCTTTTGGCGGTTATCCATGCTGTTACTCAATGGCGACATTACCTACTCGGAGTGGATTTTACTGTCTTGACAGACCATCAGAGTTTACGCTACTTCTTGTCACAGAAGCAGCTATCGGAAACGCAAATGCGGTGGGCGAACATCTTGTCACAGTTTCACTTCCAGATTGTCCATGTGCAGGGACATAAGAATTTGGTGGCGGATGCTTTGTCTCGAAAGCCGTTGGTTCTGGTTGTTTCATCATAGGAGCTTCGAGAATATGGTCGATCAGCATGCCACAGATACAGATTTTGTAGATATTTTCACTCGGATACGGAATGGGGAGATAGTAGCGGGATATTCCATTCGGGATGGCTACTTGATGAGGAAAACCATGTTGTGCGTTACACAGCCGTTGAGGGAAACGGTTATGACCGAATGCCACTGTCCACCTTTTACGGGTCACCGTGGCATTGCTACCACCTTGAAAGGGGTAGAGAGATACTGCTTTTGGCCGAGACTCAAGAAAGATGTGGATGAGTTTGTGCGCAGTTGCTTGGTATGCCAAAAGGTTAAGTTTGACAGGCATAAAGCACAGGGTTTGTTACGGCCTTTGCCTGTCACGGGGACGTGGCAACTGCTAACTTTAGTTGTTGGTTTCTTTCCAAGGGGTTTTGTTTTATTTTTGAGACCCTCTTCTTGAAGTAGCAAACGGTCGGACATTGTATGGCCAATGTGAAGGGTAGTTTCACCCGCAGATGGGTAGTGGTCGGCACTGGAATTTGTATGGTAAGAGGATGTCTAGGCTCAGATCAAGATCATATAGGTCCCCTCGTCACACTTAGCAAGTTGGTGGATACTAGGAAGTGAACTCAATAAAGGCCAAAAGTCACGGTGTGACTGCCAACAGAAAGTATCCGACAGTTGGGCCACATTGCACTTTTGGATGCGGTCCCAATGAGGATAGATGGTCAGATGACCACAGGGAGCCCAATGGAATCGTTTTCTAAAATTTAGGGAAGTGCTATTTTGGGCCGTGAAATGTGTTCGCGTCATTACCTCCGGTATGACTAGGGGAACACTTTACAACTCTGCCGCGAAGTCAACTGGGCAACCGGTCAAGGAGATTTTTAAGCGGCGAACCCAAAACGGGAAAATGCTTGTAAATGCGCGAAGTGGCAAAAATTCATGAACTTGCCTCTTCCAGAAAAATGAGCGCTGAATTTTAAGCTGAGAGGAGCCTCATTTTGCATCTGTCACAGGTTAAGAGCTATGGAGCGCTTCCTTTCCCCTTTATGTACAGTGCGGTGCCAGGAGTGATGCCCTGCACGCTACGCACTGCTCTCTCTCTCTCTCTCTCTCTCTCTCTCTACGAGCAGTATGTTATGCCCCACTAGTGGGCTTTTCATTTGACCACTGTACAGTTATGTGGGTTCATGCGCGATTGCCGAGGCAAGAGCCTCTTGCACAGGTACTAGATTAGCTAGCGGCTAATCCCCTGCAGGTACAGGTGAATTCGGAGAGGTTTCACGTCAGAAATCTCGTCCGATTCAAAGGGCAAGTAGCCCTACAGGTGCAGGAGCTCGAGGTCTTGCTACAGATGTGACCGGCACGTGAAACAGAGCCCAAAACAGGGAATTACAGCCTGCTGTGTATTTTTGCAGGTTTAGGGTTTCGGCCCTAAACGGACCCTAATACCCTCCAGGAGGTTCGGGGACGCGAGGGGACCGCTGTACAGGTGAAGTGGGGCATTTTCGGGGCAGAAAACAGAGAATTCAACATGCTGCAGATTCTCGCCAGGTTATGCAAAGTGTCCGTATGCGTCGGGAAAGTCACCTATTGCGTGGGGATACTGACTCTGAAGCGTCCTAGTACAGTTATGTTACCGAAAGCAGGCGAGAACAGGTGTTTCTTAGCTTAGATTGTGCGGGGCAGCTTGTAGGAGATCACAGGTTTTATTCCCTCTGTTAAAGAATAAAGAAATACCGAAAGGGGCGCCAATTTTGGAGCCTACAGGTTGTCGGCGTCTGCTAGCAGCATTCTAGCTTCCGAGCCGTGTGTGTACTTAGTTGTTAATCCCCGTTACATGTTACCTTTGCAAAGTACTTTGTTTGTGTTTAAAGTTAAGAATTTCGGGTGAAAGCCAACTCCTACCGCCCCACCGGCCTGTTTCATGGTTCTGTTGCCGGGACATCAATCACTTTTTCCTTAAAGAGTGAGCCTGGATTGTTTGGGTAAAGACACAGAGTGCAGGAACGCGGGGATTACACTATGGCCGGCAAGGGGAAGGGCATTATGGAAGAGGGTTCCTCTTGAAAGGACAGGCAGGAGATCCCTATGGTTTTCGAGGTTGGCGAGAGCTCACGGCCATGTCAGTCTGTACCTCCTGTCAATGTGAATGTCCCTCCAGTAGTACAGGGCTTTATGACTGGGCGACTTGAGGATGATGCGTTCAAGACTCAGTTAGTTGCCGTGGTGAACGTCTTTTCGCAGCTGGTGCAGAATCCAAGGTTTATGGAGTTTTTGCAAGCGCCACCAGTGCAACAACAAAATAGGCAACCTACGCCGCGTACGGAGCTTATTGATGCTCAAGCCCAGGTACTTCATGCGGCTCAGGAGAAAAGGGAACACTCGCATGTTGCGGAGTCAGGGGCTCCAAAACAGGTTCCTCCTGTGCTTGAACAGGTGGCTACAACGCCTATTCCACAGGTTATGCCAGTTCAGCCCGCCACCTTTCAGAGCCAGCATGCTGTCTTGAATGGACAAGAACTGGATACCAGGCTATGCACTCAGTTTTTCCACCACCCACGGTACATCCTGGGTATTTCGGGGGTGGATCAGTGTTCCAAAGTATGGCTGGTTATGCGCCTGGAAGTCAGTGGTACATGCCAGGAACAGTGTTCGGGGGTATGCAAGGCATCATGCCAAACCCCATGTATGGTAGTATCGGCATGCAGCAAGGTTTTCACTGCAACCAGGGCCAGTTTGGGGTGCCACAGGGTCATTTTGGCATGGCTGGTTTTTCTGGACAGCAGCCAGATATCGCACCTCTGACGCAAAATGTGAATGGCCAAGATGTGCCGATCATGCCTACCACAGTGCCCATGTTGCAGACCATTCCTTATGACAACTTGGGGGCACTAGAGAAGCCGAAGGCTTACAAAGAAGGTGGTGCAGCTGTAAAGTTCAGTACCTTTAGTGGTTTCGAGGATAAGACGAAGGCTCTTACCTTCCTCCAGCAGTTTGATACAACTTATGTGGGAGGGAATTTTACAGAGGCCTCGAAGGTCAGGAAAGCTGCCACTTTCTTAAAGGACGGTACCTTCAGTGGTTTCGAGGATAAGAGGAAGGCTCTTACTTTCCTCTAGCAATTTGATACAGCTTATGCGGGAGGGAATTTTACAGAGGCCTCGAAGGTCAGGAAAGCTGCCACTTTCTTAAAGGACAATGCGCTTACATGGTGGACGACATTGTTAATGCAAGGACAGGCACCCGCCACTTGGGTTTACTTCAAGCAAATGTTTGCATCTGCTTGGCTGTCAAATGAATTTGAAGTCGACGTCATGACAGATTGGCACCAGCTTACTTCGGCTTCGTGCAACAGCTTGCTGGAGTACAATAGGAGGTTTTGCGTTATTCTCAATGACCTCCTACAGATTTGTGCCATTGATAGAGCAGATAGAGAAGTACTGTTGTGGGTTGCCTAAAGGGCTTCGCGATTGCTGTACAAAGAACAGAGTGGCTACCCTCACTCAGCTTATGGAAGTTGTGAACACTGGTCTTGCCTTGTTGAAAGGAGACGACAGTGGATTTCCGAGCAATGACAAACTAGGGCAACAAAAGAAAAATTCAGCGAAGAAGCCCTTTGTGAAAATGGCTCCTGATGCGTCACAGGGGTCAGAAAAGGCCACCAAAGACGAGGATTCAGCCGGGACTTTTGGAGCGCAGGCAAAGAAACAGAAAAGGAAGCCTTTTGTGCGCAAGTCGCTCGAGGAAAAGAAGGTCCTAATGGCCGAGAACAAATGCTTTATATGCGAGCAACCTGGTCACTTTTCTATCAATTGTCCACAAAGGAAAAGGCCAGCTGACTCAGAGGATAAAGAAGACCAGAAAGGCAAGAAGCCTAAACCCACGGCAGGTTTAGTGCCAGACATGGTGAGTGACAGGCCCAACACAGATGCCAGTGAATTATGGAGGGCATGGGGTAAAGTTAGGGATCAGACGGCACTCATCTTCTTTGATCCAGGTGCCAAAGCCAACTTTATCTCACCGGAGTTAGCTATGAAGCTGGGCATCAGAGTTGAAGAGATGGATACACAGCAGAGACAGGGTTGGCATGTCCTGGCTACTCAGAGTGTGTTACTCCCATCATTGGAAAACTGCGTCTGCATATTCAGTCGTATGTGGACACAGAAGAGTTCTACATCATGTCGCTGTAAGGATGTGATGCCTTGTTGGGGATCCCGTGGATGTTCCGAGTGCATGGAGTCTTGGATGCCTACAACAAAAAGATCACTGTAGAGCATAGGGGCGAAAGTCACATCTTGGATGTAAAGCTTGAAGGAGAGTCAGTCCCTATTGTATCTGGTTTTGCTATCACTTCTATAATAAAGAACCATCTTTCTGTGTACTTGATTTTTGCACGTGATGTCTTAGATAGTGATCAGTCAAATTTATCTGTGTTAGATAAAGAAAGATCAGCATTTTTGCAAAAGTTTAGTGACTGTTTTTTTGATTCATTACCGTCGCGATTGCCGCTGTCAGGAGTTTTTTGGAGCAAGGGATTATGCATATGTACATATACATGCATGGTGCATCAAATAAAGAATTGCCCATTTTTCAGAGCCAGGTGGTTATGTGGGGCCCACATGTGTACAGGTAGGACAGGGTGTACATAGTGCATCGATTTTCACTATTACTAGTACCACTGTGTTTTTTCTACAATAAGGAGGAGTTGGTAGCGCGTAAAACTTCTTGAGGAAGCTATCCGCGGGCCGACGACATGAGGTAAGCAGGTGCGTCAGATGGCATCGAGTGGCGCAAGGAGGCCGAACGGGGTCAATATTTGCACGTGGATGAATATGGACACAAAGTGGTGTTTTCTTGTGAGAGTTATGCAGAAAGGTCATCATTAGGACCACTTTTTGGGGCCACTTCACGTGGTTGCGAGACGCATTATTGAAAAGAAATGAGTGCCAGGTGTGCGGATGATGCAAAAAAGGTGACAACTATGCACTGCAAGGTCAGTTTTTGGCTTGTTTGGGGTCCGTTTGAGGTCATCTAAAAGGCCAAGGGTGCCCAACTAATAAATCTAAGTGTGGGAACTGAAAAAACTGAGAGAAGACCAGAAAAAACGTAGAGAAGAGAGGAGGAACAGCCGTAGGTGTGTTTTTGGGGTTTTTGGAGCCTGTTTTGGCCGTAAACTGCTCATCCGAGGTCGGATTTGAGCACTTTGACATTGTAGACTGGGGTTTCGGGCCGTTCCGGATGCGATGGCGTTGTTCATTTTGCCAAATTTCTCACTCTTTTCCTGCTGTTTTTCTATGTAAGTTTCTCCTATAAGCGAAGTTTCTGCTCTAGTTTGTGATTGTATCTGGCTTATTTTACCCATATTGTGTGAGCTATTTGCCCCATTGGTGTTGGCCCAAGCTCAATTGTATCTAAATATCAGAAATTCTCCTCTTTTGAGCTGAGTTTTTTGGGTGTGTGTGTGTCTGTGTGGAGTGGGCAAGTGGATAGTCTCTCTCCTCTCACTTCAGAGGTGTGTTCCTTGTCTCGGTCAGGTGTGTTGTCTAAGCCGAGTGGTGCCCCATAGTGTGTGTGTATCTTCCCAAGAGTGTGTCGGGTCGTTATAGAGGCGCTGTGTGTGTTTTCGTCTCGCTCACGTTCTTTTGGTGCCCCCACGGAGGATCTTCTTCGAGTACCTTCTGCTTCGAGCTTCGAGCTTCGAGCTTCGGGATTACAGGTTGCAGATTACAAGTTACAGGTTACAGGGACAGGGACAGATACAGGTACAGGTGATTCACACAGGTACAGGTAGCTGGAGTACAGTGATATATTAGCAGTGATGTCAGTTGCAGTTGTTGTGGGTATGCATCACTTGGCGCCTGTTTAAGCGCATTGTCTGCTGGATTGTACGTTACTTTGGAAACTGTCATTGTACGCATTTGTGGAGCCATACTTGGTTGTATTTGGCAGTCCCAACCATTTCTGAGACTTGGTCTGGAAGATAGTCATTTCTGAGACTTGACTATACGCGATTTGCATTAGCCTTCGTGTGAGGGTCAATAGCGTGAGGTTTTTATTGAGCTGGGGGATTCTCAAATGTAGAGATCCTTTCGGTGATACAGGTAGCTGGAGCACCCTTTTTGTGACCTTGCTATAGGCTATGTACTAGTGAGTCCTACTTGATGCTCGGGTTCTATTGTTGACAGTTTATGCATACATATACAGTCTATATTTTGGGTTCCTATTGCTCTATTTCTGGGGAAACTCTGCCAAAATTTTTCCAAGTTATGATGGCTGGTTTTTTGGTCTTTTGAGCCATTTATGTTGTTATGCTACTGAAATTTTGGCCAAATCAGAGGTTAAGTCAGGTGTGCCTTCTTGGGAGCTTCATGGTTGGCTTTAATGGATGATCAAAATGGCCCTCAATTCACTCCATTTCATTTAACTCAAAGAATCCAGATAAATGTTCATGTGTCCAGGAAGATTTTTTTCTAGCAGCGCATAGTCTTTATGTTTGGGCCAAGAAGATTACGAGAGATCTTGGAATGTCCTTTGCCTGTTGTAATTCCGATGATCAACTATGAAAACTCATTTGATGTGCATGTGTTTGTCCTTATCTAAAGTTGAGCTCCATTGAAGTTTCTGGGGATTGGGTAGTCAAAAGTTTTGGGTTCTTGCATGTGTGTTCAAAGGGGTTCTCAAAGCATTGAAACTTGGGTAGCCATGGCTTTCTCTTATCCGGAGTTTCATGGAAGAAGTGATGAAGATGTGGAAGAATTTTTGGAAAAGATGGAGGTTGCCTGCATTAGCAACCAGATTCATGACCCTACGCAAATGTTACGCCTTCTCCAAATTTGTTTGAAGAGTGATGCACGAGTTTGGTCCAAGGCATTTTAAGAGGAGTTGCGTGCAACGGATCCACCTGTAAGATTGAGTTGGGACAATCTAAGGCATGGATTGGAAGTGGAGTTTGTGAAGATAGAAGATCCTGACAAAGTGTGGCAAGAAGTACAAGGTTCGGTGCAGAAGGAAGGTGAGCCAGTAGATGCGTACATACGTAAGTTTTCATTGGCATGGGAGCGAATGTACAAGGCCTTAGCACCACAGGTACCCCCGCCTGACATGATGAAGAAGGACAGGTTCTTGGCTGGTCTTTGGGAGAATATACGTTGGAGAGTGGAGCTAAAGAAGCTTAGGACATATAAAGATGCACTAGAGGTAGCAAGGAACAAAGAGTGGAAGTTGAGGAAAATGAGCCAGTTAGGGGTGGAGTCTTTGCCAATGAGGTTTGAATTTCAGCCTATAGAATCTTTACAAGGTCGCATGTCAGGGGTTCATCACGAACCAGTGGTTCCTGTTACTACTTAGGTTATGTCAGTAGTGGTCACTACAACAGTGCAAGATGATGGGCTAAGGCAAGACATGAGGCAAATGGTAGATTTGATGAAGAATCTCAGCCTAAACATGCTAGGTCAAGTGGGAAATAATCGAGGTCGAGAGAGGTTTGCAAATCAGCCTGGAGGTGAAGAAAGGCCTAGGAATGGTGTTGGACAAAGCAATGGTAGGTTTTGGAGGCAGATGCCCACATGTTATAATTGTGGAGAGTTTGGTCACATCAGCCCGCAATGTGATAAGCCACCAAGGATGGGGGGAGACATGTATCCATTGCCAAGACAGGTGCTAACTAGGTCAAACGATTATGGCATCGAAATTAAGGGAGACGAAGGAACCAGTGGACTGACCCAGGAGGAAAAGGGAAAGACAAAAGTGCTAAGTGTAGTCACCTTGGAGAAGGCATCAAAGCTAGAGGATACATTAGTGATGCCTATTGGGAAGAGGACCACAGAGGATAAGGAAGGAAGAAGTGCCCCATGTCCTAGTAAGAAGAAAGGAAAGAGCCATGAAGGCGAGGATGTCAAGGCCAAGAGGAAAAGGAGAGCTCGTCGAAAGTTTCATGTTTCAGATTTTCCACTAGGGGACGGGCAATTAAGCTATGACTTGAAGGAGGATCTGATGAGCAGGAAGGCAGATGTTACTTTTGGGCAGCTTATAGAGATGGTGCTTAAGCTAAAGCGACAGTGGAAGAGGATGGTTAACCCAATTGAGAAAGAGCCAGAGAGAGGTTCAGTAAAGGTGTTGGCAATGGATGAGCTACCAGACATTTGTCCAATAGTAGATGTGTGGCATAAAGGGAAAAATTTTGGACAACGTTATGTGGATGGCGGAGCCCAAATATGCGTCATAACACACTCATGCGTTGAGAAGATGGGTCTCACAGTGGCTGGGGTGTCAGGTTTTCGGATCAGATTGGCAAACCATCAAAAAGTAAAATGCTTGGGTGTTGTAAAGAGCTTAGAAGTGGAGGCATATGATGCAAAGACAGTGGTTGATTTTCATGTGATGCTAGCAGGGTTGGGAGCATATCCTATTACACTGGGCAGACCATGGTTATGTGCAGTGGGAGCTGTTCAAGATTGGCGACATGGTACGATTAGCCTCTATGGAAAGACAGGTACCAAGAAGCTTTATAATATGGACACAAGGAAACGATTAGAGAAGCTTTATGAAGATGAGGATGAGTCTAGTGATAAAGACTCTTCCACGGTGACAGATGAGGACAGTGATAGCACTACCAGCAGTGATGAGGATGCTGATGTTGCATTTCTTTTGATGAACAAAGAAATCCTGGAGTTTTGTTTAGTTGCATTTGCGAATGAGGTTGAAGATGAAAGTGAAGGGCCTTATGAAGTGATTGAAGGGCTGATGCAAACCAAGGTTGAGTTGTCAAAGAAGCAGGAATTGATGACACAAATGATCGGTGGAGACCTCTCAACTATGGAGAAGGATATATATTTGCACATGCTGGCTAGTTTTCCTGATTTGTTCATTACTTCATATGAAGAGATCATAGGGTTCAAGGGCGAAGAGATGCATATAGAGCTGAAAGAAGGTGCTAAGCCAGTGCGGCAAAGGCTAAGAAGGATGGGTCAAGAGCAAATGGAAGCCTTGTGAGAAGAGGTGGACAAGTTATTGAAGGCAGCGTTCATAGTCCCTGTGGAGACCACAGAATGGGTGAGTCCAGTTGTAGTCAGTCCAAAGAAGGATGGGAAGTGGAGAATTTGTGTAGATTTTAAACCCTTAAACGCAGCCACTAAGAAGAACCCATATCCTCTTCCATTCATTGATCAGATCTTGGATTCAGTGGCAGGTTATGAGAGGTACAGTGTGTGTGATGGTTTTTCAGGCTATTTTCAATTGAAGATTGCTCTTAAAGACCGCACAACGACAACTTTTATTACGCCATGGGGCTGCTATTGCTACACAGTATTGCCATTTGGGTTGTCAAATGGACCTTCCTTCTATCAAGAGAGAGCAAATCGGGTGTTGGAACCATTCATTGGTAGTTGTGTTAAAGCTTTTATGGATGACTTCTGTGTTTATAGCAGTAGGGCTGAACACCATGAGAAGGTGCAGATGGTATTGGCTCGATATGATGAATGTGGAGGACAACTAAATCCAAAGAAATGTCATCTAGCACAGCCAAGGGTGAAGTTATTGGGCCACATGGTGTCAGTAAATGGCATTGAGGCTGATCCAGACAAGGTTAAGTCTATTATTCTTCTTCCATCACCTACGAGTACGAAGCAATTGGCAACCTTTATACACAAAGTGAAGTACATGGCAAGGTTTATTCCATTGTCTTCTCAGATTCTTTATCCATTACAACAAGTGGCAAAGCATGATCCATTGCAATGGGATGACAAGTGTGAAGAAGTGTTTCAAGAGGTGAAAGAGGTGTTAGAGAGTTTGTCAGCCATGCAGGCTCCTGATTGGGAGAAAGTTTTTTATATAAATCCCTCAGTAGGGGATGATGCCATTGGAGCCATGCTATTGCAAAAGGGGAAGGGCAGCCATTATATGAGGCCAGTGTATTGTGCAAGCCGAGTGAAGTTGGTAGTGGAGAGAAAGTTCTCGGAAGTAGAGCTAGTGATGGCTAGTGTAATATTTGCTTGTCGACGATTTCGTCATTACTTGCTACCACGGCCTTTTGTTTTCTTGACGAGTTATGCCTTTTTGCCACAGTTAATTAATGGTACTAACATGTCAAATGTGGTGAAGAAATGGGTAATTGAGCTGCAAGAGTTTGAGTTCTCTTTTCTAGTGGAAGATAGTACAAGGGCTACCCTAGCTGATTTGTTGACCTACAAGGAGAATCCCCTTATTGTTAAGGAAAAGGTGGTGAGAAAGGTAGTTGAAGAAGTACCACAGATCAGCAATGCACATGTGTTGTTCTTTGATGGTTCATACAGAAAGAGCCATGATGCAGCTTCAGGGGGTATAGCACTTTATGATCCAGAGGGGAAGCTAGTTTGCAAGAGAGGGTTCAAATTGGATGCTCATAGTAACAATGAGGCTGAATATGCTACTCTGGAAGCCGGATTACACATTTGTTTGAAGCATGGGGTTCGAAGGTTGAGCATAAAAGGTGATGCCTTGTTAGTGGTGAAGCAAGTGCTGGGTGTGTGGAAGAGCAAGAACACCTCATTGAAGGAAATGTGCTTCAGAATTAAAGGCCTGTTAAAAAAGTTCGAAGCATGGATCTAAATGGAGAGACACATGAAGTATCTCAAGGCATGATTGGGGAGCTATTTGTGTTGAGGACCACTTTACCTCTTTATCATGGCCGGGAAAGTTTGGATCAAGAAGAGGAGTTTTTGCTAACAGGAATCATTCCAAAGGAGATTCAGAAGTCTAAGAAGTATGGCTTTGTGCGTAGAGCATACAGGTACAAATTGATTGGTGATGTCTTATACATGAAAGGGGCTGATCTCGTGTTGAGACGTGTACCTTAGCGGGAGGAGCTTTACAGAGTGTTGGAAGAGAATCATGAAGGCGCATGTGGTGGCCATTTTGCTCTAAAGATCACCTTGCATAAGATTTTGCAAGAGGGGTATGTATTGCCTAGTTTGCACAAGGATGTTCACCATTGGTGTAGGTCTTGCAATAGGTGTCAAGCATTTGGGAAGAGAGTGTTGAAGCCAGAGCTACAAAAAACCATTATGGCGTTTGATGTGTTTGAAAAGTGGGGATTGATGCAATAGGCTCGTTACCTATCACAAGCAGGGGCAAAAGCTATATTTTGACGGCAGTGGACTATCTTTCTAGATGGGTAGAGGCTATAGCAGTAAAACAGATCACTGCAAAGGATGTGGCAAAATTTGTGTATGATGAAATATGTTGCAAGTTTGGGGTGCCACTGGAGCTACTTTCAGATAAGGAGCCTGGCTTTAGAGCTAAACTACTAGATTTTTTATGTGCAAAGATGAAGATTAGGCACCTGCATACCACTCCTTATTATCCATAGTGTAATGGCTTAAATGAAAGATTCAATGGTGAGTTGGTACAGATTCTTTCGAAAGTGACAGAGCACCAAGGAAAGAATTGGGATTTGGAATTGCCTAGTGCATTATGGGCTTACCGTACTTCGGTGAAGACAGGTACAGGGTTTACTCCATTTCATTTGGTGTATGGAAAAGAAGCTATTGCCTGTGGAAGTAGAGTTGCCTGCGGTCAAGATGTTAGAGAAGTTGCTTGGGCTGCCTAGTGATGCATTCGAAGAGAGGCTCTTACAGCTACAAGAGGTTCAGCTGGATAGGATGAGTGCATTGGAACATTATGGGCAGATGCAAGATACGGCTTTAGCAAAGATAAATGAAAAGGTCAAAAGTAAGGGTATCAAGAAGCATGACTTCGTTTTGCGCTACAACAGTAAGCTGGACAACACCTTTCAAAAGAAGTTTCAAATTAAGTGGGAAGGCTCTTTCAAGGTAGTGGAGTGTTTTCCAAATGGCACATATCAGCTGGCTAACCTGGATGGTGTTCTACATAAGTCAAGGGTAAATGGATTGCGTCTTAAATTGTATCATGCTAGATTGATGATGGTGGAGCAAGATGAACTGTCTGTGGAGCAAGCAATGTTGGTGAAGGATGAGGAGACCTGTGATGCGGCGAGTCTCATATCGCTCTTTGCTGCTGCTGATCATGAATGATCTAGCAGGCTAGGGGATGGGCAAATTATGTCAGGAGTTTTTTGGAGCAAGGGATTGCGCATATGTACATATATATGCATGGTGCATCAAATAAAGAATTGCCCATTTTTTAGAGCCAGGTGGTTACATGGGGCCCACATGTGTACAGGTAGGACAGGGTGTACATAGCAGAGTTACCGGGGAACGCCCCCTAGCCCTCGTTCCGGCGTTCCGAGGGGCAGTTCCCTTTTCGAACGTTCCGAAACGTCCCGGAACGTCTGACGTTCCGAGTGGCCAATTCAAACCGGAACGGCCGTTCCGGAACGTTCCAGAACGCCCCCGGAACGTTTCGGAACGCCCCTGGAACGGCCAACGGCTACAAACAAATTTGGCAAAAATTGAAAAAATTGAAGTAAATGTTTGGCCTTCTTTTTGAAGTGTGCAAGGCCTCAAGGACTCATAAAATGCACCCCCCTCCCCCTTTCTCTCCACAAGCTAATCCTCAAGGCTCAAGCTCTCTCCCTCTCACACTCTCAAGATCTCTCCCTCTCAAGACTCACTCTCTCAAGGCTCAAGGCTTCAAGCCTTCAAGCTCTCTTCCTCTCCCTCCCACTCTCTCAAATCTCTCCCTCTCTCTCTCTCTCTCTCTCTCACTCTCATCATCTAGTCATAGCAAGGTTGAATGGTCTTCAAAACGAGTTTTTTGTGAGTATTAGAGTCAAAGCACTCTAATACTCCTTGTATTTAAACACAAGGAGCTAAAAAATGCACTATTTGGGTGTTTTTTATACCTCCCATTCCGCGCCGTTCCCGTTCCGGACCCCTAGGCATTCCCCCGTTCCGCGGGGATCCCGTCGCCGTTCCCGTTCCGCGTTCCGGGTAACTATGGTACATAGTGCATCGATTTTCACTATTACCAGTACCACTTTGTTTTTTCTACAATAAGGAGGAGTTGGTAGCGCGTAAAACTTCTTGAGGAAGCTATCCGCGGGCCGACGACATGAGGTAAGCAGGTGCGTCAGATGGCATCGAGTGGCGTCAGGAGGCCGAACGCGGTTAATATTTGCACGTGGATGAATATGTACACAAAGTGGTGTTTTCTTGTGAGAGTTATGCAGAAAGGTCATCATTAGGACCACTTTTTGGGGCCACTTCACGTGGTTGCGAGACGCATTATTGAAAAGAAATGAGTGCCAGGTGTGCGGATGATGCAAAAAAGGTGACAACTATGCACTGCGAGGTCAGTTTTTGGCCTGTTTGGGGTCCGTTTGAGGTCATCTAAAAGGCCAAGGGTGCCCCATTGGTGTTGGCCCAAGCTCAATTGTATCTAAACATCAGAAATTCTCCTCTTTTGAGCTGAGTTTTTTGGGTGTGTGTGTCTGTGTGGAGTGGGCAAGTGGATAGTCTCTCTCCTCTCACTTCAGAGGTGTGTTCCCTGTCTCGGCTAGGTGTGTTGTCTAAGCGGAGTGGTGCCCCATAGTGTGTGTGTATCTTCCCAAGAGTGTGTGTCGGGTCGTTATAGAGGCACTGTGTGTGTTTTCATCCCGCTCACACCGCCAGAGAGACTTGAGGACCATCGCATAGATTTGGTGACAGGGTGTAGCCCACCAAATAGACCTCCCTACAGGGTTAGTGCGGCGCAGCAGAAAGAGATTATGGGCCAGGTTGAGGAGTTATTAGAGAAGGAGCTGATTCAGCCTAGTTCTTCACCCTTTTGCTTCCCAGTGCTCCTACTGCAGAAGAAGGATGGCTCATGGCGCATGTGTATTGATTACCGTGTGTTGAATAAGAATACCATCAAGAATAGGTTTTCTATTCTTCCTCGAGTTGATGATATTCTCGATCGTTTAGAGAGTGCTGCAATTTTCAGCAGGATAGATCTTAAGAGTGGGTACCATCAGATTCGTATAAGGCCAGAGGATGTGCACAAGATTGCGTTTAGAATGACATTTGGTCTTTATGAGTTTCTAGTGATGTCGCTTGGGCTAACAAATACTCCTGCCACGTTAAATAGAATGATGGACCGGATTTTCCGCTTGCATCAACAGTTTGTTGGATCGTTCTTCGATGACATGATAGTGTATTCGAAGAATGAAGAGGAGCATAGGCGTCACTTGACCATTGTGTTCGAAGAGCTGCGCAGTCACAGGTTACTTGTCAATCCTAAGAAAAGTGAATTCTTCCTCGAAGAGATCCACTTTCTTGGCCACATAGTCTCAAAGGATGGTGTTAGAATGGATCCCGCAAAGGTCAAAGCTATCAAGACATGGCCAGACTTGAAGACTGTGCACGATGTCAGAAGCTTCTTGGGATTGTGTTCCTACTATAGAAGGTTTATCAGAAATTTTGCAGAGATAGCATCGCCTCTTCACGCTTTGCAAAAGAAAGAGGTCACTTTCAGATGGACCCAAAAAGAGATTTCAGCTTTTAGTCTCTTAAAGGAAAAGTTGACTCAGATCCAATTATTGTTTTGCCAGATCTCAGGAAGTCATTTGTGGTCCAGTGTGACGTGTGTGGCAGTAGCATCGGAGCATTGCTAATGCAAGATGGACGGGTAGTAGCTTATGAAAGCCGAATTTTGCAAGGGCCAGAGAGGACTATGCAAGTCTGTGAAAAAGAGCTCTTGGCCGTGATTTATGCGCTTTCTAGCTGGAAGCACTACCTCTTAGGTGCTGATTTTGTTGTCCAAATAGATCATCAGACCTTGCGATACTTTTTGACACAGTCAAAGTTATCCGAAAAGCATATGCGATGGGCAAACATTCTTTCCATGTTCCACTTCCAGATTATGCATGTGGAAGGCAAGAAGAATGTTGTGGCTGATGCATTATCAAGAAAGCCACAAATTTCAGCTATGTCAATTCCTTGTCATCATGAGTTAGATGACATGAAGGAACATTATACTGCTGATGAAGATTTTGGAAGGATCTTTGAACAGTTACAAGAGGGGCAACATCATGAGCACCACCTCCTCAGAGATGGTTTTATGGTGATGCATGGCAGACTTTGTGTCACTAGGCCACTGCAACATAAGGTCATGGAAGAGAGTCATGTCCCACCGTATGCAGGGCATCGTGGCATTGATGCAACAACTAAAGCGGTAGAGACATTCTTCTATTGGCCTACCTTGAGGAGAGATGTGGATGCCTTTGTGCGAGCATGCTTAGTTTGCCAGAAGGTCAAGTTTGACAGGCAAAAGACACCAGGGTTGTTACAACCACTGTCGATTCCGGATAAGCCATGGGAAAGCATTGCTATGGACTTTATCTTTGATCTTCCAAGAACGCCAACAGGGAATGATGGTATATGGATCATTATCTGCAAGTTCAGCAAGCAGGCCCATTTTATCCCTGTCAGGAAGAAGATAAAATCTGATCAGATGGCACGCTTGTTCATGTACAATGTGTTTAAGTACCATGGGTATGCCACAATCGATTATCAGTGATGGTGATCCTCGTATGACCAGTTTGTTGTGGAGAGGATTGTTTGAGAACATGGGCATTACGCTCAAGTTCTCGTCTTCGTTTCATCCACAAACTGATGGACAGTCAGAAGAGGCTAATTCTACTGTCGTAGATCTGTTGAAATGCTATGTGTCAGATAATAAGGGCAAGTGGGAACAGTATTTGCCTATGCTTGAGTATGCGTACAATAATACGGTGCATTCGTCTATTGGCAAAGCACCTTTTGAAATTGTTGAAGGCGGCAAAAAGGTTCGTCCCATTTTGCATACAAAGGACAAGATCTTTGAGGCAGATCGATATGTTGAGAACATGGATGAGATGTATAAGAAAATTAAAGTTGCCTTGGAGAAGACTCAGGCAAAGCAGAAAAAGGCTGCTGATCGTCACCGTCGTGAATTGCTATTATCACCTGGTGATTGGGTTCTGTTAAGGTTCGAAAAGGCAAGGTTAAAGAAGATGAAGGGCAAGGAACGGCTATTTCCTAAGCTCAGTATGCGTTACTATGGGCCTTTTTAAGTGCTTGACAAGATCAGCGATGTGGCTTACAGGTTGAAATTGCCTGATGCGTGGAAGATTCATAATGCGTTTCACATGAGTCTTCTAAGACCCTTCGTGGGTGATGTGCCAGAAGATATACCAGATGAGGATCATCCAGAAGTTGAGGAACTTGATGAGATCCTGGTACCTGAGCAAGTTTTGGCACATAAGGACAGAAAAGTTAAAAGGACAAGTTGCAAGACGCTATTTGGTGAAGTTCAAGAACTATCCGCCTCTGGATGCAAAGTGGATGGAAGAGCATGAAGTGTCAGAGTCACCAAATGTATTGCAGCTTTACCTTGAAGCCTTTGGGTTACAGCCTACTTATGCCCCAACCCAACGTGTGCAAAGGAGGGGTAATGATAGAGCTAGTACATCAAATGTACATATGAATTCAGTGTAATAGATGGAAATGACAAAAGTACGAAGGCCTCATTAAGTCATTTGTATCTATGTGTTATGACCTTTCTTGCGGATACATGCGATGATAAAAGAGTGTTAATAGCACAAGATCATCAGTGGCGTGTATTTATGGTATGCAATCGAGGACGTTTGCCATTTCAAGAGGGGGGTATGTCACGGGGACGTGGCAACTATTAACTATGTCACGAGGACGTGGCAACTGCTAACTTTAGTTGGTTTCTTTCCAAGGGGTTTTGTTTTATTTTTGAGACCCTCTTCTTGAAGTAGCAAATGGTCGGACATTGTATGGCCAATGTGAACGGTAGTTTCACCCGCAGATGGGTAGTGGTTGGCACTGGAATTCGTATGGTAAGAGGATGTCTAGGCTCAGAGCAAGATCATATAGGTCCCCCCGTCACACTTAGCAAGTTGGTGGATACTAGGAAGTGAACTCAATAAAGGCCTAAAGTCAAGGTGTGACTGCCAACAGAAAGTATCTGACAGTTGGGCCACATTGCACTTTTGGATGCGGTCCCAATGAGGATAGGTGGTCAGATGACCACAAGATGACCACAGGGAGCCCAACGGAATCGTTTCCTAAAATTTAGCGAACTGCTATTTTGGGCCGTGAAATGTGTTCGCGTCATTACCTCCGGTATGACTAGGGGAACACTTTACAACTCTGCCGCGAAGTCAACTGGGCAACCGGGCAAGAGATTTTTAAGCGGCGAAACTGAAACGAGAAAGTGCTTGTAAATGCGCCAAGTGGCAAAAATTCATGAACTTGCCTATTCCAGAAAAATGGGCGCTGAATTTTAAGCTGAGAGGAGCCTCATTTTGCATCTGCCTCACAGGTTAAGAGCTATGGAGTGCTTCCTTCCCCCCTTATGTATAGTACAGTGCCAGGAGTGATGCCCTGCACTCTATGCACTGCTCTCTCTCTCCCCTACGAGCAGTATGTTATGACGCCCCACTAGTGGGCTTTTCATTTGACCAATGTACCGTTATGTGGGTTCATGCGCGATTGCCGAGGCAAGAGCCTCTTGCACAGGTACTGGATTAGCTAGCGGCTAATCCCCCGCAGGTACAGGTGAATTCGGAGAGGTTTCACGTCAGAAATCTCGTCCGATTCAAAGGGCAAGTAGCCTACAGGTGCGGGAGCTCGAGGTCTTGCTACAGATGCGACTGGCACGCGAAACGGAGCCCAAAACAGGGAATTACAGCCTGCTGTGTATTTTTGCAGGTTTAGGGTTTCGGCCCTAAACGGACCCTAATACCCCCAGGAGGTTCGGGGACGCGGGGGGAACCGTTGTACAGGTGAAGTGGCGCAGCGTACTGCAGATTCTCGCCAGGTTCTGCAAAGTGTCCGTATGCGCTAGGAAAGTCACCTATTGCGTCGAGATATTGACTGTGAAGCGTCCTAGTACAGGTATGTTGCCGAAATCGGGCGAGAACAGGTGTTTCTTAGCCTAGATTGTGCGGGGCAGCTTGTAGGAGATCACAGGTTTTATTCCCTCTGTTAAAGAATAAAGAAATACCGAAAGGGGCGCCGATTTTGGGGCCTACAGGTTGTCAGCGTCTGCTCGGAGCATTCTAGCTTCCGAGCCGTGTGTGTACTTAGGTGTTAATCCCTGTTACAGGTTACCTTTGCAAAGTACTCTGTGTGTGTTTAAAGTTAAGAATTTCGGGTGAAAGCCAACGCCTACTGCCCCATGGGCTTGTTTCATGGCCCATACTCACCCGCCCCTGGGAAAGTATCGCAATGGATTTCATTTTTGATCTTTCGAGAACATAGAGTGGTCACGATGGTATCTGGACCGTTATTGACAAATTTAGCAAGCAAGCTCATTTCATTCAAGTGAAGAAAACAGTCAAGCCGGACCACTTAGTGAGACTGTTTGTGGCCCAAATCTTCAGATTACATGGCATGCCCGAGACGATTGTCTCCGGTAGGGACCCCAGATTCACGAGTTTGTTTTGGAATGCTATTTGGGAGAACATTGGCACGCGATTGTAGTTCTGGTCATCTTTTCACCCGTAGACTGACGGGCTTGAGATTGTGGAATTTGCCTACAACAACACGATACACTCTTCGACGGGGAAGGCACCATTTGAGATTATTGAAGGTGTTGCGAAGGTCTACCCTTCCTAAGCACGAAAGATAAGATTTTTGAAGACGATGAGTACACGCGTGACTTGGACACGGCTTTTGCCAAGGTCCGTGAGGCTTTGCAGAAATCTCAAGAAACACAAAAAAAGGCAACAGATCGCCATTGTCGCGATTTGAAATTGAAGGAGAATGATTGGGTGCTCTTACGTTTTGAGAAGGCACGTCTGAGAAAGAAAAAGGGAAAGGAGAGGCTTTTTCCAAAGCTTAGTATGCGATACTACGGACCTTTCCAGATCTTCAAAAAGATAAATGATGTCTCCTTTAGACTGAAGTTGCCCGACACTTGAATGCTTTTTATGTGAGTCTCCTGAAGCCTTTTAAAGACGATATGCCCGAAGATGGGGAGCCGAATGAGCAACCCGAAGTGAAAGAAAAACGAGATCCTTGTTCCAGAACGGATATTGGCACATAAAGACATAAAGATTAAGGGTAAAGTGATAAGGCGGTTCTTGGTTAAATTCAAGAACTATCCTGCATTGGATGCGAAGTGGATGGAGGAGGAGGACCTAGCAGATACTCCTTAGATTGTGAATCTTTACCTTGAAGCTTTTGGTTTAGCATAGTCTATTCCAAATGGAACCCTGAACTCAGCTTGGGCAGAATCTGGTGCAGTGGGTATGCACAAGAGGGGAGTTGCTCCGCTCCTTTGTCAAGTGATTACCTCGATTTTTAATATTAAAGTCACTGATGTCTCTTTGAGTTTGAGGGATATTGTGAGCTGACAGTATTCTGCTGTATGACTTTATGAATTGGAATTCTTGATAATATGATACTGATTTGTGCTTGACTTGTTTAAGTGCAAGAACTGATAGACGAAATGACTGTAGCATTTTGGTCTTAATGATCTCGATAGACATGGTTGCAATAGGGATTAGTCAATCGGGCATCTATGAGGTCCTGAGTGGATCTAGATGCGATTGCTAATTGCGTTGCCGATAAATCACGGTCTGAGATCTGAATGAATGTTGAATGTGATTTGTCATGTGATGTCCTGTGATGTCGTGTGATGTGATTGTCGATTGGTAATTGTGCTAGATGTGTGTCCCTAATGCGTCGTTACTAACAGTCAGTGTCTGCTAAGACAGTTTATGGCTTCTGTCTGTTTTGCAGGCGTAATCGAGGGTGATTACAATGCTTTCAAAAGGGGGGTATGTCACAAACTGGTGACGTGGCTGCTGTACACACACTCCCACCTTGGCTGTATTGCCTACTATAGCGACACGTGGCAGTGTAACGTGTGGTCAACACCCCCGGAATCAGCTGTGTTTTGCGGTGGGAAAAGCGAAAAAGCCAACTTACAGCATTCTGTACGGAAATCTGCTTCTTGTGGCACTGTTTACGGCAGACAGCAGCAGCCTTTGACTTGTTTTATTCTACGCAACAAGCAAGAGAGAGAGAGAGCTTTATTTTTAGAAGGCTTTTTATTTACAGCTTTTGGGGCTCTGCCTTCCCTTTGGCATCCCTTGTAATTTCTTTATAAGTGTGGGCAGGCCTCCCACTTCTCAAAGCATCTGGACGCAGAGTCTGAGAGTGAGAGCCTCCCACTTCCTTGTACTTTGAGTTGCAAATTAATACGAAAAGAAATACTGAAAGGGGCGCAAGTCTTTGGGGTCAATATCTCTAGGCACGGAACTCCGTTGGGCCAGTGTCGAATCAATTGTGAATTGTGAACTGTTTTGAAGTGAATTCTTGTGGTGTTGCGGTAGAATCTCGACTTGGAGTGTCCAAGTCTGTTGCATGGATACTATCCTGCCCGTCGCATAAGTCAATGAGCCGGCATGCATTTAAAATCGTTGCTTAGTCATGTCCCATAAGTCTCTGAATGGAGTTAGACTTTTGGTTTAAAGCATAGTCTTGAATCTGTTTAGAAAATCATAGCAAAACCCCTCAATGTGGTCTTTCAAAAGAATCTTCGACAAGTATCTCAAAACCTATAGGGAGTAGTCATCCAATGTATCTTTCTCAGTCATTTTCAAGTGATGCCAAGGCATGATGACATCTCTTGCATATTCATCGTTCTTTTCAAGTAAGATGCCGCCTTTCACTCCCTGGAATGTTTTGAGAACCACGCTCCTGAGAATGCGATGTCAAACTGTTGTTCAACTCAAGGGCTTGATGGGTGTCTTGCCATGAACTCCTTGGTTTTCTTGTTGATCTGGTCATTGTCAAAAGAGGACGACCTCTCCTCCTTTAAACGGCTAGATGGCCTTCCATGCCTTCTAGAGTTTGTTTCAAAAACCTGCTTCAAAAGAATCTTGTCTTAGGTGCTTAGAAATTGAAGAAGCTTCTTAGCACCCTCGAACACTTCAAATGGTGTCTTTCTCGTGTGTCGTTGTAGGCAAACTCCACCAAGGGCAAATACTTTTCCCATTTAGTCTTTTGATCCAAAGAAGAAGACTTCAACAAATTCA
Organism: Adiantum capillus-veneris; assembly: GCF_014529385.1. Taxonomy (NCBI): domain Eukaryota; kingdom Viridiplantae; phylum Streptophyta; class Polypodiopsida; order Polypodiales; family Pteridaceae; genus Adiantum; species Adiantum capillus-veneris. Next base: position 107,296,630 of record NC_140953.1, on the reverse strand, counting down.
AAACCATTGAATTGGCTATTTTCAAATTGCCCATCTGTCTGTGGGTGGCTGTCTGTGGGTGGAACGAGGACGAGAACTGCAACCATGTGCCAATGTTCTCCCAGATTGCCGTCCAAAACAACTAGTAGATCGGGGATCTTTGCCTTTAGCTTGAATAATGGTTCCTTTTACTTTCCCTGAAGAGAGAGAGAGAGAGAGAGAGGAACATGCGGAGTGGAGGTCCCCAACTAAATGGTAACACCTTACTGAGTAAGGGCTTGCAACGGTGAAGATATCTCTACAAATTTTTTGATGAACCGCCAATAATAAGAACATAAGCCCAATAAGAACATAAGCCCAAGAAGCTCCTCACATCATGCACATTCTGCTATATAGGCTATAGTTGCAGATAGTCTCAACCTTGGCTGGAACAATGCTAACACCCTTGGATGAAACACTCTGTCCCAATAAGTGTAGCTCTTCTAAATGAACTCTCTTCTGAAGTGATCACCAATCTATATTCCCTCAACGCTCTAAACACTCATGTCAGATGCTCTCTCTGTTTAGCTTTGGCTTGGAGGAAACAATGATGCAGAAACATTAGAGGGCCCAAGTGGCATCACCAAAAACTCGTCCAATCCCAAAGATGTCCTAAGTGTGGTCTTGTATACATCTCTAGGAGCAATCTGTCAAAGTGTAGTGGAAGATGTGGTAACGAGAGAGAGAGAGAGAGAGAGAGAGAGAGAGAGAGAGAGAGAGAGAGAGAGAGAGAGAGAGAGAGAGAGAGACTCTGCGGGGCAATATGCTAACAAGAGAATACAAGGCTCCGCGCACAACAAACTCACAAGGCCGGGTATAGCCACAAAGAGCCCTCAGTCACAAGATCTAGATAGAATTTGGAGTTTGCCCTATATATGCATCCCCCCTTCCTTTTACTTTTTGGCATGTTATCTCTCTAGCGTTTCCTCTCTCCTCTCTAGCGTTTTTTTAGCCCTAGCGACCTCCCTCTTTCTGAGCAGATTGCCGTTGATCTCTCCTCCTTTTTCTAGCGCGAGGCTTCCTCTACGTGTTGACATCCTATACTACAGGCCTTCTTGCAGTTTGTGCACCTGTGCCCATTCGGTGGGTAGTACGTGCTAGGAGGTCACTTGGAATCTGTCACGATAGACCCGAGATCGGTTGGATGCCCGGTCGGGAGAAGAGGTTTGCTTGCAGTTGCAAACAAGATCACCACCCGATTCACCCTTTTCCGCTGGACCTTTGACACCTGCGATATCCTATAGAGTTTTGTGATCGATGCAATGGAGCTAGACTCACAGATTTCTTGGTCACTCTAAGAGCCCCAGGTTCCTGGTCTTCTTGTGTATACCCACGATCTGAGAGGGGGTGTTAGAGTTTTGGAGGTCATCTCCTTGGTTTCTTTGTGACTCCAGTTTTGCCCTGCCCTATCCAACATGAAACCCCACGACTTGGTAAAAAATGGCCCTAATACTGCTAATAAATGTGAACACACACTATAAAGGACCTAGTACACACATTTAGTAGCACAACTATAGAACACTGGAGACTCTGACCCTTGGAAACGGTAGAGACGGGTGGGCAACACTCTGGAATGATTTGCTGAAAAGGTGTCTACCAGATTCGGCCAGGCACAATCACAAAACAGCCCTTACTCCCGCTCCCTAATATGCTCCTTGGAGATACTGGAGCCACCACCGGAAAGGAATTTGAACTCTTCAATACCCCCTCTCAGCTCCTAGACGGGAAACAAGTCCAAGGGAGTTGGCATGAGATGTCACGTGTGGAAGAGGTTTGGTGAAGATATCAATAGGGTTATCTAACATTTGAACATATTCTAGTCAAATAGAGCCATCCTAGGTCTTCTCACGAACAAAATGGTATTGTATCTCTATATGCTTGGTCCGGGCATGGAAAACCAGGTTCCTCGCACGGCTATACAACTCCCTCTCTCAGAGTAGATCGTGGTCGTTTGTTGTGGCAAGCCAATCGAGTAGCCTGTGCAACCACACTAACTCACATATAGCATTGCAAACAACCCTATACTCCGCATCTGTGAATGATAAGGCAACTATAGGTTGTTTCTTACTGTTCCATGAAATTCCTCTTGAGCCGAAAGAAAAGGTGTTCCTTGTGGTTGATCATCGGCCATGTGGATCTCCACCCCAATCTAAATCACTCCATCCTCGAAGAATGACCTTGGAGTTTGTACCTCCAGCCGCGTAGAAAATGCCTAATGACTTGGGCGCCTTTAAACGCCGCATGGGTTCGTGACGTGGGGGGTAGTTGCATGGCTTTTGCGATTTCCGGGGTCTCACACTTTATTTCCGGGGTCTCACACTTTTTTTCTGGGCTCTCTGATATGCTTACATCATTGGGATATAGACCGGGCACCCTACAGATGATTCCAGATACTGTCCATTAGTTGGACCTCTCTGAAAAGGATGTAGTTTTTACTACGATATACAACATCACTCTCTGGACCCTGTGGAAGGCTCATTGTGCTCACATTCTGGGTTTGCAGTCTTTCTACATTTGGACTGAGCTGCTGCATACTCTTCACAGCCAGTGGGATACTTCAGCTGGGTTCTCCAGGGCAGCGGAGAGGCGTAGACACTCTTTCGAGACCTTCAGTCCTTTTTAGTCTGGACCATGGACACATCACGTGGCACTACGCACCTCCCCAGTGGGTCATTTTACGTTCTTCATGCAGACCACTTTGATGTACACATAGCCCTCACATTGAACTCCCCGTTTTGTACATCTGGGTGATATTCGTTTAAGCATCCCCAGCACCTGTGACTGTGTTGGCGATGAGGTTAATAATCTTTGAGAGCCGTCTGTTGATATGGAACTGTAGACTATTTGAACGACTTTTCCATTAGAAAAGATGGTGATACAGACTTTCAATCATGCTCCCACTTTATATGGAAGGGTGCATTTCTTGTACGACCTTTTAAATCAAAGCAACCTTTTATGTGATGCTGTGCAAGAAGTTTATAACATGACCCTCATGGACACATTTTAAAGAACGAAAACATGGAAGGATTTAATCATTTTTTTTAATCCCTAAATAAGAGTGGATTCAACTAGTTTTGTATTTTGACTTGGTTCTTGGTTGAAGGCACTTGACAAGTACAATGTAGAAAAAGATATAGCGGCATATATCAAGAAAGAGTTCGACAAAAAGTACAATCCAACATGGCATTGCATTGTTGGCCGTAACTTTGGTAATCTTTCAGCGCATCATGATAAAGCATCCTCAAAATTTGTTAATACTGTTATGTTTGAAGAGTCTCTGGTTTCCCTGCAGGGTCCTACGTGACGCACGAAACAAAGCATTTTGTGTACTTCTACCTCGGACAAGTTGCAGTCCTGCTATTCAAATCTGGTTGACAATCTCCAGAACACGTCTCGGCCTGGTCTCTATAAAAGAAGTTTGGCCACAAATGACCCCTTTGCCTTCAAAAGGCTTGTTAACTCTTAGCTACAGTAGTATATGATACTATAACTTGTCCACTTCAAAGCAAAACATTCTGAACTGTCAAAAGTCAGAAAAGTTGTTTGATGTAAAGTGATCAGTGTCATGAAATATATGATGGCTAGTTCATGACTCTTGTTTCTGTGAAGGTAACTTGTAACATGTGCTTCCTTTCATGTTTCTGCAACTCTTCAATGTATTATCATCATGTAGGCATGTCTTTCTGGGTAAATTTTGGATAAGAAGAGCATACCAACCTGTAATGAAGTTTGTAAAGATCACCTCCATTGAAGACAGTTTTTGGGGTTGCCATTCGTATATTTAATATGGGAGCCAAGGACATATGGACCCTCGAATTTTGACTAGAAATAATGGAAAGTGCTCAACTGCTTTGTAAGTTTTCTTGATGCTACTTCGAATGTGTAAAGAGGCACAACTCAGGCATGTATGTTATAATTATTTCAGTTCAAAATCTGTTTAAAGTTTCTTTTGGGTTGTTGGAACTAGTTTGTCATGTAAGGAGGACAGTAATCAGAGCAAAACCCCATATGGTGACCACTAGATGGCTAGTGTTCTTTCCCTTGTAATTAGGGTTCCCCCATCAAAAGACAGTAGCCGTCGTTCTGATTACTGTCCTTTTCCCTACATGACAAACTAGTTCCAAGTTCCCAACTGCCGCTGTAGGGGGGAGCGGGGCCATACACTAGATGCTGGCAAGTCAGCATCAACTGAGGTAGGGAAGCAAGTGTTCGTAGGGAGGAGCACAGGCTCAAGAGGCTGATGTGACACTGATTACATGTTCCAAGTTGGCAATGATAATTGGAGGTTGCTGCAGGGGATTATGAGGGCTTAGGTGGGCTTCATTGGTTGGCTGCAGGTGGAAATCCCAGTGAAAAATGGCGAGTAGATAGGTGGCAAGACCCCCTCAACCCCTGACCAAGGCAAGACAAGCAAATGTGCCATTTGACTTTGCTTTGTTACAATCTTGACAGCTCGAACATTTACCATATGACATTTACCTCATCTGCTCAAACATTTTGCAAAGATCAACTAGAAGGCTGACTGTCCAGGGCTTGATAAAGCTTGATGTAGGTCAGGAACATGTCTTCTGAAAAGTAGATGACATTGTCGAACATTTAACTCATTTTTGCCCAAAAGTACCTTTGAGCACTTGAACAACCTCTTTCTTCACATTCAATCCGTTTGTAGTATATCCATTAAAAAATTTCCATAACACAATTCAAAGAACATGCACTTTGTGCCATATAGTTAAACAGAACTTCAGTTAAAAAAAGTAACATGCAAAGTCTTACCCAGAGCTCTATCTTCAGAGAGAAAAATACATTCACACTACCTCCGTCGATGGAGAATTGTTATTCACAAAATTTAGACCCAACACAAGATGGACATGTTGCAATAATGATGCAACAAAGACTAACTCTTAAATCTTATAATAACTGCGCTTTTTGATAACCAGAAAAACATCTGAGATCTCGTAAATGTCAAACTGCACTTGAAACACCCCATTTTGGGGGCAACAAGCAGACAATACACTTACACTCAAGGTGAGCTCTAGTCCTGATCATATTGCCGTGATGATGCAACAAAAGCATCAAATGAGATTAAGACCTGGCCTACAAAACACATCCCATTTTCATGTCTGCAATGGGAACCCCAACAGGTTCATTTCTTCTTCCTTGATTTAGTGGGCTGGGAAATGCTCTTAGTCAATTTTTGTGTAAATGCAGTACCCTGCCAAATAAAATACAAAAGCTTGAGTTTGAGAACGGGAGCATTGACAGAAAAAAAAATTATGCATATAATGACATGCCAATGTATGTATGCATGTATTTTCAACAAGTGAGTAATGTGTGCAGAAATGGACACAAACCATCCATTGAGCCTTTGAGGTTCGTGTTCAGCTCTACAACTTCTTGAAACAATATGCTTTGGATGCAATGTCCATTTTCTTTAAGCAAAATGCCCTTTGCACAAGATGTCACCAAAAGGACAACCTTCTACCCCAAAACGCAAGCTATAAGTGGGGTTTCCTTCAATTTCACAAGAGCTTGCTTTGTCTATATCAATTTTCAATACACAGATGACACATGCTCTAACTTAGAGATTGACAAAGGATTATCAATTTGCTTGTTAGGATCCTGTCCACCCTGCATGATTCCAAGGGACCCTGGGGGAATCACCATGCTGTATGTTGCACGTACAAGTCCCCTAAAACGGATGCTGATGCTGAACTACATGCAACACAATGATTCCCCACACGTCCCTTAAAATAAGGGACGATGGACAAAATCATAATATTGCTGCCACTTTTGGCTGTACAACTGGGATAAGTTGAACGTCCACCCAAGCTGGATGAAATACTAGCAAGTTTTCCTGTTACAAAGGACACTGATGTGCCTACTCCATCTGTAATGTACAGTTTCTAAGTGATCCTCTGAAAGGGCAGATCCTCTGAAAGGGCAGATCCTTTCAGCTTAAATGGGAAAAGTTTTATAGTGCATGTTTCTGTTGTGGCAAGTTTGTCACATGCACGTGTCCATGATGGCAAAGTAAAGGGGGGCTCTATGGCTCTCTTGCATGATAACAATCTCTTTTTCATAATAAGGTTATTAATGCAATGGCGTCTCGTTCTACTTGTTCCACATTCCCATGAGGTTTTCTGCTAATAAGATGAGACAATATTTTTTTTCCCTTTGTTACTTACCCATGTGCACACTACTTGATAATGTATTATCGTTTGAAATGCATGACATGCAATGTGTGCACCACACAAACGACACCGATTTTGGCACCACATAGGGCAGGTAATATTGTTCTTCAAGAGCAAGTTTGGACCAAGGTACCAATAGACGCTTAAACGTACCACACGAGTAACCATCAACATGAAGGTCTACTTATTGAGTTTTGTCAAGGCTCTCAGATGCAAGCAAATTCACCATGTTTAAGCTTTAAATAGAAAAGATTAATAAACTTAATTGATTCCTCTTTTTTTTAATACAAAAATTTAACTCAGAGACAATCACGCGAAGGACACGAGGGAAGTGCAGAGACTTAAACACAATCTTCAAAACTTCACATTATGCATTTATATGTCTGGACATATCTATAAATAATACATGTACAGAATTAGAGAGAGAGAGAGAGAGAGAGAGAGAGAGAACCTGCAACCACTCATTGTCAACAGTGTCGATACCGCGGGTCCCAGTCTCAACTTTCTTCGTCTTTCGTGTTTTCTGCGAGGACAAAACCAAGCCATATTTTCACACACGTAATTAACAAGCAAGCAAATAAAGAGGCTGTAGGGGAAGCGCTCCAACAACTATATGAACCTGGAAAACATGAAAACAAGACAAAGAGCTCACCCTGGAAAGCTTTTGAAACCGGCCTGTCAGCCACACGCCAAGCAGGGCAATGATGCCAAACGCTAGTGCAATGAGAAACAGAGTTTCGCCACGAACAAATCCATTTGCTTCCGCTACTTCCACTGTCCCATTGTAGAACACAGACTGGTGTGGTGCTCCATCAACTTCATATAAGATTGTGGCAACCAGGTCGAACAAACCAGGCTGCACCAAAACCCAGCCAAAAATTCAGATTTCATATATAACTCAAACGCCAATCAACACTACCAGTCACTGCCAACATTCAACCTGGAAGCATGTGAGCTCAGCGAATGTACTAGAGTGTGGAAAACAGTGTCAAATGAGACATTTCGTGATCCTGTCGTTTCAGGGTTCTGAGGTTTTGAAGCGTTTCATAAAGGATAGAAAAAGAGAAACTGGTTTTGTACACATATACTAAATAAAGAAATAAATGTGTGTGTATATGCATGTGTGTGTCATATGTGTGCATATATATTCACACACACACACACACATGTATATAAGTGTGTATGTATGTTATGTGTGTGTGTGTGTGTGTAGCAACACATGCATACATGCATATATGTGTGTGTGTCTATATCATGGAGGTTGAGTATTTCATAGGTTTTGCTCAAATGTTTCCCACGCTTCGCGGTTTCCAAGATTCATACCCACGAAACAGGGCATTACATCACACTGGTCAAAAGAACAACATGAAACACATCAAAGCAAAAGTGCTGGATGTGCAAGAGAAATTAAAGACACAACAATAACACAAGAAAATTTAGATGTTTCCTCGACTATGTTCACATGTTATGGTCTGAAAAACGATACCTGAAGATACTTGCTGATAGTGAAGGAGTAAGGAAATGACGCTTGGGCCGATTTTGGTACCGTTGCATTCCCAAAATCCTATATAAAAGAGTGCCCATTAAATTGATAAGGCTCCTTTTATGTAATGATTCAATTAAACTTATCCCTTTACCACAAATATCTTAAAAAGGCAAAGAGACATATTCACATACGCACCACGAAATTGAAGTCTTGTACACGGTATTTGTGATCATAGGGCAAGTGCAGACTGGCTTTCACCGAGTGGACACTCAAATGTGCATCACCTGTTTTCAGAAGGGAACACAAATAAAATTTACTAGCCCACAAAAATGGACAACAACTGCATTAAATTGTTTGAAGATAATCACCATGATTTGAAACTCCCACAAGAATTTCTGTCTCCTCCCCTGCACGTATCGCTGGCATCACAAAAAACAAACATGCCCAATATGTCCCATAGTCAGTCGATCATATGAAGAAAAAGATTACAACAGACTAATAGTGAAATTATAAGACTTTGCAACAGCAATGACCATGTTTGAACCATGAGACATTGAGGCAAATGCTTTTGACGGCGAAAATCATCGTATAAAGATGGTAAAAAAAACAAAACAACTCTCCACAAGTGCAATAAATATAAAACTCTCTAAATCTCAATATGCAAATAGGCAAGCATGCTGCACTCATGTAATATTGATTGGGCAAACTTCATACAATGGCATACAAAGCACATCTTTTGAAGAAAAAAAACGAAGGGAGGATGGTGAAAACCTACTTTTATCAGGATTATTTGGGAAATAAACAACCGTATCAACGCCTGGAGCTGGGTTTGGATCTGCATTCTCGAAAAAATCACGTGACTCTTCCGTGGTGACTACTGCTTCATCATTGGAAGGGCCTGCAACACATGAAAGCAGATTTTCTCATGAATATGTCTGAGCTCGGTTCTATGAATTCTAACAGCATGCCACACATGTTGGTGGCAGCAGGTAGTTTGAAAGATAAAGGCACAATGAATGATTGATCAGTGTAAAGGCGGTATGCCTTTGCATCTAAAAGCAGAACCATGGCAGATATTGAAAGGACAAGACCTAACTCCACATGTTAGTGTTTCCATTGTGAACCCTCTGTATTGTTTCACAACAATGAAAACCCACAAATCCTTAAGCCACTAGAGTAATGCTTAATATTGGGGTCCTGAACTGCCAAATCGCGGGCTTCCAAAAGCTGGAGGATGGCAGCGATAACGCGGTAATGGATCTCCGCAATTTAAGCTTTTTCTTTCTAAGCTTCTCAACAGAGTAAAATCACGAACCTTGGGCAGTAGCAGAGGCGATGGCGGAGACGAGCAACAGCAGGGCAATGAAGAGCCCAGATCTGGCCATGTTGGAATAACAAAGTCAATTGGAGTGGGCGATCCGATGTTTATTCGCCCAGGCTCTCCACAAGACTTATTAAGGGTGCTTACATACCGGGGTGCCCAAAGATGGGCAGGCATTGCGAGCGCCAGCGTGGCAGGGGCATGTCAAAAAAGTACAGGCTGCGCGAAATTCGCTGTGGACATGAGATGGGCGGCGCAGCTCCCCCGTCCAAAGATGGGCAGGGGTTGAGCCGCGGACCCCACGTCTGAAAAGGGACGGCTGAACCAATCAGCTAACCAACGCTGGCTGAAGTATGGCTGCGAAATTAAATACATAAAATATTGGTTTGCGCAGTCTGTAAACGCTGCCCGCTCGTCCCATGGTGAGATGGGCAGGCGCGTTGTTGGTGTGTATCCAGCCTAAGTCAGCACACAAAGCTGGACATGAGTCATTGGACCAATGTGCAATGAGGTGGACCCAAAGTGCAACTAGTCTTTTGCTTGGTTGGCCTAGTTAATGTGTAAATAGAACTAGTATGTGACCCGCATGTTGCTGCGGCCAAGAACATCATGGCTATTGGATCTCTCCCTCTCGTCGCTGTTGCGACAGTACAGTTCACTGTTTGGCGTGCTAGTCTCCTCGTGCTGCCTGTCGGCTTCGCTTTCCTCGACAGTCTGAGCCTCTCAACACTTCCTCGTGCTGCCTGCCGACTTAGCCTTCCCGGACACTCTGAACCTTTCTCCAAGTTTGCCCACTAAGGTTTACCTTACATCCAAGGATTCATTCCCACAAGATGCAACGAGAGAAGTCCTCCACACCAATCAAGCCGACACGCCTCTTTGTGTCCATCCAACAGACCTCCTCCGAGCGCAACTCCGAGAACTCAGAGATGAAAACACGGAACTCAAGGGGTGTCTTGAGGCCTTGGAGACCTGCCTCACCCTCTTGGAGTCACAAAGCAAATCGACACGGAGCATATCGTTGCCCAATCAAAGGAAGTTGAGCACATGCTCACCGCAAGTACGGCAAATCTTGCCACTCAAGTCAATGAAGCAACCACCGTCGTATCTTCCAAGGTAGAAGAATGCATTCAAGAACGTCACCGACAAAAAAGATTGGCGCTATCTCTCCGCATCGGGGGCTTACCCTCTACTTGGTGGGAGGACAATGATTGCACTTCCACCTTAGCCAAGCTCAACCAAGCCATTCACCTGACCGAGTTTGATCCCAACACAATCGAGAAGGTCCATCACCACCACCACAACAACCAAGGCACCCTCGTCTTCAAACACAAAGAGGCTCGCAAAGCACTTTTACAGCAAGCTCGACTACTCAAGGGCTCCAAAATCTGGATCAGCGAGGCCTTGACCCCCGCTCAACTCAAAATCAAGAAACAAGAACTCCAAAAGGTGCGTGATGCTCAAGCACCAGGTAAATGGGCCGTCTATCGAGGTGGCAAGGCCATTATTGAGGAATTTCAAGTTCCAAGGACTCCCAGACCACCCTCCCCCCACTCCCTAAGTGACGTAGGTCACAACTTTATTGTATCCGCATCTAGTCATGTTCCAATGTACCCTCTCGGTAAGAGGCACCATTTCTTGGTCCCATAGGTCATATTTGACCTCTGAGGACGATAATGACATCTATCTCTCTCTCTCTCTCTCTCTCTCTCTCTCTCTCTCTCTCTCTCACACACACACACACACACACACACACACACACACACACATGTCTTGGGATAGATGTAAAACATCTAAAACTTCTCCAAATATGTGAAGCTAAAGTAGTTGGCGGCAATGGCTCCTAGAAGCCAAAACAACATTGCTAGCCATAGAAGAAGCCCAAATGCATCCAATGCTAAGATGCTCTGCATCCTTGCATCCCCAATTAAGTTATTTTTGTATTCACCATTGTAAGAAAAGGACCCATTTTAACTTTTTGCTTCAATTACTACATCACCACCATAACGTGCAGATAGATATCTCTCAATACGTCAGCCCCCACATTGCTCTAATGTACAGGAAAGTGCCATCGCTCCTAATGGGCGGGGGGGGAGGGGGTGAGAGAGAGCATGGAGAAGAATGCGTCTCTTAAATTTGGACAATGAAATGGGCTCCTACATCTTTCTCTCTCTCTCTCTCTCTCTCTCTCTCTCACACACACACACACACACACACACACACACACACACACACACAGTTTGTCCAAGTTGTGGCTACAACTTCTCCCACCTATGCCATTAGCTCTTTACTCTCTTAATATTATTCCAAACTCTTAGTGGCTCAAGCAAACCCATGCACACCTATTGCCTTGAACACCCATCTTCTACTACCAAGAACTCCCCACCAATGGATAGTGCTTGTCCCCTATTCACCTCTACATGATCATTAGTAGCTATCCTGATAAAGGTCTTGGTCTTGGTCCCGATGAGCCACCTCACTCTTTCTCTTTCTCTGTCTACTTGCTAGTGGCTGAGCTCTGTGTGTGTGTGTGTGTGTGTGTGACACACACACACAATTTTGACTACTACAGTTTGCACATTGTCAAAAAAGGTGATTTGCACAGTCTACATGGTCTCTCTCTCTCTCTCTCTCTCTCTCTCTCTCACACACACACACACACACACACACAATTTTGACTATTACAGTTTGCACATTGTCATTGATTCCAATAGGCCATGCAAATCAACCAAAAAACAACGCGGGGAGGTCCTCTCCTTCCTCTAATTTTTTAAACTCCATTATAAAGAGTATAGATAATGGACTATTGAATAATAGAAAAAATCTATTGTGTACCCCAGTGCTCAAGAGAAACCTAGGTTTAGTATAATCCCACCTACAAATTTTATGAAGTATACATAATGCACCTTGGAGTCCCTTGCCACATGACATAAGGAAAGGGCTTGGAGGGGGGGGGGGAGGCAAAGAAAGAAAGAGAGTGGATTGGGTACCAAGAAAAGGGTCTCTCTCTCTCTCTCTCTCTCTCTCTCTCTCTCTCCATCCATAGGAAGGGACACACGCTCACAAGATTTAATTTGAATGTTAGGACACCCACAACAATTGGAGGAAAAAGCTTAGGTTTAGTATAATCCCATCTAAATTTTTTGAGATTTATCTCTAATTGCAAATGGATTTTATCAAGAAGGAGGAAGTGGCTTGCCGAGAAGAAGAAGTTCTTGATAGAAATATAGTGTACTTGCAAAAATGTTTGGGTATGTTTTGGGTCACTGTGTGGATATGTTGTAATGGTTGGAGACCCCTATGCAAAGGATATGCCAAGGTTTGCATGTATTCTTTTTGAGTTAATTCAAATCAAGCGCTTAGGAGCTCTTTTTTTTTACAAAAAGAGAAACTACAAAGGTTTAGAGAATCTACAAAGTGCAGATAAGTTTGGCGCAAAAACCTTCAAATATATTAAATTTGCCTCTAAAATGTTAGAAAAAAGGTATAGTATAGCCAAATGCTTGGAAAATCCTCATTTTAGTGTAATTCCACCAGCAAGTTTTGAAATTTATCTCTAAATTATAGTTTTGAAGGTGAGGAAACCTACAAAGTATAGAGAAATTGAGTGTAAAAGCCTTTAAATATAATCAAATTGCCCCTAAAATTTCTCATATGAAAGTTTTCGAAGTTTTTAGGAGAAAGCACTATGCCTCAACTTGATTTAGTGTATCCCCCTTACAAAATTTTGAGATTTGCCTCAAAAACTCTAATTTGCCTTTAAACGCTTCTCGGGAAAACCTAGAATTAGTGCAATCCCACTTATAAATTTTGAGATTCACCTTTGAATTCCAAGTCAATCCAAAGGCAAGAGAACTAACAAAGCTCAAAGAAATCTAGCATAAAAACCTTCAAAAATAGCCGAGAATTGTTAGAGTTCCCTCCCGTCATCCACCGTGGATCTGCTCCTACCTTGGGCTTGCACATCTTTTGCCTTGAATTTGTCGGATTGAACTTTCCAAATTGCGTCAACTCTCAATTTCGTAGATGTCGATGTCGATTGTTTATTTTTGATTCTCGATTGTGGATTTCGTCTATTGTCGCTTTGTCGAAATGTTGATTGGAAAGCCAATGCTTACTCTCCTTCCCCCTCTCTCTCTCTCTCTCTCTCTCTCTCTCTCTCTCTCTCTCTCACACACACACACACACACACACACACACACACACACACACACACACACACATACTGTGTGCAAGACATCCATAACAAATTGTTGGACTCCTATTGCTGAATTCTGGAGCTCAATGTACTTCATTAATGCAATGTAAATGTGAAAAGTCTTCATGCAATGCCCCAACACCTCGGGGAATGGCACGTCGACTTCGTCTCTTCTATTTACACACATCAAGAGAATGGCTCTCTCTCTCTCTCTCTCTCTCTCTCTCTCTCTCTCTCTCTCACACACACACACACACACACACACACACACACACACACACACACACACACACGAATACATGCATCTAGCTTTTGAATTTCGAGCATTGAGGTCAAAGATCATTTACGACATAGAAGGTCCATGCAAACCTCCCAAGGGAGGTTCATTGAGCAACACATGGAGATTTTTTTTTTTACAGCCTTCAAAATGTAAAAGAAATCCACGGCCACCCTTCAAATGTTTTTCAAAACTAAAAGTGGTCAGCCTTGAAACTGAGGGCTGGAGTGCAACGGCCTCCCAAAAACTATAGGCTTAAGTATTATAAATTTAGATAGAGTGCTAAGGTCTTTTTGACTTTCCACACTCAAGACTCCCTCAAAGTATTTTCATTTTCTACCATCCTAGTACTTACCCTTCACTTTTGAATTTTTAATTAAATCTTATATCTATATTAAAGAGAGAGGGGTGGCCCTCCACGTGGTTGCAAATGCCTGCAGAGCCAGGGCCTTCCCCTCCCTTTGGTGCTCCCATTACCCCCAACCTTTTGGCCTTCGTGGCACAGCAAGCAGCCCAGTGGCATTCCCATCCTCATCCTCGCCCAACACAGCCTCGGGTTGCCGATATGTTGAGTGTGCATGTCTCGGGTTGCGGGTAAGTGGAGCAAGTCTCGAGTTGGGGGTGGGTGAGTGGGTTGTGGGATATTGCAACAGATTGGCACGATCTATAGAGCACTACGTCGAGCTGGCTTTGTCCTTGCCACCTATGCCCATGGCCTCCTCCGCTTTCTCCCTGCGAGCTTTGCCTCTACGCATGGCCTCCTCCGTCCACCTTTGTTGTTCATCATGCACGTCCCTACACATTGCCTGCTCGCATCAGCCCTCACCTCGGAGATGCCCTGTGAGCAACCCTCCTACCTGCTACCCTGTGTACAAGCCTCCTGGGAACGTAGCCATTGCTTGCCAATAGACACTGGCTCTTCTCAGCAGCTCAGCTCTCTCTCTCTCTCTCTCTCTCTCTCTCTCTCTCTCTCTCTCTCTCTCTCTCTCTCTCTCTCTCTCTCTCTCTCTCTCTCTCTCTCTCTCTCTCTCTAAAGTCTCCCGCGTTAAACAAGCAGGAGCAAAAAAGTAAGAAGCCCATGCGTCTTCCATGCAGAGCGCCCATTGTTAGTTGTATAAGTTCAGCGTAGCCTTTACCTCAAGGTGAGTTGCATCCAGTCATTTGCTTGGATTTTCAAAGAGAGGGTGAGCGCCGCTACACACAATAATATTGGGAGAAATTCAGGGTGCCAGCGAGTAGGGAGAAAGCTACTTGCACTTTTTGACTTGCAGCAACAAAGGCAATGGCACGATTTGACTTGCAGCAGCAAATGCATCATATGGAACTGAGCGAGCAGGAAGGCAACAACTTGGAAGATAGGATGAGGGCACTTCCCAACAGGAGGAGGGCAATGAGAGGATGGCACTTGCAACTAGGGCTGCGTCATTGGTGGTAGCATGTACACGGCCGCTATCAACAAGTGCAATGCCAGCAACAAGTGCAATGGATTGTCGATTTTTGGGGCTACGACACGACTGCAACTAGGAGAACATTCCCTGATGATGATATACATAGCTGCCTGCACGTTTTTCACTTGCGACCCCTCTCTCTTGCATATGTACATGTTCACGTATCGGCATCTTAGCTCTCATGTGCTTGCCAGAGTGGTGCCTACCGTGTTCATCACATGCCGCAGCTACCCTGCTTCAATTTTGAATACAAGCTTACACCTTTCATCCAACTCTTCCAGTGTAGAGCATCCATCGCGGCGCCAAGCGATACAGGCACTCATGCCACGACCCTTGATTATACGGAGGACCATGTGAACATGCAACATAATGCAGGGCATTCGGTTGGGCATCCACAAGCGCATGGCGCTGATGCAATGAGCTCTAAATTCATAGAGGCCTTGCAAGCCTTTGATGATATGCATGTAATGTCTCCAATTAGTGCTTGAGACAAATCTAGGTTTAGTGTAATTCCACCCAAAAAATTTCTCTAAATCCTATAGAGCTTTAGGAAACTGAGTGTAAGAATCTTCAAATATACTAGATGTAGCAAAATCACCACTGCTTCTGTGATGTTCCTCTTCTTTCAACTTGCTCAAGCTCCTATCTTTGATTTTACCTCTGTCATCAAGGACGACAAACCCAAGGAAGGCTTGGTTTGTAAGACCTATCCATTGCAAAATCGCCTTTTAAAAGCTTTTGCTGCACTTGACAATCAAGTCCTAATGCAAGCGATTAGAAAAAGCATGGGGGACGTATGCACATGCATCGTCCTCTGCCCTAATTTCAAAAAAAGCCTCAAACCATTTTGCCTATGAGACTATATTAAGAGGTTAAGACTATAAGGTAATATATCTTTTGATCAATGGGGTTGCTTAGGAATTCAAAATAGTTTAGTTTATCCCCAACATTGATGCAATGATGACGTTTTGAAATGCTTTGGAAGCATGCAACAATTTATAATGCCCTGATTGTTGTTGGATATGCTAAGCTTGGCTCACGACACAACTTTTACCATTCTCTAGACACATGAAAGGCAGTTTTTAGAAAACATAAATTTTCACTTTCATTTTAAAGTCTTCAAGGAATGGCAAAACTATCATAGGAACAAACATAAGAGGCCTCAACGTTCTATCTGGTGAGATTGGTCAGATCCAATGTGCCTTGCAGCCTCGACGATGATGCACAAGAGGGAGAGAGGGGTTGTTAGGGCGTGTGATAAAGGAGGGGAGCGATAGAGAGAGAGAGGCCGCTGGAGGCGGCCGATCATACTAGTGTTTTTTAAGAGTTCTCTTTGAAATGAAGCATAATGTGACACATGGAGGGTCTCTCCTTCCTTGAAGTTTTTAAGCTGCTTCAAATATAGTATAGATGTTTGGTCTAGGCTTTTGTGAAGTGAACCAATGCATGACAAGTGGAGGCCTTCTTCTTGCTTGGAATTTTTAAGCTGCATTATGTATAGTATAGAATTATAGATTTTTTAGGGTGACACATGGTTTAACTCTCAAAAATAAAAAGGATTTAATAACTCTGAATTGATAAGAGGCCCTCCAATTGGGAAATCTCTCTCCCCATTTAAGATGCCAATGTTAGGGTTGTTTTTTTGTCAAACATTGTACCCATTTCAAGGCATTTTTCTTGTTTTGTATGGAAAAAATATTAGCCACTCTTTTGAAAATACATGATAATATTAAGAAAATAACAATGTGTTGGAAATTTAAAGGGCAAGGGTGTCCCTGGTGAGTAGGAGTCCCCATGAGCTCAATCGTAAAATCTCTCTCTCTCTCTCTCTCTCTCTCTCTCTCTCTCAATAATGTAGATAACAACCCCTTCATTTGAATGCATGCCCTCAAAGCGAGACCGACCTAAATCGATGCGCGGACATGCGAACCCTCTCCTTTTTCTAACCACTTTTAAAAATAAAAACTTACACAAATTTATAAAAGGTGTCAATATTGGTCTTGAAAAAAGGCCCTTGATAAAACAAAGCCAAATATATCATTAAAAATCAATTTTTGTTAAATAACAAAATCTCCACCAAAATTATCTTTACTTGCCTAGGTGGAGTGAAACTAAATTTATACATTTATTCTATGTACAATTGAAAGTCTTTGGTCTTTACACAGACTTTTGAGAAGTGAACCAATGCATGACACGTGGGGCCTTCTTCTTGCTTGAAATTTTTAAGTTGCATTATGTATAGTATAGATGTTTGGTCTAGACTTTTGTGAAGTGAACCAATGCATGACATGTGGAGGCCTTCTTCTTGCTTGAAAATTTTAAGCTGCATTAGTATAGATTCCCTCTGCATGTAAAATCTGACATGTCAAATATGATCCTTCACTTTTGCATTTTACATTAGATGTTTGGTCTAGATTTTTGTGAAGTGAACCAATGCATGACACGTGGAGGCCTTCTTTTTGCTTGAAATGTTTAAGCTGCATTATGTATAGTATAGATAGTATGGGTAAATTGCTTGACAAGTTAATGTTGAGTATCCTTTTTGTGTCCGACTAAAAATAGGAGTTTTATTTGTTGGTTTGGAAAACAAGGTGAAGATTCACGGTGGCCTGCATGAGGAGAAAAGGATGGGGAGTGGTAATGTTAGGGTTGGTTACAAGGCATAATGTACGTTGTGGAGTGATCAAACTAATACATGAAGTTGGTCCCTGATTCATAGTTGGAGATTGTTGAGCTAACCCAAATGTGGTCTAAAGAAGATCCATGGATAGTTGGAACATCTATTATTAATTGTTTGATATTAAATTTATTTAGAAAAGAGGAAAGGTGATTGTATGAAGTGTTAGGAACTTTAATGTTGATGTTGAAGTCACCTAAGATAATAATTGGAATGTCCACAATGTGTCGTTCGAGCAATGATGTTAATGCATTCATTAAATTTGTTATTGACTTCGAAGGTGAGTTATAAAGAGAGATTACTTTGATGATTTGTTGTTTGTGAACTTAATGGTTGTCTGCAATATCTCAATTCCTGGACGAGAGATACTCGCATAATCAAAGTGGATAAGTGTTTTTTGGTGGAGAATTGAGACACCCATTTTTTCATTAAATTGGTGCTGTAGAAAGCCTAACATTGTATGTGGTATTATTTTTGCTAGCCTTGTCTCTTGCAAACACATGTGATGCCCTTATGATGGAATTTGTTGTAATCTTTGTTATGTGTTTATTGAAAGAGACAATGTTTAGAGATTGATTGATAATATGTGTCTTTGAGTAAGTCTAATGACTTTTGGGTGGATATCCATTTAGCTTGATCTTGTAGGCAATGCAATTCTTCCAACACGGTTCGATCAACTTTGATATGGGAAGGTTGTATTATTTCAAGCAGGTACATGTTAGTCGGATCTTGAATACGAAATAATGATGTGTATGCAAGGTCATGTGTTCTTATATGTTCAGAATTGAAGGCCAGTGTTTGCAACATAAGACCTTGTGAATGATGAATTGTTCGGGCACTAGCTGGTTGTAATTGCAATCTTGAAATTGTATTTAAGTAGTTTTTTCTAACTTGAAATTCACGAACCATATGTTCTATTGGAGTCCATTGTTTGCTAAGGCTTGGTGAATATAGTGCTTGATTTTCATATTGTTTTTTCTTCCCGACAATAGGGTTAGAGGAATGAATCCATAGTATTGTTTTGTTCATTATTTTGGTGAAATATTTGTACTCTCCTTCTGCATCGTTCACTAATCCATCAAGAATGTCCAAGTTTTTTGTGCATAGTTCGACAACAATGCTTGTTTTTAGGCTTAGTGTGGAGTGCGTAAGTTTTGATGCATGAGTTGTTTCTTTTTTCAATAGCATTGAAAGCATGGGGTGTTCCTTGCATTTGATTGAATATATTAAGATCATGAGTGTCCTTTCTTTATTGGAATAAAGTAGATAAGAAACTTGATTATTATTTTGAATAGGTCTATAGCAATTCTTATTAAGGTATTCCAAGTCCTCAAAGCTATGCTGGCCAACTCAAAGTTTATTAAGTCATTTTGTCACATTGTTAGTGTAAGTTCGTAGTACCATGGATAAGTCTCCCAATATGAAGGAGAACCTGTTTCTAAAAGTATTCTTTTTTTCAAAGATCCATATATCCTTCATGGGGCTTGCTTGACATTGTTGGACGGGAGCGACTCACACACCCATGAAGTGCATGCAAACACTACCTAGATCAACATAATGTCAATCGAGGACACAGGTGACATGATAGGCACACGGAGGAAATCTCTTTAGCTTGTCAGGCTGAGACCATCCTACACATACAACACTCTGGAAGGCCAACTAAACCACAATCAAGAACCTCACTGCTCTCAACTACACCACCTAGCCACATACACACATGCGGAAGGTAACTCACCTAATCATGCCAGATTCGTACGAAACTTAAGGAACACCATCCCCTCACTAGGATACACCTGTTCCTAAGCTTCTACACTCAAAACCCTCACTCTAAACCCATCTGCGGAAAACGCGTAGGATGACAGAGCAAAATTTTGAAAGTGCTTGAAACTGAAATTTATGAGTACCTATGCGTAGCTTATGTCGCCACGATTCTATAGACTACTAGCATGCAGAAAACAGACATCGTTTGATACACTTACGACCACAAATAGATCGTAGATGCGTCGGCGTGTGCACTTCGTCTCGCGTGGAATGCTTGGCGTTGTTGCGTAGCTCTCCTCGAGCCTACAACAATGGTGCAGTCGGATCTCCAATGTGTTGAGCGAGCCGGGCGTAGCGAGAGGATGAAGCACGCTCACTCTCTTTCTCTCTCACACACAGTAGACGGCAGCGCTAAGTTTTGATTATGATAAAAGTCTTTCTTACAAAAATGACCTAGGTACCTTATATACTAAGGCTACCTTAGGTTTAACCAAAAATGGGGTTGAAAGGGTCAAATGGCTTTGTATTTACAATCTGGAAGTGCCATTGCACCCCGGCTTCTGAAACTAGAATAACTACTCATTACAAATGATGTTTATAGCCATAATCCGCAGCATTTCATAACTCGCAAAAGATAAGACTTCGGTACGAAACTTGAGTTATGTTGTGTTGTTGACCCAGCGGTCAACATTCCCCCCTTCCGCGCTCATGTTGTCCCCGACATGACCTGATTGTCGATGGCGATGTGGTCTTTGCTGTCGTTTTGGCTTCATCTGTTGCACTGCTTGTATCTTTGTCGAACCACAACAAGAACTATGATCCATTAGAGCGGACGTCTATCATTGTAGCCATTCATCTTTTGAGATCCTCTGATTACTTTTATGTATGCTCTTCTTCATTGGGGACTTCTTTGTTCCTGTGCAATCATGTTGTTAGTGTTGTCTGCAGCTTTGTCATTGTACGCCATTCTTCGACTCGCCATGGAGGAGAAGTATGCTATGATCTAAAATTGGTGCTCCAATTCATTTGTCAATTGATTTGAGTAGCATTTCCTTATTGTTGATGTAGAAGGAATATGTACAAGAGGATGGTGATAGGTGTCTATAGATTAGGGTCTAAAACCTGGATGACCAAAGGGAAAAAACCCGGTGGGAAAAAAAATGCCTTTGGTATACGCTCTTATTGGAGTTGAGCAGTTGAACGTGAAGTACATGTTCATGAAAGGTGAGTGCTTGGGTGAAACACGGAAAGAGTGCCTGATGCAAGTGCCAATTATGGGACACTCTATATGCATATGAGAAATTTGTCAACAAAAGCATGCCATGTGAATGAAGGAAATGATGGGTGTTTCGAGGAATAAATGTAGCACATGTGACATCAAAAGATGTCTCAATAGCTTCCACCTTTCCAAGAAGGGTTTTCGATGTAGAAGTTTCTCCACTCGTATCTCACTGTGCTTAGTACGTGAGTGTCTTTTGGACCTTCTCCTTCACTTCACTAGAATTAAGTACTTAGACTTCGACTCTTTTGCTCACCTATACCAGCATGAGCGACACAACGTAAATATGCTCAAATCTTCCAGCTTGAGCAGTACCTAGAATAGCTAAGACGCTTAGACCACATAGAATATTACTTGAAGCTTTGGGACTAACACCTCAGTCATTTTGTGGCTTAGCTACTCGACTTTGACTTGTATGACTTGTCGGTTGCATGTTGACACTGCTTGTGACAAGTTCTTCGGCTGTTGTAGTGGCTGCTGAGACATACTTCATGAAGTTTCATCCTTTTCCTGTACCTTCTTCTCTTTGTAGTGCTTAGGCCTCTCATCAGTCTTTTCTTCGTGTGGATTATGGAATTTTTTATTTTTTCTTAATAATAAACAAAGAAAATCTTAAAACAACTCAACAAAAAAAAAATCATTCAAATAGAAATCTAAATGCTATGTACACTATACACATGTCCCTAGGGGCTCATATATGGATTTTGTCCCCATACTCCTCTGTAACACTACTATGAGGGCATATACTCTAAATTTTGTCAAAAAATTATCACAATAAAACGCAAAAATTCAATGCATCTCACAAAACATTGCCCTCTAATAGTCATAATGTTAGGTCCGCATTCAGAATGCCTCCCCCCTTCCTATTTGGAGTCATCCTTTACGACAGGGTATCACAAAGGGTATGTGTTGTGCTTGGGCAATTAAAAGTTGTGCCTATGCAGGCCTTGTAATGTAGCCCTATTATGCATACACAGTCAATGCATGGAAAAGATTGATGTTGTGCAAGATGTGGGTATAAGCAATTTGCTTATTGGTATTTGTTGGCGAGGCTTCCTATTCTAAGCAATGTAATGGTCTTTGAAGCTCCTTGTATCGTTGCTTGATTGAAGCGACTTGTTCTCTTTCAATTGTACTAATCGTAGGAAGAATTGTAAGAATTCAAGAGGCGATGCACTGACAGCAGTTTTGTTGTTCATCTTTGGGACCCATTTCTTTGCGATTATTGGCTGTTTTGTTGCTGACGCTCGTTTGGGAACCCATACTTGCCTGTGCTTCGTTTGTGTTTGAAGAGACTTCTTTGGGATCCACCTTTTTGTTGTGTGAGTCGACAGTGGTCTTTGCTTCAGCCCTTGTACGCTTGGTTGGGGACGGGATTTAGGATTTGAAAGTTGATATTGTGGTTGTTTTGGAATCCAAATGAATTCCTGACTTTTTTGTGCTTGAATCAACTTCTTTGGAGCCCAAACCTGAGTTGTGAAAGCTTGTGATTTTGTGATATTCTTACCCGTTCGTGCACGCTTTCCTTGTTTTTGTTTTGTTGTTGGATCTTGTGATTTGTCATTAGAGATCTTTGTCTTCTTGATCCATATCTGTTTTTGGCCGATCTGGCTTTTTGGTATCTAGATTTGTCGAGCTTTTTGGCTTTGACTTGTTGTCCTGTTATTTTGACCTGTCATGGTTGTTGCTGAAGGGGTTGGTGATAGTGATGGCCTGAGTTGATGATAGGGGATGTCGTAAGATTCATCACTATCGCTACTATCCTCAGCAAGGTTGACTTCTTGTACTTTCCCTTGATTTTTTGGTTGGTAGTGGAAAGTTACTGTCTGTTTGCTCGTGGGTGGTAGTTTCTTGGAGGACTTTTGTAGCCCATTGATTAGAGCATTGTTAGCTTGTTGCTCTGGTCGTATTCCTCCTAGCTTAGTCTTTGCATCCTTATTAGGTGAGGATGCTTGTGGTGGCTGTGTCTTCACCGAGGACTTTGGAATCCACTTTTGATGCACTTTATTCGTGTAGCGATGACATTGATTCCCGGGTCGTTGATCTTCTTGAAGCTCGAAGTGTTCTATAGAGCCATAGAACTCGTCGTCGTCTTCATCTTTGATTCTCCACATTTCTTTGTTTGATCCTTATTTCGAGAGCTTGTTGATGTCTGGTTCTCTTTGTTTTCCTGGATTACACTCACTGCAAAATAAGGAATGACATCATAGACATTTTCATTACAAAACTTTGTTGTGGGAGCATCCTTCACGGCGCACACGTCCAGAGTAGCCAAGATGTGTTCCCATCCAAAAGGCTCTAACTCTTCTTCAGGAAATGGTTCTGGGATATCGTCCATATTCTCTATAACACGCTCTAGGATACATTCCTCAAGTTTCAAGCTACCACATTGTGAAACTCCACACATCCACAGGTCTCAGGTATATATGGTCATAACCCCAATCTTGGACCATTTTCAATTGTCGCATGAATGGTCTTCCCAGAATGATGTCATAGTTGTTCTTCTTGCCAAAGTCAACAATAGCAAAAGTATGTTCATATTCAATGCCACAAGAAGTAACAAGTACTTTTTCTAGCAGTCCTAGGGGATTTTCCTTGTGTCCGTTTGCAAGCTGTACGGTCATTCATGTGGATATCAAGGCAGGTTTTTCCCATTTTTTCCAAACCTCTTTGGTTGCAATGGCCACACCAGCTCCACTGTCAAGGATTGCCACGGTTTTTACATTATTGAATTCCATAGGAAGGGTGGTGTTTCTATCTTCTCCCTCGTAATACTCGCCTACCTTGTTTAATGGCACTGGCCTAGTATTTAGTTGAGGCATTTCAAGCTCTTTGATGCCTTCCTCGATTTGAGTCATTGGGGTTTTTACACCAAATTTCTCTAAACATTTACCCACATTAGCCCACATGTTTGGTCTTATTCTGAGCAACTCGGCTAACATTATTGTACAGGTGACTGGGGTAGATAGAATATCTACTAGCCCCTTTGAATCGATGGCCTTGTTGGGAGACAATCTTTGTGATGGGACTGCAACCACATCTGACTTGGTCTCGTACTGTCCCATGTAGGACGGTAGTGTTCTTAGCGAATGGGATTGACTATCCATAGATTGTACACATCTTTGTCGCCCTAATATGATCGCACGTCTAGATTCATTTGAGATCCAGTCTCAAATTCCTCTATTGGTGGTAGAAACACTCCTCGTTCATCACCAGTCTTGTCTACTCGTCTTCTTAGGTCATCGGCTTCATTGGCCTCTCTGACTTGTTTCCACAATTCGTTAAGACCATCTATATCTTTACAATCCTCAGGTATAGCTTGGTGAAATCCCTCGGAAGAGTTATCCGTGGTATTCAGTACTATCCTTGGTTCAAATGCTGGGTCTTTGAGGTTTGGTCTGTGCTCATGACTAGAATTTGGCTCTTTTAGTTCCTGGTTTGGTGGGATTACTTGTGTAGGCATGACACCGATCACATCCTCAGGTTTTGCAACTGGTGGTTCTAGTAAAGCTTGGGCTGTTTGAATCATTTTCTTGCACATTTCAAACCTTTGCTTTTCTAGTTCCGTATAGGGATATGTCATCCACCTGTGTTCTTGGGTTTGGTTGTTTTTGAGCCTCACATCATAGGCTTTCAAGAGGGCATCTAATGACTCATTAACCTTCTCTGCCAACACAGATCCTCCTGAACTAGCACTTTTCGGTTTCTCATCCGTGGATGGTTCTTCTAGAGGTTTAACCATCTGTGTAAGAGAAGTGGCCTCCTTTTCCTCATGTTGTTTTATCTTCTCCTCAGCTTTGGTAAGCTTCTCAGCTAGGGATTTTTTCTCTCGTTCCATGCGTGCTTTCATCCTAGTCTTTCTCGCTTTCCAATTATTTCGTTTGCTCTTGGTTTTCTGACTAGGTGCGTTTGTCTTTGGTCCATCATCTGTCTTTGGACTCGTGTCACTTTTCGTGTTTTTTGTCTTTGGATTCTCATCAGCTTTCTTTTGAGCTTGTGCTCTCGTAACTACTTGAAGTGGTACAACCTTTTCATTTTCTGAGCTACTAGGGAGCTGAACAATCCCTGATACATTTGTCGTGATTTTCTTGATTTGGTTTGGTTTTTTCGGGCAATCCGGGATCAAGTGAGTGATGCCACACTCAAGACAATAGGCATTTACTTCAGTGATCTCCGTATGAGGACATTGTTTGACCAAGTGGTTGTCACGACTTTTGTGACAATCTGTCTCTGGTTGAGGAGATTCTTTTAGCATTTCCTCTTGGCTATATGCAAGCTTTGACCTAAATAAGCCGCTATTTGCAATGAATCGCAATGTCCTTTCGTCCATTTCATACCTTCTTTCTTTTGACTGAAACACAGGAGGTGGAGGTTGTACCGGCCTCACCACTCCATGTGTTTCTCTCACATTTTGTTTCTCTGAAGGGTAGTACCCACTTTGGTTGCTATACCACATTGTAGCTGGTATTGGCGTTGGTTTATTTGATGCTTCCATCATTGGCATGTATCTCATGTCTACCGGCATTCTAGCACTTGGCAGCGGAGGTTGTTGTCCTGAGACAAACTGTGGCCTTAAAACTCCTACTGGTCTTAGCGCATTCTCCGTAATGTATCTAGGTGGAGTAGGTGCTTCTGGAACAGGTTGTACATACCTCTCCCTAGCATTTTCCATGCTATAATAGCACTCTTCCCCCGTATGGTTCGTCCATTTTCTCTCAATTTCACACCACTTCGGCTCTCCCGAATCAGACCTTACAAGAGGAATCAACCTCTTGACCAAGTCGTCGATAAGCTTTTCTTGATCAATAGGTGCCGTTGGCTTGGCAATGGACTCACTTATCTGTGAAACACTGTGCTGAGAGGATGTGTCATCTCCTTGACTCTTTAAGTCCTTTTCTTTGCATGCCTCACAGTTATCCACTAGATAAAGAGCTTCTTTGATCAACTCGTTTAGCGTCATCCTCCTTATCATATGCAGATTCTTCTGAAGGCCCGCATGTCTCATTCCCTGGATAAAGATCAGCATGAGTCGTGCTTGCGTAGGTAATTATGCTCTCGGACAGAGCTTAACATATCTCTTGAGTTGTAATGATGCTTTGCGTACTGATTCATCCTCTTTCTGTTTGAATCTATGGATTTGCGAGAGCGTGTTGTGAGCAATGCCTTTTGGCAAGAATTCTTCAATAAACTCCTCAAACAGCTCATCTAGGGTCTCAAAATCCCATTTTTCCATCGAGTCGAACCATGTAGCTGCATCATCTTCTAGAGTCAATCCAAATCCCACAAACTGTGTCGCAAAATCTGAAACTTCCTCTGCTCTAATCACTCTTCTAAAAGCCGTTACATGATCTCTTGGATCTTTATCTCCGGAGTATTTTTTGTTTACCCATTTTTGGACTTGGGATGGTCTAACTCGTCGATCGTCTACAAGTCTAACGAGAGACTCTCCCAATCCTTCTCTCGTTATCTCTCTTGAAGGGAATCCTGGTGGCTCTCTTCTTGGAATTCCTATAGGAATTCTAGTGTTTGACGGAGGCATGTGTGGTCCTTCATCGACCAAATATCCACCTCTTTCTAGTACAATCTGTGGATTTGTGCTTTCTATAACACTGTATTCTCGTCCATACTTGTCGACAACTATAGATCTCCATTGACAGTCGACTCCGTATGTGTAGACATATAAGAGCTTGTAATCCATTATCTCTTCTAGGTATGGATCTGAGCACCTACAAAGATTGACCTCATTGTCGTCAATGTATCTATATAGTCCTTCACTCTCATACCCAATCATCCAAACTCTCTCAACAAGATGGGTCTTTATCAATTGCAAGTTTGGAAGATCCACTGTGGGAGGATATTCCTCTATCGTTGGGATCTCCAAGCTTGTGTAAGCTGCGTTTGAATCTAGGGTAGACATGATTTCTGGTCTTAAGAGCTTTTGCTTGGTTCAAGTAGACTTAGTCCACTGTGTTCAAGTGTTTTGGTTAGAGAAAAGTCGAAACTATGTCCAAAACCGCAACCGTTTCGTCACAATTCTCGCAAATTGTCGCTTTTAGACACCCCTAACTTGCGGATGAATTTTGAGGCCTCAAACAACGTTTTTTTCAAACTTGACCTAGTGCTTGCCATAGGCATACATTTAGTTCAAGTTTTTCTCTAAGATATGTAGAGCCGCTCTCAGGCTACGTTTTGATATAAAAACTTTTCCGATCCGATACCGTTTGTGAAAGTTATGGCCAAAACAATGAAATGCAGTTTAGAATGGTCAAAATGAGTCCAAATTCAATTTTGAAAAAAGATTTGGGATCTCTGTGACACTGTGAACACTCCTGTATGGTCAAAGGTACAGTTGGACCCTAAAATTGGCCTAGAGACATCCTATGCGTAGGATGTCTATATGCTCAAAATTTAACAAAATTTGGTCCAGAGACTCCCCTGAAGTCCAACAACACAATGGTATGCTCAGAATTTCATTTGGACCTGAAAATGGCCTTGAGACATCCTACGCGTAGGATGTCTTTTTGCTCAGAATGACTTGAAATTTTCACCCCAACTTCTCCTTGATGTGCTGATCACAGTGGTGTGCTTATAGGTTGATTTGGAGTCCTAAATCAAGCTGGAGACATCCTACGCATAGGATGTCTAACTGCTCAGATTTTGTCCAAACTTGATCCCAAGATTCTCCTAGTGCTCAACAACCCAATGGTATACACAAAATTGAATTTGGATGCCAATAGGTCAAGATTTAGGCTGCAAGAGATTCTAGTGCACTCCAAGAGTAGGATGTCTGACAATTCTTGTCTTTGCTTGGTAAATAGGCCAAACAAGGTCCAAATTCACTTTTGAAAAAAGTTCTCGAATCCTTGAGATACTTAGAACCTCCCTTTATGGCTACAGTAGAATTTTGACCACTTTATGACCCTAGAGACATCCTACGCGTAGGATGTCTTTTTGCTCTGTTTCAGCTCAAACTTGCACTGTAGCTTCCCCTTGATGTGCTAAGCTCACAGCTATTTTTACTTTTTGATTCTGACACCTATAGGTTGGTCAAATGATCAAGAATCTGTTCCAAAAGCCTGATGTCTATTCTGATGAATTCCCAAGTCAAATCAACTCCAAATTGGACCAAAATTGACTAGGAGGCTTGCCTAAGGCTATGTGACAGCATGGTATGTTCACAATAGAATTTTTGTTTCAGAATTATACAGTAGACATCCTACGCGTAGGATGTCTTTTTGCTCAGAATGAACCCAAATTTGAACCACAGACTCTCCTTAAGGTGCTGATCACTGTGGTATGCTCAGAATTTTGTTTAGAGTCCATAATCACACAAAAGACATCCTACGCGTAGGATGTCATTTTGGCATGTTTGACCCCAGACTTGTCCCACAGCTTCCCCTTGATGTCAGCAACCCAATGCTATGCTTAGATTTGAGTTTGGATGTCAAAAGACCCCAAAACTAGCTATCCTTGCCTTTTTCAGTCAAAAATGCTAAAGTCTGTTCAATCTTCTCTTTCACTGACCCAAATGAGATGAAATTTATCACATGCACTCAATACAACATTTAGAACATGCCTATGGAGTCATCCTATGGTTTGGTCTCAAAATTAGGCCTTGGGCACAATTTGGGTAGGATGTCTGGAGATTTTCATCTTTTGGCTTTAATCTGTCAAAATTTGGTCAAATTTCCACTTTCCAGGTGAAAATAGGGTAAAACCTACCTTCTAAACACACTGGTCAACTGAGAATTTCAAAATTTCCACCAGATCACCCTGTAGACATCCTACGCGTAGTTAGTCTACTGCTGATTTTTTGAGACTGAAGTGTCCCTGATGCTTCCTTATGCTCTCAACAAGTGCAAGTATGCTTCACAATTGCAAAAACATGCAAAAATCGCTCAATTTAAGCCTTTTCTGAAATTTTACGTTCTCTGACTCCGCCTTTTGGCTTTTGGTCAACAAAAATAGGGAAAAACACTCAAGTCAATATGTTACTAGGGTAAAACCTACCCTCTCAACCCACTGGTAATCTCAGTTTTCCCAAATTCCTTACCAAAAGTGCCCTGGAGACATCCTACGCGTAGGATGTCTAATGATGAAATTTTTGCTAGAATTCATCCACAGGTCTCCCCAAGTCTTGAGCACTACTTTTCAAGCATTCCTAGCAGTTTTTATGCAAAATTGTGCTCAGAATCTTAAGTTTCTTGTTTTCGCGTTTTTGACACTCCGTCTTTGGTCTTTTGGGTGTCAAGAGTTGGCCAAAACTCTAGTTTCAATGTACACTTAGGGTAAATCCCCCCTTCTGAACACACTAGTGCAGTCAAAATTTTCAAATTTGGTCTCCAGAACCCCCTTGAGACATTCTACGCGTAAGATGTCTATGTTTACAGAATTGCAGGTTTTCTTCACAGAACCCTTGCAAATTTCTTTTATATGCACAACATCAGTCAGTCATACAAAAATATCCATAAAAGCTTGTTTAATGCATTTTTACCCTCAAAATCACACTTTTCCGTGATTTCAAATGCAATCAAGCACTTTAGCAAATAATTCAATGCTGAATAGCTCTAGATCAGAATCGGGTCACTTACCTAAAGCTACTCCTACAAATCATATGGGGTTTTGCATCTATGAGTAGAAAAACGCTTCACTGCCACACACGGACTAGTAAACGCTTTTATCACCTCACAAATCACTCGACCACCAACAACTACTCTAATCCACAGATCCTACTTAACCTATCTAGTCGCAGACCCTCGGCAAGACACACACTTCCTGGCTATCCACTTGATCACGGAATATCCTCTTCCGGATCCACTTAAGAAAAATGCTTTCTTTAGCCGAAACTAAATCAAGCAACCATCACACGAGTGTTAGTAGGAAACCTACTTAGGTCCTTGTGTCCCCGGCAGCGGCGCCAATGTTGGACGGGAGCGAGTCACACACCCATGAAGTGCATGCAAACACTACCTAGATCAACATAATGTCAATCGAGGACACATATGACACGATAGGCACACGGAGAAAATCTCTTTAGCTTGTCAAGCTGAGACCATCCTACACATACAACACTCTGGAAGGCCAACTAAACCACAATCAAGAACCTCACTGCTCTCAACTACACCACCTAGCCACCTACACACATACGGAAGGTAACTCACCTAATCATGCCAGATTCGTACGAAACTTAAGGAACACCATCCCCTCACTAGGATACACCTGTCCCTAAGCTTCTACACTCAAAACCCTCACTCTAAACCCATCTGCGGAAAACGCGTAGGATGACAGAGCAAAATTTTGATAGTGCCCAAAACGGAAATTTATGAGTACCCATGCGTAGCTTATGTTGCCACGATTCTATAGACTACTAGCACGCAGAAAACAAACATCGTTTGATACATTTACGACCACAAATAGCTCGTAGATGCGTAGGCGTGTGCGCTTCGTCTCGCGTGGAATGCTTGGCGTTGTCGCATAGCTCTCCTCGAGCCTACAACAATGGTGCAGTCGGATCTCCAATGTGTTGAGAGAGCCGGGCGTAGCGAGAGGATGAAGCTCACGCTCACTCTCTTTCTCTCTCACACACAGTAGACGACAGCGCTAAGTTTTGATTATGATAAAAGTCTTTCTTACAAAAATGACCTAGGTACCTTATATACTAAGGCTACCTTAGGTTTAACCAAAAATGGGGTTGAAAGGGTCAAATGGCTTTGTATTTACAATCTGGAAGTGCCATTGCACCCCGGCTTCTGAAACTAGAATAACTACTCATTACAAATGATGTTTATAGCCATAATCCGCAGCATTTCATAACTCGCAAAAGATAAGACTTTGGTACGAAACTTGAGTTATGTTGTGTTGTTGACCCAGCGGTCAACATTCCCCCCTTCCGCGTTCATGTCGTCCCCGACATGACCTGATTGCCGATGGCGATGTGGTCTTTGCTGTCGTTTTGGCTTCATCTGTTGCACTGCTTGTATCTTTGTCGAACCACAACAAGAACTATGATCCATTAGAGCGGACGTCTATCATCGTAGCCATTCATCTTTTGAGATCCTCTGATTACTTTTATGTATGCTCTTCTTCATTGGGGATCCTCTGATTACTTTTATGTATGCTCTTCTACATAAATCACTACACAAAATGACATCCAATCCACTGAATGGTTTATGATGGACTCGTTTGATTGCACGCAAATGTGAGTCGGCCATGGAAAACACGCTTAAACCAATCAAAGATACCTCATCAAAAACTAAAATTTTTAAATCTTTATATAGAAGAGAAAGTGCATCCAACTTTTCAGCACTCAGACTTGTTTGTGAAGAGGTAACCAGAGGCAAGTGAAGTGCAGAGTGCATTGTGGTGCCACCAACAATGAAAGTTGCCTTTCCTATATATGCCATTAGTAATGCTATTGGAGATTCTGGATTGGGTGGGCTTCTATGGTTATAGAATCTTTGTAGTGCTTCTACTAACAATAGCAAGGTGAATGTTTTTTCTGTTCCTGCTCCTCCTGTAAGGAAGAGACATATTGCTTTGTTCGGTTCAATTCGTTTGTTTAACATCATGTCATCAAACATGTGTCGTTGTTGGTGGTTTAACTTTTCAATGCATGCATAGTAGTCGTCATTTGCCATAGCAAGGTACTTAAGATGTTGTTGTAATTGCAAAGGGTTTTTAGAGTGCACATTGATGTTTAAGTCATTAAGAACATCTGCTTGATGTGAGTGGTATGAGTCATTGTCTATTGCGCTTGGGGAGAGAGTGCAATGCTTTGCAAGTTTTTCTATTGGGCTTGTGTCTTTACTGAACTTGATTTCATTTGATTTTATGACTTGCAAATGTTGATCACATATGTCCGTCCATGTAGAGGATTCTTTCAAATGTTGGTTCTCATTGTTGATCCAAGGGAGGTATAGCAAGCATTATTCTCTATAGTGGTCTTTTACACTTTTAAGGATATTATATTTCGTGCATCGTATGATCTTCGCTTTACAAACTTTTTGTATGTTGTTCCCTCTTGGTTAATTATTGATGCATATTCAGCTAAGCATAGGTGATGGAGACTTTCTTGTCTTGAGCGTATTTATCAAGAATATTTTGGAAGAATATGTTTGTGTGAGACGAGTCATGGTTTTGCAAAGATGATTTTCTTTTAAGGACTCAGGAGGGTTAGTGTTTATGTATACAACATGCTTGTTGCGCACTAATTTGTTGTGTGTTGAGAATAGTGTTGCCTGCCTTGCAAGGTCGCTCGCTTGTTGTTGCATTGTTGGCTACACAAATATCAAATTGAGATTTTATTGCATCAATCCATGTGTTGTCCATCTTTGTCATGTATGATCTGCAATAACTTGTTGCACCATGTGTGTTCAAGACGAATTGATAAGTGTTTGCATCCCATTATGTTGAATTTGTGGGATTAAAATTATTTGTGTAAATGTCCTTTACATGTGTCGTTTCAAGAAGAGAGTTGTGGTGGACAATGTGTTGCTTATTATCAAAGCATATTCTTCAAAAGGCAACTGCAAGCTTCGTCAAAAGACATGTCATTTTCAATACCAATTGTATTGAGACTGTTTGTAATACATCTAAAACTTTTCTTTTTTCTATTTTGATTTTTTGGTGCTCCTTGTCAGCCGGTCTCAAAATGACTGTGAATGGCATGGGAAACCTTGGAGAACCAAACCGACAAGATTTTGTTTTCTTAAGGCAAGTTTTTCAATGGCGATGTCTCTGTATTTCGTGAAGGTCTCATAGGAGTTTTGAGTTGTCTTCACTTGTGTACTTGTCCACAAATGCAATAATAGTTTTATTTGTATCATGATCAAGTAAAGGAGCTCCGTCTTCTACCCACAAAATACCATGATTGTGTTGACTACAACGGCTTTGGAACTCTGTGACGAAGAAAAAAAAAATCAACATAATACCATCGTTTTCAACTAAAGAGAACGTAATAAAGAACATTGACAGCCCTAATTGTCCAATCATGCCAATAACAATTTTTTTTAAATTTTTCTTTATAGTTAGGAGAGGTACGGAGCGCTTCAAAATCTCTGTAGCCAAGTCGTGATGAGACTAGTTTTTTTATGCTCGTGTCTTAACAAACTTCTCCAACACACAATGTTGTTCCCTCAAGTTTTGCTTTGCGAAGCCATATCCAAATGGAGGACAGTATTTTCTATGTCATGATTTTTACTGACTTAAAAAATAAATTTTCAATATTGAGAGTGAAGCGTCTATCTTTGTGCATTATGTCATAAAATCTAATATCTAACCAACCCAAATGATTTTCTCATATTAAATTGATCACTTAATGTGGGAGAATAAATGGGAACAAGTGTTAAGATATAGATATGTGCTTATAGATCTATCTCAACATGGGGCCAATAGTAAAGGGGCCCAAATGGGAGATGGTCTATCAAGAGCAAGGCTAACCAATGGAGCATAAGACCTTAGGGTTAGCTTCATTGAAGACCTCCAATAATGTGTGTAAAAGTCCTTTGACCTTAGGTAAGCTAGGGCTGAGCTTGAGGTGGGAACCCAGCCCAAGCTTGAGGTGCTTGACTTGGTGCATGATTAAGGTGCTTGAGGTGCCTTGAGAAGCTTGCCTGAGATGCTTGTGGGAACACCCCCTACTTCAAGTGCTTAGTCATGCTTGATGACTAAGGGGCTTGCTCATCCAAAGTCAAAAATATCCCTACAAGGAGGGGGGCGAGCCTACAAGGGGGGGGGGGGGGATGAGAGAGAACACACACACACACACACACACACACACACACACACACACACACACACACACACACACACACACACACACACACAAGGGAAGCCCTAGCTTGAAGAGGCAGCAAGGACAGTTGTCAAGTTCCTCCCCATGTTGCCCTCATGGTGTGCCTGAAGCCTATTGGTTGGCCACCCAAGGGGTCCAATGATAATGTAGGATATTTAATTAATTGATTTTGCATTTATCAAGTCCTCTCTCTCAAAGGGGAAAGGGGGACACTTGTCCCAAGGCTACCCATGTTGCTTGTAATGGCTCCTGCTTGTGATTGGCTAGGCCTGGAGGGGTCCAATGAGCTTCAAGCATGAGCTACAAGGGAGGGTCGACCCAAGCAAGCTAGGGGGGTGCTTAGGGGGTATACTCACCCACACACACTCACAAACACTCTCATTGTGTACTATGCAAAGTGCAAGAGCTCCCTCTCCTTCTCCAAGCAAGTAGAGGTTGAGAGCCTATACCAACACTCTTGGCTATGGAGTGCAAATCCATCCAAGAGCCATGCTTCAATGCTTGAGCTTGCCATCTATTTCTTCTTCATTACTATGCTATTATGTATGCTAGCACAAGAGTTATGATAAGTGAGGAACTAGCTCTTTCTCGTATGAAATGTTTCTTCTTCCTCTTCCCTACCCTCATTCGCTGCTAGCTCTCTCCACCTTCGAAGGTGTTTGAGGTCTTGGGACTGAGGCTTGGTATAGTTAAAGCTTTCTTCAAGTTTAGGTTATGCTATGATGGTGATGCATGAAGCTTTCCATCTTCATTGCTTCACCTAGGTCACAAGGAACAGAAAGAATGTATGTAACAAGTCTCTCTTTATGGGAGAAATCATAATACAAATGCCTATTGGAGGGGGGACCGGCTCCACATAAATCCGGTCCTCAACTGTTGTCATGTTCTCTAAATTCTCTCTCTTGCAAAAGTATTGTCCATGCCAAGTTAACTAATTGCTATAATTATGTTGATATCTTCAATTATGTCTACCCGCTATGCTCACAAAATCATTTCTTGAAAGTACTCTCATTAAATTCCGCTACTCTCAAATTGAATAGGCAAATTCCATTACACATTAGCTCCCACTTTTCTATTGTTTGGTAAATTTTTAGTATGTATTGATGGGATTTTCTAGGCTCTCCAAAGAAGATTGTAGGGAAACTAAGCTCCTCACAAAACTCATCAACAAATAAACCAAGTGGAGTGTTGCACTCTGATGGCGCGATACGTAAAATTTTATTGTTGTAATCGATAACTTGCTCAACAGTAGTTACGATGTGTAACATAACATCATTGTGAATACTTTCCTCATCCTTGATCGCATCTGCGCTTATGTTTAGGGTAATTGATTCCTCGATCTCATCTGTGATTATGTCTAGGGGAATTGATGATTTTGAGATTTCTTGTAAGTACGCAAGTCATTTATCGTTTATATTATGTTCTCCTTTTTATATAGAGAGATATTGAGAAGAGCATAAGTGGCCTTTAGTGTAATGGTCTCACAACTCCAGATGGGTAGCAATGTGCATACTTGAGCTTCCGTTTAATGCCTACCACGACTGAAGCCTCATCCTGGATAAAGCGAGGAAGAACTTGTTGTCCTTTTTTAATGTCTGCGAGAACGTTAACTACACACCCATGAAAACCATATTGGCTATCGTAAGTCAGTTCCCAAATCTTTGCGAATGGTATGCGAATAGAAACTAGGTGCGCTTCCATATTGCTTAGTTGCATGAGTGGCACTAGAGGCTCGTTGAAGCCTAATCTATGCAAGCTCTCGAATGGCATCTTGGATTTGTTTGTTCTACGCTTGCATGCACGGCAGCAGAATGAAGAGGAAGCTCTTTATTTCTTTCTATCTGCATTGTCTAAGTGGACTCGAGGATCGCATTGTGTAACTTGCGCATGAAAAAAATAAATGACTGCATTTTGAACATGGATATGTAGGTGTGTCATTCAGTCTCTTCACAAATTTGTTTGCAACTTTGGATCTGTGATGTAGATCAATAGAATCATGTTACTTCAAGCAGACAATTTTTGTGGACTTTGTATTTCTTAGACGTTTTAATTTTTTTGTGATTGTAGAGTGTGTATGGACACAAAGTGGTTGCTTTTCAAGGAATAGATCTGCGATTGGACTAGCTGGTTTATTCATGTTTTCTCTGCACAATTGTGATAAGACATCACATTCTTGGATTGTCTAATGGAAATTACTTACAAGACGATTGCAAACTCGTGAAAGGATAATATATTAAGCCCATGGTCGATGCATCTATGATTAGAAGGCCTTTTTTGAAATTGTTGAAGAGATGTCCCAACTACTTGTTGTTTTCTTTCTCCAGTTGTAGCATTGTGAAGGATGATGACAAGCCCTTTTCCAAATTTGTGAGCAAAAACATTAATGACCTCCATTGTGAGACTCATTGATGTGTTGCAAGTTTTGTATAAAGCATTAAATTGTGCAGTGCTTTCACTAGTTGAGTCCAATTGTGACGCGAAGAATAATGAAGCAAAATATTATGCGTGAGATTACGTGACAAAATTTGTTAAATAATTGTCAAAGCTTACCTTCACCCATATGGATACTAAGGCCTTTAGCATGCCAAAAAGAAAAGGTGATTGGTCTCTTAGGCTAGTGGTCATTTATAATGGGATGATGGCCTATGTCCTTTTTGGACTACATACGTAGTCCTTAGTGAAGGGTTGGATTTTGGGTGCATCTCTGGACCATTAGATAAAGCTTGTGGATTAATGCCACATGGCAAGCTAATGATAATAAACTTTTTTTTGGCCTTCAGAAAGCCATAGTAGAGTGGGTGGAGAATTGGTGCACTTTCTGGACCGTTGATCAAGAATCACGGATTGGGAACACATGTCAAATGAGTTTGTTTTATAATGTATATGGGTCTTTCCATCATTGTAACTTGGTCCCTTCTTTTAATGCTCAATTGAATTCCTTGGTTTATAAAGGTTATATATTCTTTTTATGATGTAAATGGCTCTTTCCATCATTGTAATTTGGTCTCTTTAGTTAATGATCACTTGATTTTTGTTCTTTTTTAAATCTTTGTTTAGTTTATAAGTTTTATAAAGGGTATATTTTTTTTTAATAATGTAAGTGTCTCTTTTCATCATTGTAATTTGGTCCCTTTATTTAATACTCATTTGATTTTTAAAAAAATCTTTGTTTAGTTTATAAATGGTTCTCTTTATTTAAGGACCTAATGACTTTCTTGTCAACTTTTGATTTAAAACATACTTTGTTTAGTTTATAAATGGTTCTCTTTATTTAAGGATCTAATGACTTTCTTGTCAACTTTTGATTTAAAACATACTTTTTTCCTTGTAAATTTTATTTTCATTACAGACAATTTCTAACTAAAATTATATAAATTGTCCTTAATTGAAAGAATTTTTTCACCACTAAGATTTTTTTTTTCAACTTTTGGTTTTGATATGCAAATGTCACCTTATTACCTTAGTGCATTATTATTATTAGGAATTAGCTTTATAATTTTTTTCACAACTGATATTTTTTTCCACTTTTTGTTTTGATATGTAAATGTCACCTTGTTACTTTAGTGCATGTATTATTATTAGGGATTAGGTTTAGACATTTTCATTATTCATTTCTATCCTAAAGATATTATAGATTTCTTTCATTTAATAGCATGCATCATTTTATTGTGTAATTTGTTTTATTGATATATTTATATAAGAATTAGATCAATTCCTAAACTCTCACTAATATTTTATATGCTTTATATTTTCATGAGGTCAATTAATATAACACTCATATATAAAGGCATAAGGAAAAGCTAAGATTTTTGGTGCAATTCCTTTAGCATTGCATTGAATTGTTGGATGTTCTCCATGTGGCATTTGAACGTTTTTTGATTTTAATGTGTGCATATGGGAGTGCCCCCCACTCTCTCACTTCATTGGGGTCTCGGTATCTCTCTCTCTCTCTCTCTCTCTCTCTCTCTCTCTCTCTCTCTCTCCTGTAGGCCGCTGTAAATCTTTACCTTATTTAAATTATTTTTTTAAGGCCCTTGTGAGAGGGCGTTTCCATTTGTGTACCTCTTTTTTTAAAGAGGGACATTGAGTATTGTGTTAAACATTTTTTTAATGTCTTTCAAATATATTGTAATCTAAATAGATCATTGTTACACTTTTATTTCAAAATAAATAAATAAATATATTTATAGCAAATCACACACATCTCATGAGAGGCGATACAAATGTCCTTATGAGCGCACAGGGTCGCTTAGCCACACTCAAACATAATATTTTATTATGATACCACATGTTTTAAAGTACTAGTGTCACTTTCTATTTTCTCTCATAAAGAAAGAAGCCTCTTATT
Source organism: Adiantum capillus-veneris (assembly GCF_014529385.1). Taxonomy (NCBI): domain Eukaryota; kingdom Viridiplantae; phylum Streptophyta; class Polypodiopsida; order Polypodiales; family Pteridaceae; genus Adiantum; species Adiantum capillus-veneris. Next base: position 107,258,833 of record NC_140953.1, on the reverse strand, counting down.
ATGAAATTCTTCTCAATAGCCTTATGTAAGCAATAGTGAATTTTCACCTCGTTTCTAGAAGTCACTATATACAAGCAATAGGCATCTCTCTCTCTCTCTCTCTCTCTCTCTCTCTAGTTGACAGTCTTGACTCTTTCACTTCTACCCATTTTTGACTCTTTGTAGTTTTGCCCCACTACCTGTTTTCATGAATTCTAGCACTCATTGAACTCTATCATATCATCTATATAAACTATTTTAAGGTGGTGGTCACGTGTCCTCAACACTATATGGCACGTGCATGTTCAAACGGGATCAAGGGTGGAGGTGAAAATGGTGAGGTGCGTGCATTGTGGACCGTGCAATCGGGCGGACCAAATTTTATAAGATCGTGCAACCCGAATTTACAAAATTGTCCTGAACTTACAAATCGACCCGCATTTACATCTGTGGCATTGGAATGTTACGTACTTTAGTGAACGCATGCGGGCGTGGTGGTTAGAGCACATGCATCGCAGGGGGGAGGTCATGGATTTGAGGCTCAAGGTGCAGGCCCGAATTTACCTACTAGCCCGAATTTACTTTTCGCCCCAATTATACGCAATGGCCCAAATTTACAATAATGCATATGATGGCCCGAATGACCCCCACCGTCGATCCAATTTGAAAATTCCCGTGCCAAATAGTGTGGAGGGTCACGTGTGCACCATCTCTAGCCCGCCCGCGACCATCTTTGAAGGGTGGAAGCACTGCCATCGCTGCATTTTGTCTTGGGTTCACCCTTTTTAGGTTATGGGCGCCCTAAGGGTGCCCTAAGGCCCACCCTAAGGGACCCCTCCCACATCAGAGGCAGCCAATAAAGCAAGCGGGATAAACCAACCACATAGCGACTAGCAAGACATCACTCCATACTCATAGTTTGACGAAGGCCAAGGCAAAGACATGCAAGGTGCAACACCTTGGAAAGCAAAGTGTAGAAAATGAGGCAATGAAAAAGCCCACGTTTTTCAAGGGCTTTGTCAAGGCAAGTCCAAGTGTTGCAAGGAAATCCAAGTGTCATGGAGAGTAGATTTTCGGGGGTTGAAATCAATCAATTATTGCAAATACACATGAAGATCTCTAACTATGAGCAACCATGGGCCGGTATAGGGCAAGCAAGGCATATTTATGCCGATTTTTAACAAGGATCAACATGCTCATGGGAGCAAGCTCGATGGATATTTGCTCAATGGAAAATTTCCTTCTAATAAGGTCATATGGGCTACAAAATACGAAAGATTAATAGGACCAAAGCAGGTTTTGATGACGTGAACGAGGTAACTTCTTTTAGTTCTTGTTTTTACTTCCTCAATCATATGTAATGCATGTAGGCAAGGTTTCCTAGCAACAAAGGAAAGCCAGAAATGGTGTGTGACTTCTAAGGTCAAGGTATTCAGTAGGGCCAATTGATTATTGCACTTAAAGATGCCGATAAGCATCGTTATCTTTGGTTCAGAGTTTTGTATTTGTTAAGGTATGGCTCTTAGGCAAGTTATCTAAACTCGATGAAGTTAGAAACGGTCTATCAACCCATTGTCCGTAAGCCGGCTCTGACGGGTTTTCAAGGTAGGTAGTTGGCAACGAGTAGGGCAACTCAGGTACGCTTTGTAATTACTATAGGTATTTTTATCCTTCCAGTATGGTATCCTACTCGACAAGGTTGAAAATTGGCAATAATCAACAAGCAAACCACACCAAGGGGTGCTATGAATTTTGGTATCAAAGGAGGCAATTCAAGCAAGTCGGTAAGGAAGTTATAGTTTACAATTTTGAACTAATCTTGCAGAAGTTTTCACCATGCCAACTTGACAAGCAAATGTTGCTTCGGTCAAGTAAAGTTTGGCAGTTAAGTTAAAATTTAATAACTAATCTTCCTAAGCTATCTATTTCAAGATTGGGTACTCTAATGGTTCTTGATCAGATGTATGCTTTGGCAAGGCCGATTCTCCATGACAACTTGACAAGGGTGATTCTCTTTTGATTTGACATGGTTGTGTCAGCAAGAGCTCTTATTAGCTACAAGCACTCCCGCTATGTTCTCTCTCATCTTTTCGATGAACTTATGCGAAGCAAGGCTTTACTTTATGGCATATTGCATGTAAGCTTCCAAAGTTTGGAATGTGTTATTAGCATACGAACTTGGGGAAACTTGGCAACATGCCTACCTAATTTTTTCTTCGATATTGGTCTATTGAACCAAGCCATGAGGGCACACATTTTTGGAACATTGGCAATACGGATATAAGCTCACATTTTATGTCGAACTGTGATGTATCTGTGCCAGTACAAGCTGTGCAAGGCACATATGGCATCGGCTCACACTATTGAGACCATCATTAAAACCAAGGGTCTTATTATGGTGGGATTAATTCCACCCCATCATTGTTTATGCTTCCGCTAATATACTATCAACTACTCTGCTCAGGAAGAATTGACGCTGGTAGATTGGCTCGTGATTGTTGTATATGTCTACTTTGACGAGCACTTTATATCATTGGATCTATGCACAAGGTGCAAACAATATAGATGATACTTTTTGTGGGTAGCAAGTAGGAATAGCCTAGCTATCCAACACCTAATTCATGGTACAACATGAATAGACTAAGTGGGTCTCAAAGAAAAGGATTTCTTGTTTGAACATAGAAAATTTAATATGACTACCTTCTTTGGGGTGTTAGACATCTTTCTCTGCTATTCATGGAGAGATAATATTCTTTCACGATCTAGTTGTGAATAAGATTCCAACTTGAGAAGATCTATATCTTAGTTGCAATAATGATTGTGTCTCTAGGAGTGATATTTTCAAGGGTATGACCCAACTAATACACAATCACTCCTTAGGTGTTAGAATCATGGTTTGATCTCATCACATTTGTACTTTCAAGGAAATAAGTCGGCAATCTGCCAAGGGATAGTGGACAAGTTCAGCTTCCCAAGTTGATTCCAATCACTATTAAACACTATAGACTATGTTGGTCACCGTTGACCTGCTAGTTTGAGGAGTTTTCATATAGAGTCTAACCAAGGGGTTTGAATTGCAATTGCAACACCCTTACTGAATGCCAATTTCCATAATCTTGCCTAATGCTTACTCAAACCAAGAATGCAATGTGTTTAGAGTTTTCCTTCAATTGCTATTGCTTGTTGCTTTAGTATAGTGCATGGCAATGAGTGGTGTTGAGCGGCGGAGATGAAAAACAGACCCAATGGCCTCTACACCAAGACTAATGCACGATGGCCTCATTATGGGAGGTACACAATAGGGGCACCACCTAGCTAGGAATGCGGCTAGGACGCATGGTAAGGGGTTGGCACATAACACAAGGAAAATGTGACAGAAGGAGAGAGAGGGAGATAAAGAGATCATTAGAGCTTCATTAACATAGGCTTCATAAATACCATACAAACATTCATGAGGGGAATTTTACATAATCAACATCTTACAAACTCAGGTGCGCATGGTAACTTAAACCTCTTGGCCATTAAGAAACACACACACACACACACACACACACCCACCAAAAGAAACAATCATAGAAAATACTATACCATAGTAGAATTATTTGTGCATAGAGGTGCATACACAAGGATGTACATGTGAGAGTGTGAGTGCTAGAGCTTGATTGTGTGTTTTTTTTATACAAAAGGTGCATACACAAGGATGTGAGAGTGTGAGTGCTAGAGCTTGATTGTGTGTTTTTTTTTAACAAAAGAGGAGGCCTTCTTTTATAGGCCAAGAGAGTGATTAGGGAGAGATTATGAGTAAGAGGAGTTATTACAAGGTAGCCTCAATTAGGGGCACTCTCCCAATAAGAGAGCTCCATGTACCTTGTTTATTGACCAATTTCCTCCTAATGACGTTCGTCATGACGAGCTTTGTCTCTATGCCACCTTCCATAGCTTGAGTTCAAGAGCTTCTTTATAATATTTGAGACAATCTTGATCAAATAAGAGAAAATCTAGCAATAATGGAGAGAACCTATAAGAAATTATGAATTTTGATGGAAATTAAGCATAGTTTAAAGAGTGATTATGAGAGAGGTTGTCATAAAATATAATATCTAACTTTAACAAATGATTTTCTCATCTTAAATTGATCATTTAATATGGGAAGACAAAAGGAGAACAAGAGTTAGGATATAGATATGTGCTTCTAGAGCTATCTCAACAGGGGCCCTAAAGGAGAAATGGTTGCATCTCAATAGGAGTCCAAAATGGTTTACCAAAGAGAAATGTGCAATAAGTGCTTCTAGATTTACCTCAACAAGGGACCAAGAGGAGAGATGGTTACATCTCAATAGGGGTCCAAAAGGAGGTAGTCTATCAAAGAGCAACGTGCATCTAATGGAGCTTAAAAAACCTTAGGGTTAGCTTCATTAAAGACCTTCAAAACTTAGTGTTAAAAATTCCTTTGACCTTACGCAAGCTAGGGCAAACCTTGAGGTGGGAATCCTCCCCAAGCATGAGGCACTTGTCGACTTGCTAACTAAAGTTCTTAAAGCGTTTGTGGGAACCTTGCCCAAGCTTGAGGTGATTCTCATGCTTAAATGACTAAGGTTCTTGAAGTGTTCAATTCAAAGATAAACTCTCAAGAGGCATAAACGGTTTCCATGCTTAATTGACTAAGTGCTTGAATGGACCAAGCTTGAGAGGGGGTATACTCACACACATACACACACACACACACACACACACACACACACACACACACACACATTCTCTCATTGTGTGAAGTGAAAAGTGCAAGAGCTCCATGCCTTCTCGAAGCTTGTTGAAAAGTTGAGAGCCTACATCAACACTCTTGGCTATGGAATGCAAATCCAACCAAGAGCCATGCTTCAATGCTTAAGCTTTCCATATTCTTCATCTTCATTACTATACTATTATGCTATGCTAAGCAAAAAAAGTGATGATAAGTGAGGAACTATTTCTTTCTCCTATGAATGATTCTTCTTCCTCTTCCCTACCCTCATTCCCCGCTAGCTCTCTCCACCGTCAAAGGTGTTCGAGGCCTTGGGATAGTTATTGTTTTTTGCAAAAGTTATATTAGAAGCTTTCCATCTTCATAGAATCACCAAGGTCACAAGGAACACAAAGATTTTATTGTACCAAGTCTCTCTTGATGGGAGAATCCATAATACAAACGCCTTTTGGAGGGGGGACCGGCTCCAAGTAAATCCGGTCCACAACTATTGTCATGTTTTCTAATAATCTCTCTCTTGCAAAAGTATTGTTCATGCCAAGTTAATTAAGTACTGTGGTCATGTTGCTACCATCAATTAAGTTCACCCTCTATGTTCTCAAAGTAATCTCACAAAAATGCTCACTCTAGTTCTCTTAATTCCGCTATTCTCAAAGTTCATAGGTCATTTCCATTACATTGGTATCAAAGCATTTGGTTTCTCTTTTCTTACTTAAGAAGAGAGGTTCTTAAGTAGCCTATTAATGTTTGATTTTGTTAATTATATTAGGGTCAGTGAGATTGGGATCTATTATCGATTTTGTTGAGCCCACTATGTGGGATATGGTGCACACCTCGAGAGTTTTGGTCTTAATAATGAGGCCTTTTTAGACTTGCCTACGGCTTACCATTATTGAGCCATAAGAAGTTCAAAAGGAGCTATCCCTTGACAATTCTGCTATGTTATACCCACTCCACTACTCTCTATAATTAACCAATTCGAGCCGTGGGTGTAGATACTTTAGTGATTATTTTCAAAGGCTGAGAGGAGTAGCAACTAAGGTTTTGAATTACCAAAGGATACACTAAGTAAACACATAATTATAATTAGCATGGCTCACAATAACCAAGAGAGTAGAATAAACATTGAGAAAATTGATTTTGCACATGAAGGTGCTAATGATGATGCCTCCATGTTTATCAATTATCTTGTTACTAGGTTGCACCAAGCTATGTGCAAACCTACTTTGCAAGCCGAAGTTACCCAGCAACTTCACGCTTATGGGATTTCCCTTTCTCTCCAAGAGGAGAGAGAGTTTAGGAGGTCTCTTGATGAGACTCCCAAAGGAGGACCCTCTCCCATAAGAGAGGAGGAATCCAAAGAACGAGAAAGAAGCAAATCCCTAAGTTCCTCTGAAGATGTAGCTCCACGAAGACGGCGGTCTAGACTATCGTCAACTCCTCCCAAGAGGAAATGGTCAACCCATAGTCCTTCTCCTCATCACTCCAAAAGAAAAGAGAGGAAACAAAGGAAGAAAAAGGCATGAAAGAGGTCACCCTCTTCTCCTTCTTCTTCACCTTCCTCCTCTTCCAACAAAAGCAATAGTTATTCTCCTAGAGAATACAAGAGGAGAGGACATTGCAAAACTTACCCTGCATGGCGAAGGTCCCAAAAGCTCAAGGTATTCAAAGAGGGAGGAAAGAGTATCTCTTTTCTCACCTATGATGGCACCACCGACAAAGTATTGGCCTTCATCCAACAATTTGATGCGCCTTTGGATACGAGGGCTTCACGAAGTCCTCTAAGCTTTACCATGTAGCTATGCACTTCCAAAAATCTGCTCGTCAATGGTGGGCTAGCCTTTGTGGCAATGGTGAGGCCCCAAAGACATGGAAAACTCTACGAGTTTGCAGCATGAAGCAATTTCTTGCAAGCGATGCAAAGGACAAAGTGCTTACCAAATGGTGGAGCTTGAAGCTGCTCTTCAACAAGTCTATCCACAAATATGTAGACAAGCTTTGGGATTTACATCTCAAAGCTAAAATCTTTCAAAGGATAGCCTTCTCGAAACAAAATCAACAATTTTGTGCAGTATAACCTGAAGAAATGATTGAGTATGTCAACTCACAACGGCCTAGCACTATCACTGAAGCCATCAACCACACTATAGTTGCTTCAAGGATCAATTTTGAACAACGGGTGAGAAGAAATTTCAAGCCCATGAAAAACAAGGATCAAAATGAAGCTAAAGGGAAGAACAATGCTCAAAAATCTTCCCAAGGCAACACCAACACCAACACCAACAACAACAAGGCCAAGAAGAAAGGAGCTTACAAAGGTAAAAATAAGCTCTCTCCCGAAAAATTAGAGGCCTTTCATAAAGACCATAAATGCTTTAAGTGTGGGGAGCAAGGACATGGTTATCGTTCTTGCCTTAAAAAAAATGTACTCAATGACACTTCTAGAGCTTCCATGCTTGAATCTCCAAAAGAGGATACTCATTGCAAAGGCTCATTCCTATGCTTGGGGAAAAGTAAGGGAGCATGATGCGTTCATCTTGTTTGACACTGGCTCTACTCAAAACTTCATATCAATGGAGTTGGCCACTAAGCTGGGCATTCAAGCTTTTGAGATGGGAGATACTATAACTATTGACACAACTTTCAAGGGATAGCAAGCCTCCGTTACTCCCTTGATTGGTAAGTTTAGGCTTCATGTCCAAAGCTACATTGACAAAGAAGATTTTTTAATCTCTCCTCTCCAACATGAGTGTTATCCAAGGGGCACCATGGTTCAACCGCATGGCTGCCAACATGAAGTTCCCTGAAAGGAGAATCTATTTCACCTACAGGGAAAAGAGCATGTACATAGATGCTAATGATTCAGGGAACACCATATCCCTAGTAAATATGCTTGCTTTTGATAAGTCAATGAAAACCTCTATTTTTGTGTATATGAATTTTGTTAAAGAATTTTTAAATGATTCTAATGTTTTCACAAGTAGCAATAAAGGGAATCAAGAGGAATTAGAGTTGTCTAATTTCCTAAATGGATTCCAAGATGTTTTTGTTGATGCCATCCCTAGTGAGCTACCTCCAAAATGAGGGGATGCTGACCATGCAATAGAGCTTCTACTAGGAAGCGAACCACCTAATAAACCTCCTTATTGAGTTTCACAAGCTCAACAAGAGGATATGAGGAGGTTAGTGCATGAATTGGTGGAAAAAGGGATGGTGAGGCCTCCCTTGAACTGTGAGGCCGCACCATCATACCACACCCAATGTTGCTTAGGAGTGATACCCTCTTGTTGTAACCAGTCACGATGTAGCATGAAGCAGTGTTGCATGAACAACGTGTCATGCACCTTGTCATTTGATATGAAGAAGTGTATGCTTTTGACTACGTCCCCTGCCCTGCGGTAGTGCGTTAAGTGTACAAAAATGGTTACTTGACTAGAGTGCCAATACTTTGATTGAATCTCATTTTGTTCCTTGAAGGCATAATTCTCTGCAAAATCAACAACTGACACGACGACATTGTTTAGAAACCGAAGAAGGCAATCCTTGAATTGTTGTCCTTGCCATTGAGCCACATAGTTATGAGTGATAAAGAGCTCCAACTTGGTCTTCAAGAGTTGAAGAAACTCTCAACATTGCATTTCTTTGTGCAAAAGATCTTTTCTTTTGTTACTATTTCCATGCTTGTCTTGAGCTTGTACATATGCAAATACTTTCACATTAATACTATTACCTGGCTTTACTGTCTCCAAGCAGCATAATTCCAACCTATTCACATGTCAAACACTCTCCCATCAAGCATTCCCTTCTATGGAAAACTGCATCTGCGGGCTTTGGACAGAGAACAGACTCCCATGTATGTGTGATCTTTGAACGTGTGATGTGAAGCTAAGCAACCCTTGCTAGTGTTCTCACCTGGGGCACATATACTGCATATACAATCACAACCTACTCTATGCAGCCCAAAAGCACGAGAGTGCATGTGGTTCAGTGTGTCCTTCAAAAAAGACAGTTGCACATGGTATTTGCAACAACACGTGTATCTATCCTTCAGACGCCTACAAAAGAATGGCTTCAACATCTCAAACATTCTCATGCCAATCTTGCAATGTGGATGTTTTTCCTTGAATCTACGAAAGAACTCAACCTGCAACATCCAAATGATGATCAATATTCAGATTGCTAACTAGGTCATCTAGCAATTTCATGAAAACAAATCATAGTATTAAATAGCACAATCAACATCCTAATGTGCATGCAACCGCGTATGTTAACTAGCATAAAGAGTGTTAGTTATCATATATCTTGTGTTTACCAGGTAACTCTGTATGCTAGGTAGAGCACAAGGCATGCTAACTAGCACAGACCATATGCTAACTAGCATACTCATTAGGACACCCATCATGCTGTTGAGCATACTAGGTATTAGCTAGCAAAAATTATGTTAATTAGCATACATCTTGTGCTAACTAGCTAACTCTGTATGCTAGGTAGAACACAAGGCTTGCTAACCAGCATACTCCATATGCTAACGAGTATACTCCATATGCTAGCTAGCACACCCCACCCAGCTGTTAGTTCTAACTAGCATAACCCTTGTCTTAAATAGCATACTAGTTGTTAACTAGCATAAGTGGTGTTAACTTGCATACTTTTTGTGCTGAACAACTAACTTTGTATGCTATTTAGAACTCAAGGCATGGTAACTAGCATACTCCATATGCTACCTATCAAACTCCATGTGCTAACTAGCATAATCATTTTCTGTTAGACATCGTACTTATCATGAAATTGAGCATACTAGGTATGTAACGAGCATACTAGGTATGTTAATTGGCATACCGGGTATGTTAATTAGCATACATATTGTGTTAACCAACTAGCTCTGTATGCTATTTAGGACCCAAGGCATGCTAACTAGCATACTCCATATGCTAACTAGTACATACATTCCATATGCTAACTAGCACAGTGCATATGCTAACTAGCACAGTCTATATGCTAACTAGCATACTCCATATGCTAACTATCATACTCACTATGCTAACTAGTATACGCATTAGGACACCCATCATGCTATTGAGCATGCTAGGTGCTAACTAGCATAAATGATGTTAATTAGCATACAGCTTGTGCTACTAGCTAACTTTATATGCTAGATAGAACACAAGGCATGCTAACTAGCATACTCCATATGCCAGCATACTCCATGACTAGAACACAAGGCATGCTAGCTAGCATACCCAGCCCAGCTGCTAGTTCTAACTAGCATAACCCTTGTCTTAAATAACATACCCATCATGCTAGTGAGCATACTAGGTGTTAACTAGCATAAGTGGTGCTAACTTGCATACCTTTTGTGTTGACCAACTAACTATGTATGCTATTTAAAACTCAAGGCCTGCTAACTAGCATACTCCGTATGCTACCTAGCAAACTCCATATGCTAACTAGCATAATCACTTTCTATTAGACAGTGTACTTATCATGCAATTGAGAATACTAGGTATGTTAACTAGCATACCAGGTATGTTAATTAGCATACATATTGTGTTAACGAACTAGATTTGTATGCTATTTAGAACCCAAGACATGCTAACTAGCATACTCCATATGCTAACTAGCACAGTCAATATGCTAACTAGCACAGTCTATATGCTAACTAGCAAAAGTCTACAGATCAATATGCTATTGATCATCATATACAAGTAACTGTGCACTAGAGATGCAATACATAAAATGCATAAGTTATGGTACAAGTATGTAATTGATCACCTGAGGCTCGTCTAGGAGGTGCACATGGTGTTCTATGTACCTTTTCCTCCCCATCCTCTTTCGACAAACATCCTTCTTGTTCGGTGAAACGCGAGTTTCCACTTTCCAAAATGTGAAGACCAATTCCTTAATTTCATCAGTGATAGGGCTATGACAGTGTTGCTTGTGACATGCAACCAATGAAAACAATCGACCATCAACATGAGGCTTCGCCTGTCATGATCTCGCCTTGTGCAAGGTGCGACGATTGACATTTAGGACCCTAACAATTTTTGCAATAGGCATGTTTTCCTTTGAATTCAACATCATCTGCAATGCTGCATTCTTCAAAAACAACTCCTCATTGGAACCTGGCTGCTTGACGGTAGCTAGTGTGCTGCGGACATTGGATACAATTGTGGTATGTACAACAGCCTCCTCCTCGAAAGACTCATCCAAGATCGCCCGAACATGCAGATGTTGAGCAACAAGATTCCAGATTTCCACTTTTCTTCTGTACTAAAACCTTTAGTCCTACTCTTGAAAGCTCTCACAATCTCGGAGGAGATTTTCTTTTTCTCCTCATCATTGAGGGCATGATGTTGTTGCTCAAATTTCATTTGTTTCTGCTCCCGTTGTTTCCTCTTTCTTACTCTCTCATATTTCCTGATTAGAGAAAGATCTGGGTCTTGGCAGTTGTAATTCATTGCCTATAGTGGCTCTCTTCTTCTTTTTCCTGAGAACTATAGACGTGCATAATATGTTACTTAATTAAAATCAATTTAAATGTATAGCTGTCAACACTTGATGTTGTAATACACACATACTATGAGCAAATGCCCTCACAAAACTATAGATGTGACCAACCAAACCAATGACATCATTTGAAGTGGGTAGCTACACATAATATTTGCTTACCATCACATCACAGGACGGCTCCATTTCCAGCATTGGAGCTAGTGGCAATAATGTTGGATGCTGGTTCTCTATTTTTGTAGGTCTGTGTCGGAACGAGAGAAAGAGCTTAGCTTTGACAACTCATCTTTGAGGCAGGATGCCTGGCGCCTAGAACGAGAGAGAGAGAGAGAGAGAGAGAGAGAGAGAGAGAGAGAGAGAGAGAGAGAGAGAGAGAGAGAGAGAGAGAGAGATTAAATTTGATATCCCCTCTTAGAGAACCATATATTGACACTTGAGCAAAATAGATAAGACATAAAAGACAATAGACAATATACAAAGACCAAATCGATAGAAAAAATATATATATATTTTAAAAAATTCTTAGTACATTCGGTTCTAGTAGGAGACTAATTGAGTCTCAAAATCCATGAAAGAATAGACCTATACCTGCCACCATCCAACACAAGCAACTAGTTAGAACATGGGCAACCTTGATGGGAAGACAGGTATCCAAACAGTCTATTCTGCTTGTTATTGCTGTCCCATAGCCTTAAGCCCCTTCACTCTCCTTATATGCATTTGGAGGGAGTTTTCTCTTTGCTTCTCTATCAGGCATGATCCGTTTTTTAACGGTATTTTCTACAATAGGTTTGTTTTTTAGGCTTTCCTCTACCATAATTTCATCTGGTACACTGGTTGTTTCTGATTTGATGATGAAGCTTGATTTGCATCCTTCCAGAAAATCACATATGGCGGAGGGACATGGCTTTCCATTGGATAAGTAGCATCTCCTGCGAGTTTTTGGGCTTGCATTCTCAAAGGATTGTATATCCCCATAGTTTGGCTTCCGATAGAAAGCATCATACCCTGTAGTACAATTTCATAAACCAGAGTATGTTTATTAGTGGTCTACTCTAGATGCTAGCTTTTAAGAGTAGCTGGAGAAAACTCAGGCGGAAATCACCTTTTGCATAGTGATTACAAGTGACTTTGGAAAATCTACCCTCCAAGTGGATAGAATGAGATCCTGAGAGGATAAAGAGAAAGATAGAGAAAGAAAGAGAGATAGAAAAAATTAGAAGCGGAACTTCATTTTGGGGTTATATAAAGGATAATATATATATCACTAGTAATTTGCCAAAATTTTGACAGAGTTTTGTTTGTAAGTAGACACATTTTTCAAAAATTAGATCAGCCCTCCTTTTGTAGGAGCCTCACATGAGGATTTTTTTCAAATGATAAATCTAGAACTACTTAGTCAAGTATGTACGCAATTTTCAAGACATGGTTATGTTAGATCCTGAATTTTTAGAAAGTCTTTTCCTTTTGGCAAAATTTTGCCAGAGTTTTGTTTGTAATTAGTCATGTTTTTCAAAATAAACTTGCCCTCCTCTCGGAGGAGCCTCACATGAGGATTTTCTTCAATGCACATACCAGTCAACATACCATTTCCATATTAAATTACTTTACAAGTTCTTAAATAAAAAAAATATAAATCAAACTTTCCTAAATGGTTTAAGACCAATACTAATAAGTAACTTTTGTTTAAACACTTATAATGTCTAGAAAGACTCAAAAAGAATTTATGCCAAATTCTAGTTGAACATCTTCTCAGTAGACCAAAAGTCCACCTGAGAGCTCGGGGTCGTCATCCGTACACTTTGTGTTGAGACCTTTTCGGATGCTTTCCGATGTGAGGCTGTCAAAAAAGACCATACAAAAATACAATTTCCTGAGCAGATGTTTACCATTATGTGACATTCAGTCAACCACTGTTCAAAAAACATCCTGTTTACATACGACCTATTATGCATATTGCCAAGCTCTTCTTATCAATAATCTTACCATCTTTCAGATTGTGTTTTTTTACCCAATAAAATGAAACCATGGTATATTAGACGTACGTTAATGGATTTACCACCATTCATGTTACACCATGCTTACTACTTTTGCATAATCTTCTGTCTACCACCTAGAGTGTATTCTATCTTATTGCATGGAAAATTAAAAGCTTGTTTGGTCTGTTTTTTGCCTATTAGCCATGTATCCCGAGCTAGTGTCCTTTGTCATGCATATGAGATACAGTTTTTTGAACCATGCGGACTATATGGCTTTCCGGTTAGTGTTTATACCATGCGGATTTTTTTCCCCAAATATTTCCCCCATTTTATGCCCTTTATACACATATTTAACAAGTATACTGTATGCTATGCAAAGCAATTATCTGTTCTTAGTTACTCCATGTCTACTTTACATAACTTTACATTCTATTTAACTGCCAAGAGTTCTTTTTTTCAAAAAACATAAAGCAAAAAAAACAGTGTATGATTACGTCTGATGAGGAGCACAACTCCTTTATGTGTTGCTGTGTCGCCACACAAAGTTGCTAATGATCCCACTCTTTGGATGCTTCAATGCCGTTCCTCCTATGGGGCACTAAGCTGCTAGCTATATGTATTTGTGTGTGTGCTGGCTTACGTTCTGTGTAGGAGATGAGCCAGGTAGCAACTTCCTTGCCTATGTGTATGTTGTGAGAGGATACGGCTACGTGAGTGGGTTAAGTGAGAGCATTCGGGTATGATAGTACCATGTGTTAGTGCTCTGTATGTGCGTATGAGCTATATTGTAGCGTTGCGTTTTTATATGCATAGTGCACCGTTTTCCCTTTTGGTGTTTTCAATACCCCCATGCGCTCGAGAGACTGCATGTAACATGCCAGCTATGAGCTCCTCCTTATCAGGAATGCGCCTCACGGTACAGTTAACGTATTCCTTTTGTCTCATTCTATGTTAAGTATTTCCAGTAGGTGAGCCACCTTTACACAAGGTTCCATTTATTTTAGGCCTAGGGTTTCCAATGTGTTCTAGAGAGAGAGAGAGAGAGAGAGAGAGAGAGAGAGAGAGAGAGAGAGAGAGAGAGAGAGAGAGAGAGAGAGAGAGAGAGAGAGAGAGAGAGAGAGAGAGAGAGAGAGAGAGAGAGAGAGAGAGAGAGAGAGAGAGAGAGAGAGAGAGAGAGAAACTTGAAAAGTGGATGTAATTTTTTAAGACTTGTTTTTGCTAAAAAATTATTGACCTAGATTGTACATTATCTCGGCTAGGATACACCCAGAGAGAGATATAGATACCGAGAAAAATTCCTTTTAGGTTATTAGCTAGTGTTTGCAATATCACCTAATATAATCCAACGATGGATAGATTGAGAGAAACACGAGGGTTAAAATAGGAAGATACTCCCGAAAGTGTTGGTTTAAAACTTCAAGAGAGAGAGAGAGAGAGAGAGAGAGAGAGAGAGAGAGAGAGAGAGAGAGAGAGAGAGAGAGAGAGAGAGAGAGAGAGAGAGGCCCACCCCCAACCTTGGGAGTATGCCCATCTGGTGGGGGATAGCCCACCAAGTAGACATATCCCCCGCCAATGATTAAAATTTGAGTTTGTCTTAGACTCTTGTTCTCAAATTTTAAGTGATCTTGAGAACAATATCAATCTTTCCAAAATCTGGTGTTTGTCAAATTATACTTTATCCACTAGTACACAATATCAATGTCTATGTGAACCATAATACCCATGATTACTATTGTAACACATCTGGTGACAACCTATCTTGCAATGTTTATTTAGAAAACACATTTGTACAACTGTCATGGTATCCGTTCTCAAACCTTTATTTTTTTTAAAAAAAGGGGGTTCTAAACTTATATGAGTGTACATATGAA
The DNA here is from genome assembly GCF_014529385.1 of Adiantum capillus-veneris. NCBI lineage: Eukaryota > Viridiplantae > Streptophyta > Polypodiopsida > Polypodiales > Pteridaceae > Adiantum > Adiantum capillus-veneris. The sequence goes on along the minus strand of NC_140953.1, from coordinate 107,243,756 downwards.
AATAAAAAGTTGCCATCCTGTTGTGTGCTGAAATGGTATTTTAGTCCACCCTCCTTCTTTTCATTGTGTGTCCTCGCTTTGCTGATTACTCTCCTGCATCCAATCCACTTGTTTCAGAGATATTTATCATATTATTATTATAATTATGTACACCATATTCTATTTCTTATTCGTTCAGTATATCTATCAGAGATTTGATCTTGAATCGGATACTAGTGAAGTTACCTTTTACTAGAAATTGTGTGATTATTGTTTTGATGCGTGTTCTTTTGAATCCGTTCGAAGGAAACAAAAAGCTCAGTCGTTGTAAACCATTAAATGCTGTAACTACACATGAAGCATTATAAATGATGGGTAAGATTTGTGACACACATACTTTGTATGATAACTGTGCAGGCCGATTGCTGGCTGCTTGTATGAATGATACTTGGTGTCCTGGTAATGCGTCTTTTTTCCATGCTGTTTTCGTAGTGTATTCTCCGATGAAAGGTCTTTGTAGAATTATTCGTGTTCAAATATGTAGAGCCAAACTTTCTATGAGTTGGTTTAATTGAAATGATATCCAATGGATATATTGTAAAGGGGTCCTCAAGGGACAAAGGTCTGTTGTGATTAATGCATTTTCTAGTATATGTGTTATTTATGAATAGAAGATCATCCATATACCGATTAGAGTGTATGAAAGGTAAAAGCATATCAGTCTCTTTGAGTCTAGATAAATTTCTAGAATATTCTAGCTCAAACCAAGCAAGGTATAGATTGCACCATAAAGGAGAACATGAGTATCCCATTGGAATTCCTTTAGTTTGTCGATATATATCAGACCCTAACCTTGAGAAACAATTGTCTAACACAAAGATATTTAAAGCTTCCAAGAATTCGAAGGACCACTTCACTTCTGAATTCTTTTTTGTAAGGGTGATTTTGTTTCTGGATTGTTTAAACTCTTTATAACCTTGGCCAGCTACTAATTTTTTAATGTTTCTCAAAGACTCCATCAGGCTATGCTTCGCATGGTGGGGAATTGCTTCATAATAAGTTTTAATATCATATGTATGAATGAAATAAATCAGTTTAGGAAGGTTTATCAAAGCTTCATACTGTGTTAGCAACAAGCTAACACGGACACCATTTTTCGGAGTTCTCTTTGTAAAACATTTATTATTTTGATAAATCGCGAATATTGTAACTCCTATTTTCTCGGATAAACTCTGTAATTAATGAGCCGAGGCTACAAGCTTCCAGATTGTATCAGCCAGTCACTACCCAACTTTGGTAGAACTCCAGATTATTAGTTTTGACCACTCAAAAACCTTGGCTAAGGTATAAAAGCCAAATTTGTAAGTTTTTAATAAGTTTTTGGATAAGAAATACATAGCGTGAGCTAACAGCGCTCACTTCTCTCCTTCTCGCGCTTCTTACTCCCTCTCCGGTTGTCACATTGCGATTGCGTTTGTTGCATTGCAACCGCAGGTAAGAGCTCTACGCATTGATGTAAACACATCACAATATTTCGTAGCTTTTGGCATCACTGACCCGCGGCTTAATTTCATCATAACTTGAAATTTACACTTTTAAATCGAAAACTAAGCATAGGCGGGGTATTGGGGTATCATTGCTAAGCATTTAGACGCATTCTGGGTCGAAAACGACTAGGTCAAAAATCCATTGCCGTTAATCATCATGATTTTGTAACTTGACCTAAAGTGGGGTTTGAGACTATAAGCATGTGTGCATAGGTTTGATAAACATGTCCTAGAAGTTTTGTTACATTTGGATGTTATTTGATGCTGTAACGGATGTGAATTGTTTGCCGATGAGCGATTGGCTTTTGGTGATTTCAGTCACTTGAGTGTAGTTTGAGTTAGATGCAAGTTGTTAGTTGTTTTTCGAGAGATTGACAACCTCTTGTAGCCTCTATGCACTAGTTGAGTCAGCTTCGTCTCATGGTTTGACAAATTAATCGTGGTTTTCGCTAATACTGCAATAAGGTAGGATGGTGAGGTTAGACATGCGTCCCACATTTGGTGCCGTTGCCAAGGAACGAAGAGACCTTAAATAGGGAAAAACACGAACGTCTTGTTTAGTTGTCCTTGAACTTTCTCTGGGTTTGCCTAGAGTTCAAAACTTTCTTTTAGAAACCGCATAGCTTAAGATTGTCGTCTTGTCTGTGTAGAAGTAGCTTGGAAGTAATTGTACTTGCTGAGTGCCTTTAGGATTGTAGAATTAGATTAGGATTTGGAGAATGATTGGTAGACGAGACAAGTCTTACGATCAATTCTCAAAAAAACATAAAACACAAGAAATCAAGTGTTTGTGGACACTTTCCACAACCCCATTGCATGAGAATCTAGGAGTAGGGTAAGTAGGATCTGAGGTGGATTTCAGAACATTGCTTTCTCTGAAAGAATCAAGTGTGAGTTGTTATTGAAAGTTGCAGAATTTCAGGTCTACAGCTAGAAATAGCTAAAAAAGACTTGAATCCACTCAATCCGACTGGAGAGTAAGCCTAAGAGTTGTCTGAAATAGTTGGTAAGCTCAAAGACACTTCGAGGTAAAAATTTCAAGAGTTGGCGAAAACTCATATTATTTACTTTTTCTTGACATTTTAGGCCAAATTAAGTTTTGACTTGATTCATAGGCTTAAAATAGCTGATATAAAGATTGTCTTTGAGAAAATTGCAAAAAGGTGTTCATTTCAAACTTGAAGTTAATAATCACGATTATCAACTTTCTACTCTAAATTGACCAAGGTTCATACCATTGACTCATTGCATGTGTACAAGAAACTTTTGTAAAGGCCCAAGAGATTTGGATCACTAAATTGGCAAAAAACTGGGTAAAAACTAAAGTTTGTACTGACTTTTTGAGTCTTGAGTATAAATTGGGAAAAAATTTATCCAAACTTGTTGAAATTTGATACGTTGATGTGATAAACATGTGTACATGCTCAGTTGACCAAAAATCTGCAAAAATTTGTCAAATATAAATAATTGTGATTATTTACATCTGCCCTATTTGTCAACTTTTTTGACCAAGTCAGTATACCACTAGTTTGACCATGTTGTAATAAGCCCACAAACCAAATTTGGTAAGATTGGGATCACTGGATTGAAAATTGTGACTTAAATTGCAAAGTTAGTCTGCGGACAGATAATTGATGACCTTTTGACCAAAAATTATCCAAACTTGATGAAACTTGGCTGGTGACGCTAACTAAAGTTGCTTAACAGATCTGTGTCAAATTTGGGACAAAAACTTGTAAAAATATAGATGGAGTAAATAATTGTGATTGTTTTACATCTGCTTCAAAATTGACGATTTTGCAAAGTTGAGTATACCACAAGGTCAAGCATATCAAGTAGACCTCACAAATCCATTTTGATGAACTTTGGATCCCAAAAGTGAGACTTAAGCTAGATTCTCGAAATCAAAGTCTGCAGACACAAAACACTTGATAAACTTGATCAGATTTGTCCAAAATTGTTGAAACGTGTCCAGAGACTTTAACAAGTTGTATACTTGCCAAACCAATCAAAAAAGTACAAAAAACTGACAAAAGTAAATAATCGCGATTATTTACTTTTGCTATACAGAGACATCAATTTTGACTTTTGAACTTATACAGTGATAGACCAACATAATATAAAGCCACATGGCAATTTTGGGTTCAATCGGATCAAAATTGGTACAAATACACTCAGTTTACAGGTTGCAGATCAAACCTTTGAATTTTTGCTAAGTCGAATCTGAAAGTCAAATTTTGACTCATAGCTCGATTTGAAGTGATATACAGAGGCCAATCATGAGAGTTAGCAAAAACTCTACTGTTTTTATAAAAGAATAGCTAACTTGATCAAATTTGTATAGGAATCAGGTTGCAGACGAGGAATCCGGGGCTTGACAAAAAGTTGCAATTGAATCAAGTGGAAATCGATGACAAGTCAATTCAAAGGTGAGTACTCTATGCAGGGCTTCATAACTCTATATGAACCTTAGATCTGGTCGTGTACTAGGAAATCAGGGTATACTCGGAGAAACCTCTAGTAGAGTATCTACCAAAGAAAGCGTGAGTCAAGGAAATTCCTTGCACACAATTCCTGAAAAAGTCTCAAACACTTTTTCAGATTCAACATCCGAAATTTCTTCTTGCTCAACTCACTCGGAAACCGGAACGACAGTGCGCTATAAGCATATACTATCTTTTTACAAGACTAACCGTCATGGAGCCCAGGTTTACTTGGATCCTAACGAGAAGTGTGCTATTCGGATGACCATGGTATTGAGTTCGAAGAAGAGGTTAGGGCAAACAAACAAGGAAAAATGTACATGGATCGAAATAGAACTCAGTATTTACAAGTCAAAAACCCTGACATGATAGACAAATGGGGGTTAGAAGTAAACACCATAATCCCAGATATGTCAGCAAAAGAACCACAACTTTAGAATTCGAGGGATATGATCAAGTAGACTTGAAGCCTTTGAAACGGCTTAGTACGGATAATCCTAGGATCGGAATCTATTGTTGGGAAGATAGAAACATAAAAGATCTTTTGTGGACTTCTCATGCCAAACCAGGACAATTAACGGCCATGAAGATAATCTATATCTTCAAGATCAAAGATAAGGGATCGGGAGACCTACCAAACTACCTATTTAGGGATTGTTATAACAACAACTTTGTTATGATGACTCCTGAGGAGGTAGAACAAACCAAATACCAAGGGTATTCCATACGGGATTGGAGATTGGGGCAAGGACCAGAAGCAATTCTAAGAGATGAACATTGTGAGAGATCATCTGAGAGTAATGTAAAGAAACCAGAAACCACCTCATCACGTAGAAAACCGGGTGACACTAAGGCCAGTCCAGGGCTACATGAGTCACTATTTCCAACAGACTGGTTTGAAGGACTCGGAACAGGACCAAGTGCCAGAAGACCAAAAGTTGAACCAAACAGACACGTCAGACTAGCTGATTTTCAGAAATGGGTCAGAAAATACAGTGGATCAGGGGATCCATACGACCACTTAGCAAGCTTTAAGCAAGTGCTAAGAGAAAAGCGTATATTCGATTTCCATACTCAATTCGAGGGGTTTGGAATGATTATAGAAAGGAAAAGCATTGACATGGTTCCAAAACATTCCACCAAGGTCAATCATGGACTTGAACACATTAGCTCAAGGATTTGTAGCTGCTTGTTCAAAACCGGGATCAAACATAATGCGGTAGCTCAAATCTACAGCTTTAAACAGAAACATGCCGAGTCTGTTAGGGATTGTGCAACTCGAATGAAACAATACATTGCCACATGCCTAGAGATGGAGATACCTGTAAAAGAACGACTTGTATCTTTGTTTCTCGAGGGACTGCTAAACAAAGAACTTCATGCTATACTCTATAGTAAGAAGCATACAACCCTAGAAGCATGTGTGTCATATGCTATTGACTTAAGAGACAATTGCAAAATTTTCAACGAAGAAGATGTCCCTAAGGATAACCAAAGCAAGAAAACAGCATCCACTAAAGTAGCACAACTGGGACGGCTGCTGCAGCACTACTCTCAGCCATAGAAGATATGCTTAAAAGGATGAACGACATGATGAACAACATGCAAAAAGCACCTATGAGGGGACCAGGACAAGGGATACCTCCATAGGGACAACCAATTAGGCCACAAAAATGGTGTGCAATGTCATAAAATCTAATATCTAACCAACCCAAATGATTTTCTCATATTAAATTGATCACTTAATGTGGGAGAATAAACGGGAAAAGTGTTAAGATATAGATATGTGCTTATAGATCTATCTCAACACGGGGCCAATGGTAAAGGGGCCCAAAAGGGAGATGGTCTATCAAAGAGCAAGGCTAACCAATGGAGCATAAGACCTTAGGGTTAGCTTCATTAAAGAACTCCAATAAATGTGTGTAAAAGTCCTTTGACCTTAGGTAAGCTAGGGCTGAGCTTGAGGTGGGAACCCGGCCCAAGCTCGAGGTGCTTGTCCTACTTGAGGTGCTTGTCGTGCTTGAGGTGTTTGTCATGCTTGAGGTGCTTGACTGGCTCCATGCTTGAGGTGCTTAACTTGCTGCATGATTAAGGTACTTGAGGTGCCTTGAGAAGCTTGCCTGAGATGCTTGTGGGAACACCCCCTAGTTCAAGTGCTTTGTCATGCTTGGTGAGTAAGGTGCTTGATCACCTAAAGTCAAAAGCATTCCTACAAGAGGGGGGGCGAGCCCTTTTCCTAGGGGCTAGAGAGAGAACACCCACTCACACACACAAGGGAAGCCCCAACTTGAAGAGGCAGCAAGGACACATGTCAGGTCCCTACCCATGTTACCTTCATGTGTTGCTTGAAGCCTATTGGCTAGGCTTCAAAGGGGTCCAATGATAAATTACTTGAATTATCTAATTGATTTTGCATTTATCAAGTCCTCTCTCTCAAAGGGGAAAGGGGGACACTTGTCCCAAGGCTACCCATGTTGCTTGTAATGGCTCCTGCTTGTGATTGGCTAGGCCTGGAGGGGTCCAATGAGCTTCAAGCATGAGCTACAAGGGGGGTCGACCCAAGCTAGCTAGGGGCTTGCTTGAGGGGTATACTCACCCACACACACTCACAATCACTCTCATTGTGTGCTATGCAAAGTGCAAGAGCTCCCTCTCCAAGCAAGTAGAGGTTGAGAGCCTACACCAACACTCTTGGCTATGGAGTGCAAATCCTACCAAGAGCCATGCTTCAATGCTTGAGCTTGTCATCTCCTTCTTCTTCATTACTATGCTATTATGTATGCTAGCAACAAGAGTATGATAAGTGAGGAACTAGTTCTTTCTCCTATGAAATGTTTCTTTTTCCTCTTCCCTACCCTCATTCCCTGCTAGCTCTCTCCACCTTCGAAGGTGTTTGAGATCTTGGGACTGAGGCTTGGGACAATTAAAGCTTTCTTCAAGTTCATGTTATGCTATGATTGTGTTGCATGAAGCTTTCCATCTTCATTGCATCACCTAGGTCACAAGGAACACAAAGAATGTATTGTAACAAGTCTCTCTTAATGGGAGAAATCATAATACAAATGCCTATTGGAGGGGGGACCGGCTCCACATAAATCCAATCCTCAACTGTTGTCATGTTCTCTAAATTCTCTCTCTTGCAAAAGTATTGTTCATGCCAAGCTAACTAATTGCTATGATTATGTTGCTATCTTCAATTATGTCTACCCGCTATGCTCACAAAGTTATTTCTCGAAAGTATTCTCATTAATTTCCGCTATTCTCAAGTTGAATAGGCTAATTCCATTACATTGGTATCAGAGCATTTGGTTTCTCTTTTCTTGCTTAAGAAGAGAGGTCCTTAAGTAGCCTATAAATGGTTGATGTTGTTAATTATAATAGGGTAAGTGGAACTGGGATCTAATATCGGTTTTTTTAAGCCCACTATGTGGGGGATGGTGCACACCTCGGGAGCTTTGGACTTAATAATGGAGTCTTTTTAGACTTGCCTACAGCTTTACCATTATTGAGCCATAAGAAGTCCGAAAGGAGCTAGCCCTTGGCAACTCTGCTATGTTAGACCTACTCCTCTACTCTCTATAATTAACCACTTTGAGCCGTGGGTGTAGATACTTAAGAGCTAATTTTCAAAGGCTAAGAGGAGTGGCAACTAAGGTTTTGAATTGCCAAAGCATACACTAAGTACATACATAAAATTTTGTTAACATGGCTGACAATAATCAAGAGAGTAGAATGAACATTGATAGCTTTGATTTTGCACATGAAGGTGCTAATGATGATGCTCCCATGTTTGTGAATTATCTTGTGACTAGGTTGCAACAAGCTATGGGCAACCCTACCTTGCAAGCCGAAGTTACTCAACAACTTCGTGCCTATGGAATTTCCCTTCCTCTCCAAGAGGAGAGAGAGCTTAGGAGGCCTCTTGAAGAGACCCCCAAAAGAAGACTCTCTCCCATTCGAGAGGAGGAATCCAAAGAGAAAGAAAGCAATGAAAGTCTAAGTTCTTCTGAAGATGTGGCTCTACGAAGAAGGCGGTCTAGACGATCGCCTACTCCTCCCAAGAGGAAAAGAGCAACCCATAGTCCTTCTCCTCATCACTTTGAAAGGCAAGAGAGGAAACAAAGGAAGAAAAGGGTTAGGAAGAGGTCACCCTCTTCTCCTTCTTCTTCACCTTCCTCCTCTTCCGATGAAAGTTATGGCTATTCTCCTAGAGAATACAAGAGGGGAGGACATCGCAAATCATTTCCTGCATGGCGAAGGTCACAAAAGCTAAAGAAGTTCAAGGAGGGAGGAAAGAGTATCTCTTTTCTCACCTACGATGGCACCTTTGGTGCTACCAACAAAGTCTTGGACTTCATCCAGCAATTCGACGCCGCCTTTGGGGACGAGGGCTTCATAGAGTCCTCCAAGCTACGTCATGTAGCTATGCACTTCCAAAAATCAGCTCGTCAATGGTGGGCTAGCCTTGGTGGCAATGGAGAAGCCCCAAAGACATGGAAAACTCTACGAGTTTCCATCATGAAGCAATTTCTGCCAAGCGATACTAAAGATAAAGTTCTTACCGAATGGCGCGGCTTGAAGCTTCTCTCTCATGAGTCTATCAACAAGTATGTAGACAAGTTTTGGGATTTACATCTCAAAGCTATTGTCTTTCAAAAGATAGACTTTGCCGAGCAAAGACAGCAATTCTGTGCGGGATTACCTGAAGAGATGGCCGAATATATCAACTCTCAACGGCCCGGTACTATTACCGAAGTAATCCACCACACCATGGTTGCTTCACGCATCAATTTCCATCAAGGGGCTAGACGTAATGTCAAGCCCATGGAAAACAAAGATAAAAATGATGTAAAGGGGAAATCCAATGCTCAAAATAATTCCCAAGGCACTTCCAACAACAACAACAACAACAACAACAACAATCGGTCCAAGGAGAAGGGAGTGTACAAAGGTAAAAACAAACTCTCTCCTGAAGAGCTTGAAGCGTTTCGCAAGGACCATAAGTGTTTCAAGTGTGGAGAGCAAGGACATGGCTATCGTTCTTGCCCCAAGAAGAATACTCGCAATGAGACTCCTAGAGCTTCCACCATCGAAGCTCCAAAAGAGGATGCTCATTGCAAAGGATCATCACTCTCCTATGCTTGGGGAAAGGTAAGGGAGCATGATGCCTTCATCTTGTTTGACCCTGGCTCTACTCTTAACTTCATGTCAATAGAGTTGGCCACCAAGTTGGGCATTCAAGCTTTTGAGATGGGAGATATAGTAGTCGCTGATGCGGCTTTCAAGGGACAACAAGCCTCCATTACTCCCTTGATTGGGAAGTTGAGGCTTCATGTCCAAAGCTATGTCGACAAAGAAGACTTCTTCATCTCTCCTCTCCAACATCAGGATGTTATCCTAGGGGCACCATGGTTTGATCGCATGGCTGCCAACATGAAGTTCCCTGAAAGGAGAATTTACTTCACTTACAGGGGAAAGAACATGTATATAGATGCTAGTGAGCGTGGTCGTACTATTCCACTTGTAAATCCTCTTTCTTTTGATAAATCAATGAAGAGCTCAGTTTTTGCGTACATGATTTATGTCAAAGAGTCTATAAAAGCTAATAATGTTTCATCAAATGAAAATGATAGGAATCAAGAAGAGTTAGACTTGTCTACTTTTCTAAAAGGATTCCAAGATGTGTTCATCGATGATATCCCTATGGACCTACCTCCAAAACAAGGGGATGATGACCATCGTATTGAGCTCCTTCTAGGAAGCTCACCGCCTAACAAACCTCCTTATCGAGTCTCACAAGCTCAACAAGAGGAGATTATGAGGCAAGTACAGGAATTGGTAGACAAAGGGATGGTGAGGCCTAGTTCCTCTCCCTTTTGTTCTCCAGTCCTTTTAGTGCAAAAGAAAGATGGTACATACCGTATGTGTGTGGACTATCGAGCACTAAACCATATCACTATCAAAAACAGATTTCCTGTACCCCGGGTAGAAGATCTGTTTGATAAGCTACAAGGCTCTACCTACTTCAGTAGGATTGACCTTAAGAGTGGCTATCATCAAATAAGGATAGTGGATGAAGATATCTTAAAGACCGCGTTTCGCACAACATTTGGTCTTTATGAATATCTAGTCATGCCTTTTGGCTTGACTAATGCACCAGCTACGTTCAATCGTTTGATGGAGAAAATTTTTAGACCATATCGAAAATTCACTGGAGTGTTCTTTGATGATATCATCATCTACTCCAAGTCTTTGGAGGAACATAAGCAGCATCTCCAAGTGATTTTTCAAGCATTGAGGGAGAACAAGCTTTATCTCAACCAAAAGAAAAGCGAATTCTTCCTTCAAGAGATTCAATACTTAGGTCATATTATCTCTAAAGATGGTATCCAAATGGATCCATCAAAGTTAGAGGTAATAAAAGCACGGCCTAACCCAAGAAATCTACATGAGCTAAGAAGCTTTATTGGTATGTGTGCATACTATAGACGCTTCATATAAAAATTCTCTCAAGTAGCAGGACCACTACACGACTTAACTAAGAAGAACGTTAAGTTTGTATGGACTGCTAAGGAGAAAAATGCTTTTGAAAAACTCAAAGAGAAGCTTACTTCCCAACCAGTCCTCGTGCTTCCGGATCTCTCAAAGCCATTGGAGGTCCAATGTGATGCTTGTGGTGATTTCCTTGGAGTGGTTTTGCTTCAAGAAGGGCATGCCATAGCATATGAGAGCCGAAGGCTCAATGGTGATGAACGAGTCTTGGGCATTTATGAGAAAGAGCTTTTAGATGTTCTACATGCCCTAGACACATGGAAGCACTACCTATTGGGGACTCCATTTATCCTACGAACCGACCACCAAAGTCTCAAGTATTTCATGACGCAAACCAAGCTTTCCGACAAACAAATGAGGTGGGCAAATTTTCTTTCGCGATTTAATTTCCATATTGCTCACATAGCTGGTAAGCACAATCAAGTCGCCGATGCACTTTCACGATGACCAAAAGTTAATGCGGTGTCTATAGCTACTCACAATGATCTATCCTCTATGATAGATGAGTATGCTACTGACCCTGAATTTAGAGACATAATGTCAGCCCTTGCTTTGGGGAAGAAAGAGGAAACATTTACCTTGCAGGATGGTTATCTTCTCCACGGCAATAGGCTATGTGTTACTCATTGCCTTCGTGAGAAGGTTATGTATGAATCCCATGCTCCTCCATATGCAGGGCATAGAGGTATTCAACCTACTCTCCGAGGAGTAGAGACGTATTTCTATTGGCCTACCATGAAAGTGGACATACAAGAGTATGTTTCAAAATGTGTAGTATGCGAAAAGACCAAGTATGATAGAGGGAAGCAACCTGGATTACTCCAGCCATTGCCTATTCCAAATTCACCATGGGAGAGTATATCCATGGATTTCATCTTTGGATTACCCAAGTCTATCCATGGGAATATAGGAATATGGACAATAGTCGACAGGTTTAGCGAGCAAGCACATTTCATTCCTGTCAAAAAGACTATTAAGGCACACCAAATGGAAACTCTCTTCATATCTCAGATTTTCAAGCACCATGGATTACCCACATCCATCGTGTCAGATAGAGATCTTAGAATGACCAGTAATTTCTGGAAAGGTCTCTTTGAAAATCTAGGAACAAGATTGAATTTCTCTTCGGCCTATCACCCACAAACGGATGGCCAAAGTGAGATAGCCAATCTTACGATACTCGATCTACTCAAAACTTATGTTACCGAAGTAGATCAACCCTCACAATGGGAAAAGTATTTACCGCTAGTAGCGTATGCCTACAATAATACTGTACATACTTCTACGGGGAAAGCACCCTTCGAGATCATAGAGGGAAGACCTAAAAGTCCCTTGCTACTGAAAGTACATGGGAAGATCTTCACCGCCGATGAGTATAGCCGTGACCTACAAGAATCTTTTCAAAAGATTAGGGAGGCTATAGCCATCTCTCAACAAAGGCATAAAGTTGCTGCTGATAAGCATAGAAGAGCCTTAATGTTCAAAGAAAATGATTTGGTCTTACTCAAGTTTCCTAAGGCTCGATTAAGGCAAACGACGGGCAAAAATCCTACGGGCCATCAAAAGTATTATGCTAAACTAGCAAAAAGATACTATGGTCCTTTACAAATCTTGAAGCCTATCAATGAGACGACTTATCAACTCAAGTTGCCGAACCATTGGATTATACACAATGCCTTTCATGTAAGCTTACTTAAGCCCTACAAAGGAGAGCCACCAATTGAACCAATTATTGAAGACCCTCCCGAAGTTGAAGACCAAGAAGAGGTGCTACAACCCGAAGCTATCCTTCGGCATGAAGACAAGGTACTACGACATGGTAAGATAATCCGACCGTATCTTATAAAGTTCAAAAATTATCCTTTTGGAGATGCTAAATGGATGCAAGGGGTACAACTTAAGGATAGTATGAACCTTGTCAATGCTTACAATGCTACATTAGAGTAAGCAAATGTACAAATTTCTTTTAAACGACTTATGTTTTTGTCTTATATGACTAGTCCTCTTTTTAATTGTGCACAAATTTAACTAGTATGCATGCTTAGAATCATGTTTGTGATGACGACGTCTCTCAAACACCAAGTAGAATTTGTCACTCTACTTTGGGAGAATGAAATGGACTAAAGAGCAGACATGCTTGCGCCAGCTATGTCTCCCAAGCACCAAATGGATTAGTCATCCATCTTGGAAAGATTTTGTAGGGTAAAAAGGGATCCTTTACCGGCTAAGTACGATTGACTAATGACTAAGACTTTATCTCTTCTACCTCATAGTCGAGGACGACTATGATTTCAAGAGAGAGGTAATGTCATAAAATCTAATATCTAACCAACCCAAATGATTTTCTCATATTAAATTGATCACTTAATGTGGGAGAATAAACGGGAAAAGTGTTAAGATATAGATATGTGCTTATAGATCTATCTCAACACGGGGCCAATGGTAAAGGGGCCCAAAAGGGAGATGGTCTATCAAAGAGCAAGGCTAACCAATGGAGCATAAGACCTTAGGGTTAGCTTCATTAAAGAACTCCAATAAATGTGTGTAAAAGTCCTTTGACCTTAGGTAAGCTAGGGCTGAGCTTGAGGTGGGAACCCGGCCCAAGCTCGAGGTGCTTGTCCTACTTGAGGTGCTTGTCGTGCTTGAGGTGTTTGTCATGCTTGAGGTGCTTAACTTGCTGCATGATTAAGGTACTTGAGGTGCCTTGAGAAGCTTGCCTGAGATGCTTGTGGGAACACCCCCTAGTTCAAGTGCTTTGTCATGATTGGTGAGTAAGGTGCTTGATCACCTAAAGTCAAAAGCATTCCTACAAGAGGGGGGGCGAGCCCTTTTCCTAGGGGCTAGAGAGAGAACACCCACTCACACACACAAGGGAAGCCCCAACTTGAAGAGGCAGCAAGGACACATGTCAGGTCCCTACCCATGTTACTTTCATGTGTTGCTTGAAGCCTATTGGCTAGGCTTCAAAGGGGTCCAATGATAAATTACTTGAATTATCTAATTGATTTTGCATTTATCAAGTCCTCTCTCTCAAAGGGGAAAGGGGGACACTTGTCCCAAGGCTACCCATGTTGCTTGTAATGGCTCCTGCTTGTGATTGGCTAGGCCTGGAGGGGTCCAATGAGCTTCAAGCATGAGCTACAAGGGGGGTCGACCCAAGATAGCTAGGGGCTTGCTTGAGGGGTATACTCACCCACACACACTCACAATCACTCTCATTGTGTGCTATGCAAAGTGCAAGAGCTCCCTCTCCAAGCAAGTAGAGGTTGAGAGCCTACACCAACACTCTTGGCTATGGAGTGCAAATCCAACCAAGAGCCATGCTTCAATGCTTGAGCTTGTCATCTCCTTCTTCTTCATTACTATGCTATTATGTATGCTAGCAACAAGAGTATGATAAGTGAGGAACTAGTTCTTTCTCCTATGAAATGTTTCTTCTTCCTCTTCCCTACCCTCATTCCCTGCTAGCTCTCTCCACCTTCGAAGGTGTTTGAGGTCTTGGGACTGAGGCTTGGGACAATTAAAGCTTTCTTCAAGTTCATGTTATGCTATGATTGTGCTGCATGAAGCTTTCCATCTTCATTGCATCACCTAGGTCACAAGGAACACAAAGAATGTATTGTAACAAGTCTCTCTTAATGGGAGAAATCATAATACAAATGCCTATTGGAGGGGGGACCGGCTCCACATAAATCCGGTCCTCAACTGTTGTCATGTTCTCTAAATTCTCTCTCTTGCAAAAGTATTGTTCATGCCAAGCTAACTAATTGCTATGATTATGTTGCTATCTTCAATTATGTCTACCCGCTATGCTCACAAAGTTATTTCTCGAAAGTATTCTCATTAATTTCCGCTATTCTCAAGTTGAATAGGCTAATTCCATTACATGCAATCGAGGGTAAATGGACCAACCATGAGACCCACGAGTGCTACTTCAGACCAAAGTATGATTGGAATGTTCAGTATGTGCCCATGAGGCCACAAGAACAACCCATGTACATATATCAACTTAATATGGCCCAAGCTCAAAGACCACCAATGGGTATGGAAAGACCTCAACCTCTGTTGGGAGAACAACCTTCGTATCCAGGACATAATGCAGTGCCTGTAAAGTACATGTACTCTGAAGGAGTCATAGAGGAACAAGCATTAGTGCTTGTTACACCCTATGCAGAGCCTAGTCCATCTACAATAATGGTAGAAGGAGATTGGTATAATCCACATCCACCACCAATGGAAGAAACAGTGACTTATGCTCCACCAGAGCTCACACCAATGTATTATGTAGCTAATGAAGGTGTCAGACCTCCCATGGTAAGACCCATGATGAAGCCAAGAAAGGGAAATTGTCATAATTGTGGTGCTGATGATCATTGGAAAAATGAATGTCCAGAGCCTGACAAAAACCTCAAACCGATTGAAGCCTATTGCATACACTGTTGCAAAAAGGGAGGACACTTTCCGGAAGATTTTCCTTAAAATCCTTTGAACAAGGGTAAAACCGTAGTAAACGTAGTCCAAGTGATACCTAGTAGCTCATTAGAGAGTGAACCGATTGTTCCAATCAAGGTAATCACTAGAGCCTAGGCCAAGAAAAAGAAACACAACTCCTCTGATGATTCAAAAAATACAAAAGTTTCTTCTCAAAGAATCAAAAGGAGCAGAAGCAAAAGATATGAGATGAGAAAACAAAAACAACGGATTGAAATCGAGGAGAAAGCAAAGAAGATATTCCAGGAAAAGTTGAAAGAAACTGGAAGTGAATTTAAAGTAACAACCGTGAAATCTGGAGGATCCATTCTGGTTGATAAATTTTTTGAGTCTATTAATGCCGCCTTGGAAGCCTACCAAGTAGGACTTAAAGCAGGCCAAAACATGGAAAACAAATGGAAAAACTATCCTTCTCCAGACATGGAAGCAGCTAAGCTGGAAACTTATCAAAATTTGGTAAGAATCACGCAAGATATGTTGGAAAAACAAAAACCCAAGCTTGAAAGTATTGCAAAACCTGAGGAGCTTGTGGTAAAAGAAACGAACGAAAAATCCGATGTGGTGGCAGAAGCCCACCTTGACACAAAAGAACCAGAGCTTATAGTACCGGACAACGAAGATGCCTTAGACAAAATTCCATTCGTAGAGGAAGACTGGCCAGGACACTTATGGAAAAAAGTGAGAGAGATGAATGATGGGAGCCTAACTCTAAAGCCAGCCTCTATAGAGGAAGTCTAGTTGGATAACCTACCTTCTGATATGAACATGGATGTACAATCTATGTATGGGGATTGCGGATCGGAAGCTTCAGGAATGTAAAAACCATTAACCTTGAAAACATTACCTTCTTACTTGGGAGATAACGAAGATGAATCCATCGTGTGCAAGACCACTCAAGTAAAAAGAGCTGAACAGACCCTAGAAGTAGACAACATTCATTCAATCATGTCTATACCCATCCAATGCACCTATACCTTGGGAGAATTGTTAAAACTCAAACCATACTTGTGTAATGATTTACAGAAGACCCTAGAGAGGGTGGGGATAACGGGGTTGATCTCGAAGAATTTGGGTAAATTGGAAAATAAAATGGAAAACAAAGAGATTCGATCAGTTCCTATGAACAAAGTCCGGAGAATATTATGAAGGGGAAGAAGGAAACACCACCCTCCCAGTGAAATATAATGACATTGAAACCATGGCAGTACTGGATAGTTGAGCTGGCATAGCCATAGCCACTAAAGCAGTATGGGAATCCTGGGGACAGCCAGCCATTAGCCAAACTCGAATGAAATTGCAGTTGGCTGACGGACACATTGAGAGACCATTAGGGCTGCTTGAAAAAGTGATAGTCAATTCCTGTGGAATTGAATATCAACACACTTTTGCCATAGTAGACTTTGGAAAAAAACTCAACTATGAAATCATATTGGGAAGACCTTTCATGCGATAGGTACAGCTTATCCAAGATTGGGGAAACAATTATTTGTACTTGAAGAAAGTGGGATCTATAACAAGAGTAAATCTAAAAGTCATACTTATAGAGATGTCTTGAAAACACCCATCCAAGAGTTTGATTCAGTCTCTTTGGGTGAAACTAAACTCTTATCCTGGTTAAACAAAGACACTCCTATTTGGATGTGTGGAGCTTCAGAAAATGGAAGCTTAAGACGAGAAGAATGCCTCCTAGAAAGGGACTGCACAGACGAAGCCTATGTACCTGAATCCTTTCCAGAGCATTTATTTGAGCCATTCGAATGGACTCAAATTTTAGCGACTATGGATGTATGTGTGAATACGTCTATGCCTACTCAATTTTGCAATGAGGATGGCTATGAAATAATTCCCATCCAAATGATTTCAATCCTCAACATTGAAAACAAAGATGAGGAACCCAAGGACTTAATGAAAGCTCAACAAGTCTTTTCAAACCTCTATTACAATGCAACTGATGATTTAAATGGACACTCAACTACCTCAAAAGTTTCGGGGTTAGAAAAAGAGCATACGAGAGCTAAGTGACTCTTAAAAGGAGGAGAGAAAAAGTTTTTTGACTTTCCAAACCAAAAATCAAGAAGACAAAAATGGTATAGACGAAAGAGAGACACCAGAATTGTGAAAACACAACCTATGCCATCAGTCTCCAGTAAAACACAATTCCTGATGCAGATAGATACAACTAATTGCGTCAAGGAAAAAATAAATGGCAGATATTCTGCAAACAAAAACTCAAAAATGTCTCAGACATCGAGGAAAACAAGGAAGGGTACTCAAGCAAACCCACAGGATAAGAAACCACTCATGACCAGAGTCGAGCGGAAAAAGAAATATCGAGTTAAAAAAAGCTCTAAAGGAGATATACACTACCAAAATGGAAACCACGGAAGAGGATGTAATGCATGTTCCATCCCATTACAAAAAATATACTCTCCAAGATTGAAAAATCATAGTCGAACAACCTGTTAGGGAACTACGGAAACAAGGCGAGTCTTACGAAGGGCCTGAAAACGCTAAAAAGATAGACTTGACTGAACCAGGAGAAGAGCTTCTACCTGCTTACATTGCAAATGACCTAAGAGAAGAAGAAAAAAATCTTTTGCTAAGCTTGTTAAAGGAATACCGAGATATCTTCGCTTGGTCTTACAAGGATCTCAAGGGTGTTGATCCAGAAATCTGTCAACATACCATACCCATGAGAGATGATGCGAAACCAAGTAGACAAAGGCCATGCACGTATAACGAAACATTTTTCAGGAAGATAAAAAAAGAGATTGAAATCCTAAAGCAAGCGAATTCATTTATGAAATTGAACACACAGATTGGGTGTCTCCAATTGTGGTAGTACCCAAGAACAATGGAAAATTACGAGTGTGTTTTAATCTCAAAAAGGTGAATGCAACTACCATAAGAGACAACTTTTCTCTTTTGATAACTGAGCATGTTTTAGAACGAGTTGCAAGAAAAGAAGCTTACAGCTTCTTCGACGGATTTTTGGGATACAATCAACTTTTGGTTGACCCAAAAGATCAACACAAAACTGCTTTTGCAACAGAACGGGGTATATTTGCCTATCGGGTTATGCCGTTTGGGTTAACTAATGTTCCAGCCACGTTTCAAAGGTTGATGAGCCATGCTTTCAAAGAATATCTTAGGAAATTCTTAGAAGTATATATGGATGATCTATGCGTACATTCATCAATCCGAGCTAATCATTTTAAACACCTCAAAAAGGTATTTGAAAAATGTAGACTTTATAGGATTTGCTTAAATCCTGAAAAGTGCACATTCATGGGAAGACAAGGAAAAATTCTTGGACATAAAGTGTCTAAAAATGGCATAGCTACTGATATTGAGAAGATTCATGTCATTGCTAATTTGCCTAGACCAACAACACTAAAGGGGGTACAAGCCTTCATAGGGCATTGTGGATATTACCGACGGTTCATCTACATGTACGCTATAATTGCAAAACCCATGTATAGCTTGATTACGCACTTTGAATGGACCGAGGAATGTGAAGAATCCTTCATGAAGCTTAAGCAAGCTCTCACCTCAGCTCCAATATTGAAAACACTAGATTGAGATAAGGTATTCCACGTACATGTAGATGCTTCCAATTTTGCTATTGGTTGTATACTAGCTCAACCAGGAGATGGGAAAATTAAAATTCCTATTTTTTATGCTAGCCAACAATTGAACATGGCGGAAAAGAAATACACCACCACCAAAAGAGAAGGACTAGAAATGATCTATGTCGTTAAAAAGTATAGACATTACCTATTAGCCAACAAGTTTGTGCTCTTTGTGGACCACCACGATTTGTTGTATTTGGTCAACAAGACATGCAGCACAGGGAGAATAGTGAGATGGTTCATCATTCTTCTCGAATTTGATTTCACTGTGGTTGTAAAAAAAGGCACTACACATCAACGAGC
Source organism: Adiantum capillus-veneris (assembly GCF_014529385.1). NCBI lineage: Eukaryota > Viridiplantae > Streptophyta > Polypodiopsida > Polypodiales > Pteridaceae > Adiantum > Adiantum capillus-veneris. Next base: position 107,224,769 of record NC_140953.1, on the reverse strand, counting down.
AGATCATTTGTCAAGGATTGTTTTAGGGGAATTACCTAAAGGGGTAGACGATGATCTACCAGATGCCTATTTGTTCCCCGTGGAAATGATACCCAGATGGTCGAAAAACATTATGTCATTGATGACAATAGCTCAAGTGGATTCATAAATGCCACTCCCTATCACGATCAGATTAATTGAGCAATCGACTATGTATCAATTACTAGCTGGAAGGCTATACAAAAGAAATCCGGATGGGATATTTCTCTTATGCATTAATCCTGAAGAAAAAGAACGGTACCTAAGTCAAGCACATGTTACCATAGTGGGACTTCACTTTGCGGAAGACCAAACTATACAACAAATCTTGAGACTTGGAGTATTTTGGCAGACTATGAGGAGAGATGTTCGATCTTTTGTAAAGGATTTCCCTCAATGTCAAAAACAAACACCCATACCTGATGTAACATTGTTTCAAATATCACCTGTTCCTAAGTGGAGTAATTATCTGGTTACTTACTTATCAAGTTGAACATTTATTAAGGATATGAGTAAATGCCGCCAAAGAGCAATTGAAACGGAAGCAAGAGACTATGCTCTTATTGGGAACCAGTTGTATCAGAGAGGTAAAGATCAACATTTGCGTCTTTGTGCAAATGAAAATGAGTATATTTTGATTATAGAACAAGCACATGCTGGATTAGCTGGAGGTCACTTTTCTAGTGAAACCACTGCAAGAGCAATCTTGATGGCAGACATATGGTGGCCAACACTTTTTGCAGATGCCAAAGAATATGTTCGAAGATGTGATGCTTGTGAACGAGCAAAAATGCCAACACGAGTAGATAGCATGCCCTTAAGACCAATGATGGGGGCTAGAGCTTTTGCAAAATGGGGTATAGATTTTGTTGGACCAATACAACCACCTGCTTATAGAACCCAAGCTCAATATATCATTGTAGCTATGGACTATTTGACCAAGTGGGCCAAGGCTAAAGCAACTCAAAAGAATGATGCCAGAACCACTGTTGCATTCTTATATGAGTATGTATTCACGAGATATGGAATGCCAAAATAGAGATTGTCAGTGATCGAGGAACTCATTTCCTCAATGAGGTAATCGAGTATTTGCTTAATGAGTTTATGGTCATGCATAACAAATCGGCTCCCTATCACCCACAAGCAAACGAACAAGCTGAGCATACGAATAAAATTCTTAGCTCATTGCTGACTAAAGTGGTTAGTTCAAGAAGGACGGACTTGGAAATAAATCTCCATGCTGCTCTATGGGCTTATTGAGTTTCATTCAAAACAACTTTAAATGCTACACCCTTTAACCTTGTTTATGGTCTTGATGCCATACTCCCAATAGAATTTCTATCGCCGACATTAAGGGTAGCACAGAATCTTGAGTGGACTGGACATGAATTGTCAAAAAGACTTGAAGATTTGGAAAAGCTAGACGAGCAAAGACTAACTGTTGTAGCTTATATCTATGCACAAAAGCGGAAACAAAAACAATTTTTTGATTCCCACTTAATCACAAAAATCTCAAGAAAGAGGACTTAGTTTTAGTCTATTTCCTTAAGCAACACATTCCCAAGTTTAAGAAAAAGGGAAACAGACCATTTATCATTGAAGATATATCTCCAAGTGGAGCAGTAAAATTGTCCACCCTAGATGGTGAACCAATGGATAACTGGATTAGTGGATGTCATTTATGATGAGTGCGCGGCGGTGTGTGCAAGTGAAAGAGCATGCGAGTGTGTGTGGGGAGTGGACCTTGGAGAGGGGCAAGTGCTTGCAGTGTAGGAGGCGCTAGTAGAATGAAGAGCAGAGAGAGAGAGAGCGCTCGTAAGTTTCAAGGGGATAAGTGAGTGGGTTGACAAAAAACTCACTATCCCTTTATTATTTGTATAAGGACCAATTTAATAAGTTAGTGGCCAAGTTCAATGTGAACTTGGCCAAAGGTTAGTAACCTTTAAAATATACATTAAAAGGGGGCCATTTGGGCCTTTAACCCAACAACCTCCCACTTAAAGGCATAAATGACGCCTTTAAGCTATGTGACTCCCACCATCTCTATGCATAGATGATGTTGTGCTTTGGGTAAGCACTTAGTGAGAGCATCGGCTGGATTTTATGATGTATGGACCTTAACCAATGTAATAAGGCCATCCTCAAGCACTTCTCGTATGAAGTGATACCGCACATCAATATGCTTTGTGCGTGCATGAAACATGGCGTTCTTTGCTAGACATATAGCACTCTGGCTATCACAACCAAGCATAGGTGCCTTGGCAGGCAAACCAAACTCACTGCATAGGCGTGCTAACCAAATAGCTTCTTTGGAAGCCTCAATAGTAGCTGAAATATATTCAGCCTCTGTCGTAGACAATGCAACAATCTTTTGCAATCTAGAACACCATGAAACAACACCTCCCGCAAGAGTAAATACATAGCCACTTGTGGATTTTTGTGTATCCACATCACCAGCCATGTTAGAGTCACAAAATCCCTTCAACTCCATTGGTCCTTTACCATAGCAGAGGCATTTGTTTTTAGTCCCTTTCAAGTACCTCATAATGGACTTCACTGCATCCTAATGCAACCTGCCTGGATTAGCCATAAATTGGCTCACAACTCCCGTTGCATGGGCTATGTCAGGCCTAGTAGCAATCATAGCATACATAAGTGAACCACAAGCTGAAGCATAAGGCACACTTTGCATGTCATTGGCTTCTTCCTTTGACTTGGGACAATCATCCTTGGAGATTTTGGCATATGGCTGTAATGGCACACCAAGAGGCTTTGCTTCAGCCATGTTAAATCTGTCCAACACCTTTTCAATGTACTTTTCTTGCGACAAATACAATAGGCGCTTGTCTCTTTGCCGTGTAACACACACTCCAAGTATATGTTCAGCTGCCCCAAGGTCTTTCATTGAAAACCCAGATTTCAGCTGCCCTTTAAGAGCATCAACAGTGCTTCTTTTCTTTGCAGCTATCAACATATCGTCTACATAGAGCACAAGAATGATAGGGCTGCCATCCTCATCAAGTTTGGTATACAAACAATGGTCTGCATGGCTTCTTTTGTAACCATGTTTAAGCATGAAGCGATCAAACTTCTTGTACCACTGTCTACATGATTGTTTCAGCCCATACAAGCTTCTATTGAGCATACATACCAAATGTTCCTTGCCACGGATAACAAAACCCTCGGGTTGCTTCATGTAAATATCTTCTTCCACGTCACCATGCAAGAAAGTGGTATGTACATCCATTTGGTGCATTTCCAAATCAAGAGTAGACACTATGGCAAAAAGTACACACAAAGTGGTCATCTTCACAACAGGGGAGAACACTTCCTGAAAGTATATGCCCTTGGTTTGAACATATCCCTTTGCAACGAGCCTTGCCTTATACTTGGGTTTTGCATCAACAGTCTTGATTTTATACACCCATTTGTTAGGAATAGCCTTCCTTCGTCTGGGAAATTCAACCAAATCCCAAGTATGATTAGCATGCAAAGCTTAATCTCTTCCTGGATAGCAAGCTCCCACTTGTCGCTGTGCTCACATGTCTTTGCCTCTTTATACGTAAGAGGCTCTCCCTCATCTGTCAACATAATGTAGTGCAAAGAGGGGTCATATCGACTCACAGGCCGTCTTTGATGAGTAGACCGCCTCACCCAATGATCCACATTATCCGGAAATGGGTTTACATCAAGTGGAACGATAAAATCATCAACAATGGGATGCTGTACATCATTTTCAACACCATTTTCAGCATTGTTTCTTGGCTGCAAATGCCCTTCAGGAGCCTCAATTTGCTGTCCAACATCATCTGGCTCAAACACCACTGGATCATCTACATTTTCAGCCATTTGTGGTGCATCCTGGGGGTCAAAAATAGGCCTAACAGGTGGCTGGTCATGTTGAAATTTCACCCTTTTATGGTCATGCTTTGAGGCACAATTTTTTTGAAGCAGCCTTGCCTCATTAAAAACAACATCCTGGCTGCGTACAACCCTTTTGAGCTGAGGTAACCAAATCCTGTAACCCATTTCTCCTTCTTCACCATATCCCATGAAGAGGCCTTTAATGGACTTTGCATCTTTACTCCTCAACTCAGGTCTAACATGCACAAAAGCTTCGCAACCAAAAATGCGTAAGTGATCATATGAAGCAGGCTTGCCAGACCAAACCTCTTCAGGGATGTCACCTTTCAAAGACATGTAAGGGGATTGATTGCATATATGCAATGCAGTTTTCAAAGCTTCTTCCCAAAATCCATGAGAGAGATTAGCTGTGGACAACATGCATCTCACCCTCTCACAAAGTGTCCTATTGAATCTTTCAGCTACACCATTAGAAGAGGGGATGTATGGCACAATAAGCTCCCTCTTAATGCCCAAATTTTCACAAAACTTGTTAAATTCAGCACTTGTGTACTCCCCCCCATTGTCTGTATGCAAGCATTTTAGCTTTCTACCTGTTTGGGTGGTCACAAATGCATGAAATCTCTTAAACGCAGCAAAGGCTTCATCCTTAGACTTAAGCAAATAAACCCAAATTTTTCTAGAATGATCGTCAACAAAGGAGGCAAAATAACATGCACCTCCCATAGACTTAGCAGGCATGCTACATACATCAGAGTGTACAAGATCAAGCACACAAGATTTATGAGAGACACCAGAGTAATAAGAACGCTTTACTTGCTTGCCATATTGACATTCATTACAAAAGTCAAGCTTTGTGCCTTTAGCATCAAGCTTGTTCAAAGTACAAAGCTTAGAAAGGCCCTTTTGGCTCATATGCCAAGCCTCTTGTGCCACAACTCCAAGTGAGAGTTAATTTCAGCCAATGCAATAAACTTGCCCAACACGGCCTTTCCATGCATGCAGTAAAGTGTCCCTTTCTTTGTGCCCTTTACAATCAGCCTTGAGCCTTTGGTCATTTTCCATGATCGTCTCTCAAACAAGATGCTGTAACCATGCATATCCATCTGACCAACAAAAAGCAGGCTCTTCTTGATTCCCGACACATATCTAACATCATGCAAGACAAGCTCATTTGTGACATCTATGGAGAGATGCACAGTGCCAATACTCTCAATGAAACATGCATGATTGTTTCCAAGGTATACATGGCCACGCTTGCCTACATCAAAAGTAGAGAAACACTCCTTGATAGGAGTCACATGAAATGAAGCACCGGAATCAACAATCCAAGTCTGGGACAATGCATCATTAACAGTCAACAAAGCATCAATAAGATCACTCTTGGTGATCTGCATGTCCTGTGAATGAACATTTAGAGAGGCATCAAAGTCATAAGCATCATCATCTGACAAAGTGGCACACAAGATGTCCTCTACATCTAACAACTCCTCAATCATGACACTAGAAGCCACATTGGCCTTCTCTTTGTCCTTTGAGCTATCCCATCTGCCTTGACTTCCTTCTTCTCTTTCTTTTTGTCTCCGCCATTCTTTTTCCTTTCTAACTCAGCTTTATAGTACCTGCAATCGGGTTTCTTGTGACCTTTCCAGCCACATTGATAGCAAGTCACATCACCCTTGCCTTTGCTGGCATTTCCCCTTTCTTTACTCTTACTCTTACTCCTTTGTGCATAAGCATTCTTCTTTTCTGTCCTACCTCTAGCCATGTTGGGAGAGCTGCCTCCCTCTCCACTTGCTTTCCTCATGATTTCTTCATTCAAGATAGAACCCCTAACACCATCAAAGGTCAAATTGGGGTTATTAGACAAAGAAACCACCAAAGTTTCCCATGACTCAAGTAAGGTCATAAGCAAGAAGATAGCTTTTAGCTTATCATCAAAAGGGGGCAAGCCTGCGACAAAGTACCTGCAAACAATGACAAGTGCTCTGCCGCGCTCTTGGACTCATCTAGTTGAATGCCAAAAAGTTTTCGCATCAAGTGCCCCTGGTTGACAGGCGTTGTATTTTGATACATTCCGTTTAACTTCTCCTACACATTAAAAGTAGTTGTGAGACCTTTCACATCAATGACGGTCTCATCGATCATGGCCATTTTAATGTATGTAACGGCCTTCCTGTTCATGCTAACCCATGCTTCATCCGTCATATTTTGTGGCTTTACCCGTTCAAGTGCCCTTCGCAATCCTTAAGAAATAGGATTCCCTGAATCCTGTCTTTCCAAAGATCAAAACCTGTTCCATCGAACCTCCTAATCTCGAAGAGGTTCTTCACATCCGAAGAAGATGAGGCCATAGTTGCACAAAATAAGAGGGATAATACGCTGAATTTTTGGGCAAAATGCACAAAAATCGGAGTATAGCCTCACAGAGATGTGCACTACAACTCCAAATGGTCAGAGAGGCAATTTGAAGCAAAATAGGTTGATTTGGACACAAAAATCAATTTCTGAAATTTATGCGCAGGAAATTTCAACGAGCGAATTTATGCTTGAAAACAACAAATTTAGTTGTTTTTAGCCTCACATGACATACATAAAGGCCAATACGTAGCCTTTCGAAGCATGTAAGAGCAAAGGCCCCAATTTGTAGCATCAAAATTGCATGAAATTGAGCCACAAATGGTCATACATTGCCAAAATTTGTCAAATGTGCGTGGATTGCATCAATTTGCACTTTTCCCAATGTAATCGCACCATAAAAACACTTGCAAACACTTGCGTAAATCTGAAATTTGCTTAAAACACTTGTTTTAGGGCTTGTTTTTTGGCAATTTCAGTGTTTTCAGGTAGTGGGGACTTAGCAAAAGTATTCCCACACCTAAATACATCATTTGCAAAACCTGTATTTTGCTATCATAACCTATAATTTGCTGTTTTTGACCTAATTGTAGTCTGTTTTGGGTCAATTTGGGTTGCCGGGAGCTCTCAAGTGTCCGGGGGCGAGTCCTTTGGCAACGAAATTGCAAAATCTTGCGTGAAAGTTGACCTTCTTGGCTGAAATTCAGCGTTTGCAGGTTTGGGGGAAAACCCTAATCGGGCTCTGCTACCAGATGAATGCGTGACGGTGTGTGCAAGTGAAAGAGCACGCGAGAGTGTGCGGGGTGTGGACCTTGGAGAGGGGCGAGTGCTTGCTGGCGCTAGCAGAACGAAGAGCAGAGAGAGAGAGAGTGCTCGCAAGTTTCAAGGGGATAAGTGAGTGGGTTGATAAAAAATTCACTATCCCTTTATTATTTGTATAAGGACCAATTTAATAAGTTAGTGGCCAAGTTCAATGTGAACTTGGCCAAACGTGAGTAACCTTTAAAATATACATTAAAAGGGGGCCATTTGGGCCTTTAACCCAACAATTTAAAGAAATACAATTTGCCACTAACCAATGAATTGCTAGAAAGAATGCATGCAGCCAAGCAAAGAAAGATCAAACGATAGCAGGTTATTGATGACTGGCTTTGGGTACTCAAGCGGAAAGCTGCTCTCAAGCATCAACAAATACAATTCCCATCAACACTCTGGAATTAGATGACCGACAATGGGAATTACCTAAAGACGCAGTTTCAATCGATGATGACTTGTTAGATGGAATGGACCGCGCATCAAAGTAAAGCTCAACAATCATAGCACCAATGCTTTGGTCGACACATGCGCTAGAAATGTAGTCAGTTATTCCATATACAAGAAGGCAACAAGTCAAGCATTAACGGCAGGAATAGCGACAATCAAAGGATGCAACAAGAACCCAACTCCAACATTGGGAGTAGTCAACTTGAATGTGATAGTACATGGATGTTCATGTCCTCATCAGTTTGTATGCTTAGCAAATGAACACATGAATGAGACGATGATTCTTGGAATACCCTGGATGCGAACATACAAAGCAATACCAGATTGGGATACAAATTAGCTACAGCTATCACTTAAAGGGGGGCTGATTGTTCCAATTGCACCAAGCAAGGAGGAATGGGAAAGAAGCAATCGGCAGACCAAACCACGAAGTAGTCAATCTTCGCCATCCCCTCGACAATCAAATGCTACAAGTAGCATGCAAGGAGTCATGCAAATTTGGGTACCAAAAGCACAGCTTAAGGATAAACCGATTCAGATCTGGGTACCTAAAACTTCACCGACAAAACAAAAGAAGGTTCCAAGGGTTAAAACACAGAGAAGAGCATCTCCGAGCAAGGAACCTAACATGGAAATGGTTTGGAAGAAAAAGGAGCACTTATCTTCTCCACAAACCGTAAAACCAATCAAGCAATGGCGAGTTAAGTCTCAAAAGACTCCACAACACCATGCAACACAGAGCCGACCAAGCTACCAATGGCGAGAAAAAGCTTGACAACAGTCAAAAGTGCTACCAACAGCTCAAGCAATCAGTGTGCTAAAGCATCCGGATGGTATGTAATCAAATAGAGAGCACACAAGCAACAAGATTTGGTCTTTGGAAGACATCAGCAACAAAGCTCGACATCGGAAACCCTTGAGTTAATTACTTAAGACCCAGCTCTTACACAGCATGTTGGTTTGAATTACATTGACCTTCATAGCATGGTAGAGTCAACCATGGCTATGCATAGATGCGATTGTTTAGCCCATGCACATAGTCGTCCTGGAGTACGCCATCTAGGAGGGGTGGAAGGGCACTAAGTACTAAGTACTAAGTAATTAAGGGCAATGTTTGAAGTGGGAGAAGAAACTTCGATGTTAACGTGTGATTTTTTACAAAATTACCTAACAATGCTCTTATAATTCACCATCAAGGGAAAATTCACTGATAATATTTTCCCGCTGAGTGTAAATAGTGTATATACTATCAGAAAATCATAAAAAATAGTCCTTTTTTGGGTATTTTTCATCATTTTTATTGATAATGAGGCTTAAAGATAGAAAAATCCAACAAAAAACAATAAATCTATGTTTTTCAATGGATTTTCTTAATTATTGGATTTTTACTTTACTTTTTTAGAGCATTTTGCTATTTTCTTTGATTTTTTAAAATAAACAGGTCAAAAATTAATAATAAATAGCAGGGAAGCTCAGATGGAAAAACCGAAGACACAATGGTGATCAGAAAGAGAAGGCGGATGAGCACAAAAATTTTCAATGAAATCAGAAGATGGAAGTGGGAAGCTTAAATTAGGCGGCCAAGCCTACTTTTGCAAAATTCTTGCAGAATGAGCTACAGGAATCCGATCAGGAAAATTTTCGAGTCTAACATAGATTTTGCAGCCTAGTAGGACTAACGGGGGAATCTGGGCAAAATTGGTTCGGGAAGTCTGGGTATAGATATCCAAGGTAGGCTAAAACCACCTCATTTTCACTTGGAGCCTTTGCAGAGAGAGATTTCGGCCTCTTTTGCGCGACTTTTCTGGAGCCCACAATTGACCATTTTCAGCGCCGTCTCACACAATACATGAGGAGTAAGTTCTTTACTCGACAATGATCCATTTTGTATGGCTGGTAGCTAGTCTAAAGCCCTAGAAAAAACCCTAGAAACCGAGCAGTGCACGAAGACCTACAACCTAAAACTGACCATAGTGACGTGCCAGCTTGACCAAATCAGATGGGATTTGAACCATAGCATGCCATAACATAATCGAACCTTTCTATATCATCAGTTGACCATTCGGCAGGGGTCGAGGGGGTCCCTAGTAGAAAAGTTAGGTTTTTGGCAAATGCTAGAATTTCGAGCTGACTCCACAGATGGCTTGCTTATGAGGTCCATATACAATCTATATGATTGGTTTGGTGAAATCCATCGAGCGAATCCATTGAGCAAAGCCCTCAAAAAGCAGAAAACGGCTCGAAGGTTACAAAGTGTCAAATTTGACATACAGGGTCAAACTGACTCCAAATGAGCCAAAATTGGACGGGCTGCTTCACGACTATGTTGAGGACAAGTCCCAAGCCTCAAAGCTGACCGGCCAATCCAACAGGCAGTGTAGTCACAAAAAGCGGTGATTTCAGAGTCGCCAAAGCACAAAGTGATGTCGGCATGACCAAACTTGACCAAATTCAATTTAGGACTTGTATTAGGTCAAAATTTGTAGGTTTTGCAAAGATTTTGTCACTGTAGTAAATAATCGCGATTATTTACTTTTGCATTAGTTTTTCTTGGAAATTGTCACCTCACCTCACCTATCATGTGTACACACCTATTACATGCCAAAAATAAAGTATGAGCCAAAATGACCATCCATTACTTGGGAAATTGTCAAAGAACACGAAGAAGTCTTTGCAAATCAAATTCTTATTTATGGGCCACATTTCTTGATCCAAATCACCATATCTCATAAACAGGGTCTATACAATGCTTAGAATCAATTTGTACAAAAAAATGTCAATCTTGGAAGAAAAGTTAATAATCGCGATTATTTACTTTTTTGTCAAAATTAGGGAATTTTGATATTTTGCCATCATGCATCCAAAGCACATGATGTCTTAAGCCCACTAGCCAAATTTGAACCAATTTGGAGCTCAAAATCTCAAATTTCCTTTATATCTACTGTTTCAGAGACCTAAAGACAAAATCTGGTACCATTTTCACCCTATGCATCCAAATGAGCCCATATTTCAATGAGATCATGTATTTGGTATATACTTCAAGCCTATAAAGCTAAGGCTACAAAAAGTTGAAAATTTTCCTAAGGTGTAAATAATCACGATTATTTACTTTAGTTGCAAATATTTGTTTTGACTTTACAATTTTGTTCCTTGCATGTTTTTATACATCTTTGCTTGTTCAAAAATTGATTTGAAGCAAATTGGACCAAAATTGTCAGCATTTTGGCCTAAAGGACATTTCAGAGAAAATTCTGACAAATCTGCTAACTTTGCACTGTATTCACTGAACAGGAGCCATGCAAGCAGCGGAGAGGGCCAAGAAGAAGCTCAACCAAAAAGAGAAACTACAAGAACTGTCCGCTTATCAACTAGACCCTGAGTCAGTTAAAGCAGCCAAGGCATCATACCTCCCCAGAGAACAGCTAGAAGAGAACCACACTACAGTCTTCACTAGCAGATTCAAGAGTGAAGAGGGGCATCAGGTGGAGTTGCAACTCCTACCTACGGAAGTCTATGATGTAGTTGCCAAGCCAGAAACAAAAGAGGCTAACCGCAGGCTGGGACTCAGGGATTTCTACGAACAAGAGACTTGCGGAGTGGATTTTCAGAAAGCTTACGAGCTTTTATCCACAATTAAAGAAGATGGAACCACACAGATCTCTAACACTCAGGGAAACAAGGTTGAAGTGGTCATCACTAAAGAGATAGTGGCAGAGGCACTCAGACTGCCCACAAAAGGAATGACCATGAGAGCAAGGGACATGAAAATAGCCAGAACATTTACCAAAGAGACATCCGCAGCTACATTCGCCAATTTAATTCACAAACAAGTGGAAGAGCCAGCCCTCTTGTACCACCAACACTTCCATTTCTTGGCAAAAAGGCCACCAAGGTACACTACGCCAAATCACGCCATGGCCACCATATTCACTCAAGTTCTCAAGTCGACAACAAGGCAACCAGTGGACCACGTGCAGTATGTCTTGACCACGTTGAAGAGCACCAAGAAGGAAGGCAAAATCACTTACTTAGGTGCACCAGAGGTCTTAACGAAAATAGCATACCAGGCCATTGGCATGGCCGACAACCTACCACCTTCTCCTGACCAGAATACTTGGATATTGGCAGCACAGCTAGCCCTCTCCAAGAGCTACAAGGTCAGGAAAAAGATCATACAAATCCGATGAAGAGTCAGCTGATAGTTCCCCGGAAAGGCACAACAGCTAGAGCTCTGACAACAAAGAAAAGAGAGCTCATAGAGAAGAAATAAAAAGAAAATCTATGGCCGCACATCAAGAAGAGCTTTCACAAAAACAAGTGTGCTTTGAAAGAGAGAAACATGCCTACCAACGCAGTAGACAAGCACAAGGGAAGGACCCCAAAAAATGGGTGTCTGCTGGACTTAAAGGCCCTAGAACAAAGCACCATACAAGAAAAGAGGCCGAAGATCCGAAAGAATTGGAAAGGATGAACCAAGAAGCCGAAGCCCTCAAGCTAAAGTAGGCAGAAGATGCGGCAAGAAAAGCCAAAGAGGTGGAAGAACAAAGACAAGTCGAGGAGACGGTGATAGCCCTTTTTCGGCTCTCCGTAATTGCCATAGTGAGTTAACCCACCCTACCAAAATCATCCAAACACTGTGGCTATCCCTACCATTTCATTGTATATAGGTGTGTGTGAGTTAGGGGACTTTTCCCATATCTTCTTAAAAACCCTTAATTAGCTAGTCACTGGGCTAGTTCAACCAAAAAAATATAAAAAATATAAGTATATTATGGCCCATTTGTGTGTAAATATTTCATTGTATATAGGGCCTAAATAAAAGGATTTCTCATAATTATTTTGGCATTTATTTAAATATTTCTACCTATGGTGTGTTATTTATGCTATGTACATTGACTCACCATTACCATATTTTTTTTTACCATTTTGCATACTCTTTATTCCACATAAAAATAATTTCATGCAAGCTTCTCTTATTTTTGGTGTAACTCCATCCCAACAAAAATCCAAAAAAACTAGTTTTATTTATGTGTATATTTTTTCACTATTGTGATTTTTCCTTCCTACATCTATTCTCTTTTACTCTCATAAATTAGAACACCAAAAATATTCATCTTTTTATGGTAGACTTATAATGAGAGAGATTTATTTTGACCCCTTTATAATTTTTCCACCTATATTATTTATATTTGACATGTACATATGTTTTTAGACCCCTCAATATTTGATTTTCTTAGTTGTACTATTCAGTTATATCATGATCAATATCTTCAATTATAGACCTACCAAATAAGTTCAAGGGTATGTGGCATGGATGCATGCACCATGGGGAGCTCACTCTTGGAGGTATTCAAAAGAATCATGCAAAGAAGGACCTCACAAGGACCTTGTGCAGTGGAAAAAACAGTCGGTTTTGCTGAATTTTTAAAGATCACATGCTCCCCGAATTTGAAAAGGTGATACAAGCAAAAGTTGTAGCTCGTGAGCTGAACTTTTACCTCAAATTTTTTCATATTTTTTTGAGCTACGAGCTGTGAGCTATGATTTTATTGGTGGACCCCAGTTTGCCCATGCTATGCAGCCACACTCCCTCTTCCACTTTATCATTTTCCTCTTTCACACACACTCCTCCCTCTCCTTCCCACTCCCAAACCTGCAACTTCCATGTCCTAATTCACCCTCTTTACCATTGCCACATCTCTCACACCTCCATAGCCTTCATCCTCCATTTCTACACCCTATGTGTCCCCCTTTCTCTCTACATATATGTCCATATTACCATACTCTCTTCAGCTTTGTAAAGAACTTCAAAAATCAGCAAAAATCCAAGGATAACCTCTGCAAATGAAGGCTTTTATCATGAAGTTTCCAAGGTTTGAAGATAACATAGCTTCATCGACACGCGCTACTTCGCCATGCTGACCGCTTCTTCTACCGATGCTGTAAAGAGGTGAATGTCAACTTCTCCAAGCTTCAACCTTGCTTTACAAGCTTATCCATTCTCTAACTTTTCTCATCATATATCTCACCATTTGGTGAATGATTTTGTAAATATTTTGTAGTGATAATTACTAACTACTAACCACTAACCTTATTGTAAAATGCACCCTCTACTAGAGTAGGCACTCCAAAATTATTCATTCAATCCTCTCTCCTTTCATCCTCAATAATTCTCCTCCCTTGAGCCCACATCCATGTGACTCAAAGGACAAGAGAGACCCACCCTCATTAAAAAAAATAAAAATATGCATAATCTTTTATTCCTTCAAATAAACTTGATTAGGCCTAATCCTAATCGAGGCTTCTAAAACCTATAAATAGAGCCCTTCTCTCCCTTGTAAATCATCACATGATCACACTACACCACACCATTCTCAACACATAACACACCACTCTTCAAGCCTAGTTGTGTAGAGTGTGTGCACTGTGAGTGCTCTATTCCATCACTACACATAGGTGCATGGAGAAGCTTGAAGTTAGTTATGCTATCTAGAGGAGTGGAGTGATACCATACTCTGCAATCACACTTGTAGCCTACTCTTGTCTATAAATAAGATTCATAGTTTTGGGTGCAATTGCATGCTGCAACTACGACTCTTCTCTCCAAATTGACTTGATAAGTTGGCTAATCAAGTGGTTGAAGGTATATTGTCCTTGAAGTTTGTTGTGCCATTTCATGCTTGGTGGTTTGAGGGCTTGTTGAATTGTTTGCCTAAAAGGTCAATTGTAAGAGGGTGCTCGGTGAGAGGGCTCTCGTGACCCTAAGACAATTTGTGTATTGGCAACAAGGTCAAGTTTTGTGTTGTCTCTCTATTTCTCATCAAGCTTTGTGTGCATCTAGTGTTTAAGGCTAAGACTGAGTTGCTCAAGTTGATTTGTGCTCTTTACCTCTCTCTGGCGTGGTGAATGTTTGTGTTTGGTGTGTGTGGCTATCTTGCATTCCCCTCTCTTTGTGCGTTTGAGTACAAGGAGATATACGTGCGTCCTAGTTCACATCTACAACTAGGTGGTGCCCCTTTTTTTATCTGGTTTTTGGCTGTGGGTTGTTGTTGTCCCTGATTGTGCTTGCCCCAGCCCCAATTGAGCAGCATGGGAGCCTCGAAGGGTGTTTAGAGGCCGCTCTTCTTGTTGCCCGCCCCGGACCGCCTCAAATTGGTGCCCCCACTGAGGACGGCTTGTGTATGTTTTGTGTAGGTTCAATCTTTAGCATAGTCAAGTAGTTTTCATGAATCATAAGAATTTGTATGATCCCTTCATTCCCATTGCAAGGCAAAATGTACACATAATTGTTAGTACTAAGTTGCAATTTCAACGTGTAATTCGTAGAATTTTATGTCCTCTTAGGTTGGCAGAGATAAACGCATCAGTAAATCCTTTTATTTTGTCTCTCATTAGGCACGACCTTAGTTTGGACGTCTATATTTTTGTTTTCTTTTAAGAGTTAGGTCATCCATAGACCATGGATAATGGCCCAAGAATAGAGGTTTTCCCTTTTCATTTCACTCCACACATTAGAATAAACATTGCAATTAGTAGAAAATTCCATTTTCAACAACATATGGTGTTCATGTTTGGTGCCCAAAGAGTAGGAGAAATTCTCTCATCACCAAACCCTGTTATCCTGCCTCTTATTGATTATCATAGGTCATTTGATGTGAATATTTTTATTTTGTTGTAGAATAGATTGCAATTTAGAAAACATTATTGTGTAAATTTTTTAAGAAAGAAAAACAGAAACGTGTTGTCACTTTGAAACCGATTCAATGGAGGCCCAACGCCAAATGTTCGGATATCCTTTTTTCTTTGGAGAGCTTGGAGAGGATGCAGAATTATTTTTAGCAAATTTCAAGATGTCTTGTCGTATCAAGAGGATAGTAACTGATCAAGAACGTGTAGAGATGTTTGAGGTGGTCCTTAGGAAAGATGCTAGCACTTGGTTTGACTCTTTGCCTGAGGAAGTTAAAGGGAATTACACGAAAGTTGTGAATCATTTCAAGAGATACTTCTTTGATCCCCAAAACACTCAAAAACTATGGCAAGACATTGTTTCTCATAAAAAAAGACTTAGATGACTACTACTTGTACAAGCAAGAGTTTCTACGTCTTTGGGCTGTATGGGTGAGAAATATTGCTAACCCTGGTGATGGTGCAGAGTTCCTAAAGAAGGAGAGGTTCATAGATGCACTCTTTCCTGACTTTAAGATAAAAGTTGAGGCGGGTACACCTGCAACCTTTGATGCAGCTGAAACTAGGGCTGCTGAGAAATATAGGAAACTCAAGTGCTTAAGAGGGGAGGTTCCAATAGAAGGTCTTAGACCCAAAGGTAAGTCACAAGCATCAACATCTAAGGAGATTCCTGAGGTAACGGCGGAAGTGATTGAGAAGTTAAATGAATCTTTAAGCAGCTTGTCAATTCACCTTGCACAAGCTGTAGGTCCAAAGGGACAAGCAAAGAAGTCTGAAGAGCAAGATCCACGACCTAGGAGAGTCTTGCAATGTTGGAATTGCGGAGAGTCTGGACATGGGATGTATAATTGTCCTTGGCCCTGTGGGGAGCCAGGGAGACCTAACTTGAATTACCTAGTGATGAATGCAAGTGAAGGAACTAGTCAGCAACCACGACTTCTACAAAGACCAAATGGAGCAAGACCACCTCCACAAGGAGTGGAAGGAGTTCCACCTTTGCCAGACCCAAATGTGCATGTGGTAGAGGTGACAAACTCAAATGAGATTGACATGGAAGCAAATGGCATTAAGCGTGGCCGAGGAAAAGGTAAGGAGAAAGAAGGGGTTACATCACAAAGTGACCATGGACGAGAAAAGAAGGCAAATGAGACCAAGGAAGCTAAGAGGACTCGACGTCGTATCAATCTCCAAGACTTCCCTCTTGGACATGCTATGGCTCCATACAACCTATTGGAAGACATGAGAGGTAAGGATCCTGATATCTCATGGCCTCAGTTTCTTGCATTATGCCCACAAGTTAGGAGGGATTTAACGAAGGCAGTTAGCACTAGGACAAAGATAAAAGAGAGTGTTCCTGTTGTAAAAATTGCACATGCTGAAATGAATGAGGATATCACACCTGTGCTAGATTGTTACATCAAAGGAAGATTGGTTAGGAAAGGTCTAGTGGATGGGGGTGCACAAATTTGCATCATGACAGAAGGACTCATGCAAAGACTAGGCATGCACATCCATGAGACACCTGAAAATAAAGTCAAAATGGCAAACAATAGCAAGGCTAGGTGCGTAGGCATTTGTAAAAATGTCTCTGTGGAGGCCTTTGGCATTAAGAAGGCAGTGAATTTCTATGTCATGTCTACCAAAGGAAATGGTTACCCATTTATCCTAGGGAGACCATGGCTAATGAAAATGCGAGATTTGCAGGATTGGGAGAGTGGAAAGCTAATTTGCAGGAATGACAATCATAAGAAGGTTGTCTTTGACATGAAGGAGCAACGCCAAGAGGAGCTCCATGAAGAATCATCTCAAAGTGAGACGGAGGAAGGCTGGACCGATAGCACTTCAGAAGGAGAAAGTAGCGGCAGCATTACTGAAGAGGAGTCTTCCATCGAAGTCATGGGGGTAAGGTTTAAGCCAAACAACCAAGAGACCTCTTGCCCAGGTTTGGAAGAGGTAGGTTCCCAAAAAAACCAAAAAGTGGAAGATGAAAGAATGCTAGAAGGTATGTTATCTACAACACTTACAAAGGATGAAAGAGAGGAGCTCAAAGGTGTGTTAAGGAAATTTCCTAGGCTTTTCGCTAAAGACTACACCGATGTGCGTGGAGTAGATGCTGTTCAACACAAAATTGAGTTGAAGCCAGAGGCCACACCTAAGGCTCAAAAGCTACGAAGGCTAGGAGTCATCAAGGAGCAGGCTTTACTCAAGGAGGTAAGAAAGCTTCTAGCAGCAGGTTTCATTTATCTAGTGGAGAATTCGGAGTGGGTCTCTCCCGTTGTTGTCACTCCTAAGAAAAATGGCAAGTGGAGGGTGTGTGTGGATTACCGTCCACTCAATGAGGCAACAAAAAGAGATCACTTTTCCCTCCCATTTCAGGATGAGATACTAAATGAGGTAGCTGGTCATGAGAAGTACACTATGTGTGATGGCTACTCGGGTTACTTTCAAATAGGTATCGCATTGGAAGATCAGTTGAAAACAACCTTCATCACTCCTTGGGGTTGTTATGCTTTTAGAGTCATGCCATTTGGACTGACAAATGCTCCTGCAACTTTCCAACGCTTCATGAACATGGTGTTTCAAGCATTCTTTGGAAAGTCCATTAGGGTTTTTATTGATGATTTTTGCATTTATAGCTCAAAATCATTGCATCTACAAAGGGTAGAAGAAGGTTTAAAGAAGCTCTATGACATGGGAGGTCAACTCAACCCCGATAAGTGCCACATAGGTGAGGATGAAGTGATCTTGCTTGGTCACAAGGTTTCCTATAAAGGCATTGAGGTGGATCCTTCAAAGGCAAAGGCTCTTATTGAGCTCCCATCACCCAAGAATCTCAAAGAGGTCATCTCATTCATTCAAAAGGTGAAGTATATGTCACGCTTTATTCACTTAGCTTCGGAGTTTCTTCATCCTTTGCAAAAGTTGACACAACAAGTAGAATTTGCATGGTCTGATGATCTTGAAGAGTACTTTTGTAACATTAAAGTCATTTTGTCAGAGCTACCAATACTCATGCCTCCTTGTTGGGAGTACACATTCTTTGTTAGCTCTAGTGTTGGGAAGGAAACAATTGGTGCAGTTTTATTACAACAAGATTCCCACAGTACCAGGATGCGACCCATCTAATTTGCTAGTAGGGTCATGAATGCTTTGGAGAGAGGCTACACGGAGGTAGAACTCATGATGCTTTTGTTGGAATTAGGGTTGCAGAGAAACACACACAGCTTGGAGAAGACGAAGGAAGCTCAAGGCACACAATAGAGAGTGTATTCCTTAGTGTGCAATGGAAAGATAGATAGCCCTAGAGTGATGGGCGTATATACAATGCACGGGGGAAAAAACCTCCTAAAGAGGGAAAAAATGCCCCGGCGGTCCTAGTGTGTTCACACACATCACTACCACATGTATATGGTAACAAATCCCCCCTGGAGTGATGCGGTGAACGAGAGCTGGCACATGAGTAAAGGGAAGTGCCATGCCCTGAGGACAGGATCAGTCCACAAAGGGGAGTAAGCCCAAAGCTTTGCGGAAAGCTTCAAGCTTCTCACGAGACAATGCCTTTGTGAAAAGATCTGCAAGGTTGTCCTGTGTTGGCACATAAGCCAAGCTGATCTCTCCTGCTGAGAGCCTCTCCCTGACATAGTGGTAATGCACCTCAATGTGCTTTGTGCGAGCATGAAAAACTGGGTTCCTCGCAACTGCCAATGCGCTCTGACTGTCAGTGTAGATAGTGTTGGCAGTGTCCTGTCCAACACCCAAGTCAGCCATAAGGCGTCTGAGCCATACACACTCAACCGTAGCTGTGAAGACTGCCCTGTACTCAGCCTCACAACTCGAAGTGGCCACAGTAGGTTGCTTCTTGCTCAACCATGATATACATGAACTGCCAAGCATGAAACAAAAACCGCTTGTGGACACTCGCGTGTCAAAACAACCAGCCCAATCTGAGTCCGAAAAAGCATGTAAGTCTGGCGGCAATGATCCCCCCTTGGGATAAAACAAGCCAAGATGTAAAGTGCCACTAAGGTAGCGGAAAATCCTCTTGACAGCCTGCCAATGCTTAGACCCTGGGCTATGCATAAATCTGCTGACCTGCGAGACTGCAAACTGAATATCTGGCCTCGTGTTGCATACATAAATGAGGCAGCCAACAGCAGTTTGGTAAAGAGTGACATCAGCAGGATCGCCAGCATCATGTAGACTCAACTTCAAACCTGTTTCCATGGGAGTGGCAATAGGTTTGCAATCCTCAAGTCCAAACTTACATAGCAATGTCTCTATGTAACTTTTCTGACACAAGGCAATACCACCATCACACTGCTTAAACTGTATACCCAAGTAATGATGCAACAGCCCCAAATCTTTCATCTTGAAAGTAGCATTCAAATCAGCCTTAAATTCAGCAATATGTCTCTCATTTGGTCCAGTGATCAGCAAATCATCAACATAAAGAACCACAATGAGAAATACATCATCCTCACGCTTTACATACAATGTGCTTTCTGTTGGACTGTTACGAAAGCCTCGTTTAACCAAATGAGTGTCAGCTTTCTCATACCAAGCACGAGGAGATTGCTTCAACCCATACAAAGCCTTCTTACATTTGCACACTTTGTCCTCTTGTCCTTTTATGACAAAACCGCGAGGCTGCGTTACATAAACTTCCTCAAATATGTCACCATTCAAGAAAGCAGTAACAATGTCTGATTGATGTACATCCCAACCAAAATGAGCTGCCAATGCACATAGAAAACGCACAGTAGTCATACGACAAGTGGGAGCAAAAGTCTCTTCATAATCTATGCCTTTTTGTTGTGCATAACCCTTTGCAACAAGTCGAGCCTTATGGCGATCAATCTCACCATCCGGCTTGCGTTTCAACTTGTAAACCCACTTCGTACCAATGGCCTTTTTGCCAGGAGGCAAATCACATAAAGTCCATGTGTCATTCTCTATAAGTGCATCATATTCTGATTTCATGGCAGCAATCCAATTTTCTGAATTCTGTGCTTC
Organism: Adiantum capillus-veneris; assembly: GCF_014529385.1. Lineage (NCBI taxonomy): Eukaryota > Viridiplantae > Streptophyta > Polypodiopsida > Polypodiales > Pteridaceae > Adiantum > Adiantum capillus-veneris. Next base: position 107,204,567 of record NC_140953.1, on the reverse strand, counting down.
ATCAAAAGACAGAGGCTCCTCAACATCATGTAAACTAGACACAGCCAAAGCATAACAATCTGATGCATAAGATGCATGGCGAGAGCCTGAACGAGTACGACTAGATAAAGGTGCATCCAATTTACTGTCACGCAAAGTGTGCACCAGCCATTTTGGCATACCTCTAGCCTGCTCATTTTCAGCCCTTTCCTCATCAAGTACATCATGTACATCTGCATCAGTAATAGGCTGTTCTAAAACATTTTCAGAAACCCCCATAGGCTGTACATTTGCCTCATTGGAACTTACATTTGTATTTCCACCACTGAAAAGAGGCAACAAAGTGTCATAAATGTCCTGTGAGCTTACATTACTGTCTCTAGTACATGACAGCAAGGGTTGAACAGAATCTTCCACAAACACTACATCCCGTGAAACCAAAATACGTTTTGTTTGCGGATGATACAACCTGTAACCTTTGCTTTCAGCACTATAACCAACAAAAATACATTTGACAGCCTTATCATCCAATTTTCTGCGCTGCACTTGTGGCACCAAAGCATATGCCAAACAGCCAAAAACACGCATGTGCTCAATAGAAGGTTTTCTATCATGCCATGCTTCATATGGAGTAATAGACTGCAAAGCTTTCGTAGGACACCTGTTAAGTACATAAGTGGCACACATGATGGCCTCAAGCCAAAAAGAATGCGGCAAAGCTTGACTTTTGACCATACATCGTGCCATTTCCGTTAGTGACCTGTTTTTCCTCTCAGCAACACCATTTTGCTGAGGTGTATAAGGCACTGTACATTGGTGTTTTATCCCACGACTAGCCAGAAATGCATTAAATTCATGAGACATATACTCCCCCCCTCGATCGGAACGGAGGGTGCCCATAGTACATTTTGAGACATTTTCAGCCATAGCCAAAAATTGTTTGAAGCACATAAAAACTTCGGACTTCGCTTTAAGCGGAAATACCCACGCATGCCTGGAGTAATCATCAATGAAAGTCACGAAGTACAGGTAATTGCCCAAGGACGGAGTTTGCATGGGCCCACAAACGTCACTATGCACAAGCTGCAACCTGCATGTAGCCCTAACTGAACCATCCTTTGGAAACTTAGAACGCTGCATTTTACCCAGAATACAGCCTTCACAAACATGTTTGATAGGTGCTTCAAGAGGCGGCAAAGAAGCAACCATATCAGATTTCTGCAAACGCAGCAAACTGGCAAAATTCAGATGACCAAAACGTGCATGCCAAAGTTTTGCATCTGAAATAGCCCTTGAATCTGCAACAGCATTTGCAAAATTTTGTCCACACTTGTCATACAAAGTGAGCTTATACAGCCCACGGCACAAAAGCCCAGATGCAACAATTTCATCACCAAAACTGAGATCATGAACTGTACATCTGTCATCCACAAATTTGACTACAAGTCCAAGTCTAGCAAGTGCGGATACAGACAAGAGATTCTTCTTGATCCCAGGTACATAAAGTGCATCAACAAGTGTGAAGGAACTGCCATTAGCAGCAGTGAGCACAATCTTTCCAACTCCCTGAACTGGATAAGAGGCGTTGTTGGCACAAGTGACTGAATTCCCATGAGGGACAGACTCGAGAGAGGTAAACAATTCACGATGTGAGGTAATGTGCTTTGTAGCACCACTGTCGAAATACCACACATGTGAATCTGCAGCAACTGACAAGCATGCATCATGGACAACAGGATTGTAAGTGCACTCTGCGCTAAAAGCCCATTCTGCATCAACATCAGCATCACAATCTCCTTTCACAGAAGACTCAACAATGGCTGCATTTGTAGTGGAACCAGCATTTGCAGTGGAACCACCCTCTTTCTTCTTAGCCTCTTTGGCCTTCAACTTAGGACACGACTTGATCAAGTGATCATTGGCTTTACAATAATGGCAACGCATCTTCTTTTTGCCCTTATCACCAGAATTGCCAGACGAAGTGCTGCCAGCAGAAGCATTAGGAACAGAATTTTTGCCACTCGCAGCAGAACCATAAGAAGTGGCTGCATTACTGTTACCACCCTTTCTTTGAGAAGCAATAAAAGCCTGTTCAACTGCACGCTGCCTAGTCCTGTTTTTTCTAGAAAGTGACTCTTGCAACAGCAATGTGCATAATGCATCAAACTTGACAACTTCAGGATTTCCTTGGGTCATAAGTCTCCAAGTACTAGCAAAAGTCTGGTAGGAATCTGGTAAGGCATCAAGAACAGTCTGCACAAGGGAACTGTCAGAAATGACTTCACCTGCAGAAATGAGTTGCTCATTGATATCCTTGACACTAGCAAGGAAAGTGTCCATATCATCTTCCTCATGCATAATCTTCGACTCTAGCTCTTTACGCAGCAAAGCAATTTTAGCCTCATTGCGGCTTGCATAAAGACCTGCTAGAATATCCCAAGCCTGTTTTGCAGATTTTGCTGAACGGATGTGAGGAATAATGGTGTGCTTCACAGACAACGCAATCAATGCATGAGCCTGCGCATCCTTAACATCCCAACGAGCTTGTTCTGCTGTAGGCAAAACAACTCTAACAGCTGCAATCCTTGCAGCAAGACCTGCAACATCCTCAACATCGCCTACATCTTCAGAACCAGGACGTACATCAATGCCCTGCACAATGTTCCAGACACCTTTTGACACAAGAACATGTTGCATCATATAAGCCCACATAGGGTAGTTGTCCCCATCCAACCTGTCCTCAACAGCAAACATCTTGAACACATCTGTGTTGTTGTTGTCAGCCATGGTAAATGCTGCACCTGATGTGAAAACTGCCCGAAAATAGGAGAAATGGAGCGGGAACAACTTGTGCTATATAGCACAAACCGTAGAAGACTATAAGGCACCTGTTATGCAGAAAACGGCACTGACAAAAAATCTGCACAAAATGACGAAATAGCCTGTGCAGTACTGCCCGTAGTGGAAACGGAGGCCGAAATGAGCCCAAATCAAAATTCTGAGCAGACCAAGCTCTTCGAGCTCTCCCAAAATATTTGTCGACCTGCGAACGCTTGCCAAAGCTCACTGAAATCGGAGAAAGTGAGCAGGCGTGTGCTGGAGCAGCTGGCGACTAAGCCCGGGAGGACGTGACCTGCTCTGATACCAATTGTTGGAATTAGGGTTGCAGAGAAACACACACAGCTTGGAGAAGACGAAGGAAGCTCAAGGCACACAATAGAGAGTGTATTCCTTAGTGTGCAATGGAAAGATAGATAGCCCTAGAGTGATGGGCGTATATACAATGCACGGGGGAAAAAACCTCCTAAAGAGGGAAAAAATGCCCCGGCGGTCCTAGTGTGTTCACACACATCACTACCACATGTATATGGTAACAGCTTTCTCTCATGTTTGCGGTGAGAAAGTTTAGATCCTACTTGCTACCAAAACCTTTTGTAATTCTCACAGCAAAAAATTTGTTTCCTTGGGTGTCATCTCAAATGAATCTTAGCACCAGGATCTCAAAGTGGATTATGGATTTGTAAGAGTTCCAATACTCTTTCAAGGTAGAAGATAGAGTGCGTGCACAATTGGCAGGGATCCTTTAGGGTACATGAGAAGGAGATTAAGGTGCCTGAAGTAAAGACCCTACCATGGCCACCACCTAAAAGTGTTCCTAATGCTTTTACCTTGTTCTTTGATGGAGCTTTTCGACGAGTCATAGGAAAAGCAAGAGGAGGGCTAGTATTGCTCAACCCAAGTGGAGAGGTGGTCATGAAAGAGAAGGTCAATCTACCAGGTTCAACTAGCAACAATGAAGCAGAATACGACACACTACTTCATGGTTTTAAGATATGCATTGGCCAAGGTATACAATGTCTCATGGTAAAAGGGGATGCACTTCTTATTGTGAAGCAAATTTTAGGCATTTGGGCATGCAAGAATGAAAGCCTAAGGACAAAATTTCATGCCATTCGTAGATTGTTTAATCAATTTGAAGAAGTGCAACTATATCATATTCCTAGGAAACAGAATGAAGATGCCGATTTACTTGCACAACAAGCAGTTACATGTGTTGAGAAAGAAGCGCAGGTCATCATGGTGGCAGCAACTGTCAAGCAACCGAGATACCAAACCCATTATTAGCTACATTTTGGAGGGTGAGTTTCCACAAGACTTCACGAAGGCTCAGAAGAGGAGACTCATGAAAAAGGCAAGCGCATATCTCTTCTTAGAAGGATCCCTCTATCAAAGAGGGAAGGATCAAGTGTGCAGAAGAGTACCAACTATTGAGGAAATCCCAGCCATTCTAAAAGGTTTGCATGAGGAAGCGTGTGGTGGTCATTTTGCACAGGAACTCACTGCAAAAAAGATTTTGCTTGCCGCATATGTTTGGCCAAGCTTGCACATTGATGTTCAACATTGGTGTAAAAGCTGCCACAATTGTCAGATTAATGGAAACAAGCGTCTGTTACATGGTCCACGTTAGCTAGTCCTTGCAAATGGTCCGTTTGAAAAATGGGGCATTGATGCTATGGGTCCATTGCCCAGGACTAAAAATTGAAAATTGTATATCTTGGTGGCCATAGACTACATGACTAGGTGGGTAGAAGCTCAAAGTGTGGCAAGAGTGAATGAGAAGACAGTTAGCAAGTTTGTGTACACTCACATTTGTTGCAGATTTGTCACACCTTTGGAGATTTTTTCTGATAATGGTCCAGGGTTTAGAAAGGGATTGCTCACAGAAGTCTGTGAAGAACTTCACATTCTACATCGTCATAGTACACCCTACTATCCCCAATCAAATGGTTTGGTAGAAAAAGCTAATGGTGTCATTGCAGGCATCATTAGAAAGATGGTGAAAAACAAGACAAAGTTGTGGGATGACTTCTTAGATGGTGCCTTGTGGGCGTATCGAACCACATATAGGGAAGCCACGGAGTTCACACCATTTCACTTGGTCTATGGTCAAGAGGCTTTACAACCAATTCAGCTCAACATTCCAACAATGCGACTTCATGGCAAAGCACCACAAGATGATCAAGAAGCATGGATGGATCGACTTCTTACCTTAGCTGAGCTTGAGTGGAAAAGAGAAGCAGCATATGAGTGCTACAACACGAAAGCTACGCAGGCGAAGGAGAAGCTTGACAAGAAACTAAAGGAGAAAGGCATCAATGAAGGAGATCTTGTGCTAAGGTATGACAATCGACTCGATAATCATTTTGATGCCAAATTTGAAACTAGATGGCAGGGGCCATACATAGTTAAGAAGGCTTTCAATTCAAGTTACTATCAACTTATGGACTTGAATGGGAAAGAGCACTCCAGGAAGGTAAACGGGTATCGCTTGAAGCCTTATTTGAGTCGCCTTCTATCAAAGATCTGTCAAAAGGAAGCTATCTCATGTAGGTATTCTTCCGTGAAGCATGAGTGTAAATCAAACCAAAATTCTGAGGGGCCAAACAATGAAGACCTTGTCTAGGACTCTAAAGCACTCTCTTTGGAAAAGATGCTCTATGATGGTACATGAATATACCATCATCCTGGGGGAGGGCTAATGATAGCCGTTTTTCGGCTCTTCGTAATTGCCATAGTGAGTTAACCCACCCTACCAAAACCATCCAAAAACTGTGGCTATCCCTACCATTTCATTGTATATAGGTGTGTGTGTGAGTTAGGGGACTTTTCCCATATCTTCTTAAAAACCCTTAATTAGCTAGTCACTGGGTTAGTTGAGCCAAAAAAATATAAAAAATATAAGTATATTATGGCCCATTTGTGTGTAAATATTTCATTGTATATAGGGCCTAAATAAAAGGATTTCTCATAATTATTTTGGTATTTATTTAAATATTTCTACCTATGGTGTGTTATTTATGCTATGTACATTGACTCACCATTACCATATTTTTTCTTACCATTTTGCATACTCTTTATTCCACATAAAAATAATTTCATGCAAGCTTCTCTTAGTTTTGGTGTAACTCCATCCCAACAAAAATCCAAAAAAACTAGTTTTATTTATGTGTATATTTTTTCACTATTGTGATTTTTCCTTCCTACATCTATTCTCTTTTACTCTCATAAATTAGAACACCAAAAATATTCATCTTTTTATGGTAGACTTATAATGAGAGAGATTTATTTTGACCCCTTTATAATTTTTCCACCTATATTATTTATATTTGACATGTACATATGTTTTTAGACCCCTCAATATTTGATTTTCTTAGTTGTACTATTCAGTTATATCATGATCAATATCTTCAATTATAGACCTACCAAATAAGTTCAAGGGTATGTGGCATGCATGCATGCACCATGGGGAGCTCACTCTTGGAGGTATTCAAAAGAATCATCCAAAGAAGGACCTCACAAGGACCTTGTGCAGTGGAAAAAACAGTCGGTTTTGCTGAATTTTTAAAGATCACATGCTCCCCGAATTTGAAAAGGTAATACAAAAAAAAGTTGTAGCTCGTGAGCTGAACTTTTACCTCAAATTGTTTCATATTTTTTTGAGCTACGAGCTGTGAGCTATGATTTTATTGGTGGACCCCAGTTTGCCCATGCTATGCAGCCACACTCCCTCTTCCACTTTATCATTTTCCTCTTTCACACACACTCCTCCCTCTCCTTCCCACTCCCAAACCTGCAACTCCCATGTCCTAATTCACCCTCTTCACCATTTCCACATCTCTCACACCTCCATAGCCTTCATCCTCCATTTCTACACCCTATGTGTCCCCCTTTCTCTCTACATATATGTCCATATTACCATACTCTCTTCAGCTTTGTAAAGAACTTCAAAAATCAGCAAAAATCCAAGGATAACCTCTGCAAATGAAGGCTTTTTTCATGAATTTTCCAAGGTTTGAAGATAACATAGCTTCATCGACACGCGCTACTTCGCCATGCTGACCGCTTCTTCTACCGATGCTGTAAAGAGGTGAATGTCAACTTCTCCAAGCTTCAACCTTGCTTTACAAGATTATCCCTTCTCTAACTTTTCTCATCATATATCTCACCATTTGGTGAATGATTTTGTAAATATTTTGTAGTGATAATTACTAACTACTAACCACTAACCTTATTGTAAAATGCACCCTCTACTAGAGTAGGCACTCCCAAATTATTCATTCAATCCTCTCTCCTTTTATCCTCATTAATTTTCTTCCCTTGAGCCCACATCCATGTGACTCGAAGGACAAGAGAGACCCACCCTCATTAAAAAAAATAAAAATATGCATAATCTTTTATTCCTTCAAATAAACTTGATTAGGCCTAATCTTAATCGGGGCTTCTGAAACCTATAAATAGAGCCCTTCTCTCCCTTGTAAATCATCACATGATCACACTACACCACACCATTCTCAACACATAACACACCACTCTTCAAGCCTAGTTGTGTAGAGTGTGTGCACTGTGAGTGCTCTATTCCATCACTACACATAGGTGCATGGAGAAGCTTGAAGTTAGTTATGCTATCTAGAGGAGTGGAGTGATACCATACTCTGCAATCACACTTGTAGCCTACTCTTGTCCATAAATAAGATTCATAGTTTTGGGTGCAATTGCATGCTGCAACTACGACTCTTCTCTCCAAATTGACTTGATAAGTTGTCTAATCAAGTGGTTGAAGGTATATTGTCCTTGAAGTTTGTTGTGCCATTTCATGCTTGGTGGTTTGAGGGCTTGTTGAATTGTTTGCCTAAAAGGTCAATTGTAAGAGGGTGCTCGGTGAGAGGGCTCCCGTGACCCTAAGACAATTTGTGTATTGGCAACAAGGTCAAGTTTTGTGTTGTCTCTCTATTTCTCATCAAGCTTTGTGTGCATCTAGTCTTTAAGGCTAAGACTGAGTTGCTCGAGTTGATTTGTGCTCTTTACCTCTCTCTGGCGTGGTGAATGTTTGTGTTTGGTGTTTGTGGCTATCTTGCATTCCCCTCTCTTTGTGCGTTTGAGTACAAGGAGATATCATGTGCGTCCTAGTTTGCATCTACAACTAGGTGGTGCCCCTTTTCTTATCTGATTTCTGGCTGTGGGTTGTTGTTGTCTCTGATTGTGGTTGCCCCAGCCCTAATTGAGCAGCACGGGAACCTCGAAGGGTGTTTAGAGGCCGCTCTTCTTGTTGCCCGCCCCGGACTGCGTCAACGGCTAGAGAAGAAACACAAGAGCAAGGATATGGATCTCCCAGACCAACCTCACTGCCTACCGAACAATAGGAGCACCCCATGCCAAGCCCACCACCATCACCGGAGGGCAAAGACACCAATGAAGAAGCGGAGCCAGAGAAAACCAATGAATCTGAATCCAACAAAGAAACTGAATCTGCACAAGAGGCGGACCAGCAAGAGAAAGAGAAAGATCAAGAAGCAGAGCGAGAAACAGAGGCTACCACTGCACAAGAGAAAGAACCCGAGCAAAAGAAGAAAGAAAGGTCGGTACCAAAAGACACAACAAGATATGTGTCATCACCCTCTACTTCTACTTAGCCAGAAACCACAAAGGCAACAAGGCCTCAGGATGATGAAGCAAAATACCAACCATCTACCTCCACACAAGAACAACCAGGAGTCACGACGCAGCAGAAAGACGCACATGAGACTGCAGGCACATCTCAGCTGGCAAGATAGGAGGAGTGGCAGTCAAACGATGAGGTAATAGTACAAGTCAATGAATATACACAACAGATGCAAGAAATGACGGAGAGACTCCGTTCAGCAGCATTAAACCTCACCACAAAGGCCAAAGAACTTGAGATGGTGATCGACGCTCTCCAAGGAGAGTTAGAAGAAAGGATGACTGTCATCACGGATCTTCAAAGGCAGTTGCAACAGATGAAGGCAGAAGCTGAACAACATCAGTTAGCTAGAGATAGGCAGCAAAAAGAAATGGAGGAGTTAGGTGATTTGCTCACCAAATTATCTGATGCCTGCAAAGCAAAAGACGACCAGCTGATAGAAGTTACGAATGAACTTCTTACGACATCTCTGTCAGCTCAAAAAATCCAGGTGCAATTAGATGTTACGAATGCTTCTCTACAGTACTTTGAACAGCGGATCAATGATCAGACAATTTTCTTACAGCACATAAGAGAAAATCCGGCCGTGGCCTCGATCAAAGAAACTGACGAAGTGTACAAGGCACTAGAGAAGAAAAACAAAGACCTTGAATTGGAATTAAAGCTGGAATAATCATAATGCAGGGACCTGGCACTGATGCGGGTTCAAAGAGAAGAGGAGCTCCTAAAGGAAATAGCAGAGCTCAAGCGAGTTAATCAACTCCTTAGAGATGGGAAACCAGACACGTAAGAAGAGGCAGGCACTTCAGAGGCGCCATCGATAGACATACCCTCGGTCTCGTTTGCTGAATTTGAGACATAGTCCACAGCAGAGCCGAGTGGTGATGAGGATTTTCAGATCAATATCACGGATGCAGATACAATGCCAATGGTCCAGCTGTCAAAAGCTGAAGAAGACACATTGAAAGAAGATCACCCAAGAGGTGAATGAGCAGTGGAAACCCGCAATGGATTGGGAGTTGAGAGTTTTACACTTTGCCAATGTCACTCAACTCACTCCCAATCAAATCAATGTGCAATGGATTGGGAGTTGAGAGTTTTACACTTTGTCAACGTCACTCAACTCACTCCCAATCTGATCAATGCGCAATGGCATCAGCAATCCCTGCCATACCCTCTCATCAAAGTGCAATTATTACAGGTGAAAGAGAGGCTGTACAAAGATATGCAAGAAGATGGCACAGATAAAGACCACCCAATGTAGAGGTGAAGCTGGCTGAACAAGAATCCGAGATACCTGATTCTGTTCACAAGAGCGCGTGCAGCCCTTCAAAGAGATCCAACCTTCTGTCCTGTCCCAGAGTAAGGACATGGCATGAGCATGAAGCATTGACAAAGAAGAGGACAACTGGGCTTAACTACCCCAGGCTGCCAGCTCCGGAGAGAGGACAAGCAAAAGAGGAATACATGGTGAAAACCCTAACGGGCGCCATGTCTTTCTTCAAGAGTCTACCAGATCTCTACTGCGCCATGTTATATAAGATCTACAGGATGTTGCTCACATGTATCCAAGTTTTTAATGAGCCTGAGCAAACAGGAGCCCCATGGATATCATTTTTAGAAGGAAACAAAGGCTTATGCTACGATCTGAGTAGTCAGCCCTTTGGAAGAAGTCCTTTACGGCTTTTATGCCAGATGTATGTTCTTGCCATGGAATAATATGTTGGCCTTTGAAGAAGCTTTCTACACTGGATTCTTCACCTGGCGAACGAAGATATTTGCACCGATGATCAACAGCCTTACATCCAAGTTTGTAGGCTACTTAGTGGTGGAACTGAAGAATAAAGTGACAATGCAATTTCTGCAAGTGCCCGACAAAGAAACAAGAATCAGATACCCGAAGGCACTGGATGCACTTAAAGACCGCCTCGCCAGTCGTCAACCCGAAGACTATTTCAGCCCATAAAGCTGTGTTAAGGGACGACACATGCGAGGAGGGGGGGAATGTTAGCAACATTAGCAGCAAGCTAACACGGACACCATTTTTTGGAGTTCTCTTTGTAAAACATTTATTATTTTGATAAATTGCGAATATTGTAACTCCTATTTTCTCGGATAAACTTTGTAACTAATGAGCAGTGGCTACAAGCGTCCAGATTGTATTAGCCAGTTATTACCCAGCTTTGGTAGAACTCCAGATTATTAGTTTTAACCACCCAAAAACCTTGGCTAAGGTATAAAAGCCAATTTTTGTAAGTTTTTAATAAGTTTTTGGATAAGAAATACACAGCGTGAGCTAACGGTGCTCACTTCTCTCCTTCTCGCGCTTCCTACTCCCTCTCCGGTTGTCACATTGCGATTGTGTTTGTTGCATTGCAACCGTAGGTAAGAGCTCTACACATTGACATAAACACATCACAATATTTCATAGCTTTTGGCATCGCCGACCCGCGGACTAATTTCATCATAATTAGGAATTTACACTTTTAAATAAAAAACTAAACATAGACGGGGTATTGGGGCATCATTGCTAAGCATTTAGATGCATTCTGGATCGAAAATGACTAGGTCAAAAATCCACTGCTGTTAATAATCACGATTTTGGAACTTGACCTTAAGTGGGATTTGAAACCATAAGCATGTGTGCTTAGGTCTTATAAACATGTCCTAGAAGTTTCGCTACGTTTGGATGTCATTTGATGCTGTAACGGATGTGAATTGTTTGCCGATGAGCGATTGGCTTTTGGTGATTTCAGTCACTTGAGTGTAGCCTGAGTTAGATGCATGAGGAAAAATATGAACCCTCTAGGGGCCCTTTGGGATTAAGGTTAATTAGAGGCCAGCCAATGAGAAGAGGGTGGTGGACACACTCTATGCCCTCAAAAATGTAGGTAGACAAAGTAGTCTTACACTTTTTAAATGGGCTCTTACCTAGTGAGAAGGTGGGGTGGGGGGGGGGGGGTGGGCCATATGGAACCTCCAACTTCCCTCCTTTTTGATCCGGTTATGAAAAAATCCCAAAAATTTGAAATTTTTCAAAAATTTCAAAACTCAAATTTCATTTTCTAAAAACCCCCCTAAAACTATTTTATGGTCAAAAAAGCATTTTTTGATCTCAAAAAGTCAAAACGTGCATCCAAAAACCCTAAAATTCAAAATTTTTTAAAAACTTAAAAAAAATCTTTTTTTGCTATCCAGAGCTCTCCCAAAATTAGTTATTACGCAAAAAGGGATTTTCTCTCTTTAGAACCCCTTTTCCAACCCCTCCTTGGTTGCAACCATCACACTCATCCTCTACTCCAACACTCTCTCTCTTTACACCATCTCCATTGCTGCAACAAGGAAGCTCCTCTCTCCTCCCCTACCACCTTCCATTGCCACACCAAGCAAGGCTTATCCACCTTCTCCTCCCAGTGCCACACCAAGCAAGGGTTGTCCACCTTCTCCTCCCATTGCCACAAGGGTTGACCATTTTCTCATATCACTTTATGACACTTACATTGTAGCAACAAGCAAGGTTCTTCTCCTCCTCCTAGTTTGCTTTGCTCAACCATGGCCAACTCTACTTCGCAAAGGCGACCAAAGGATGAGGTCACAGCATTTGCATGCCACAACACTAGAGGTGTAGATGATGAGTGGGTGCCACAAGAGTTCACCAAAGGTGCTTGGGTATACATGCAACCATCTGCTGTTGGCCCTTATCGTGTGCGGAATCGTGCAAACTTGGATCTTCATTGGAAAGGAAAGCTCCTTGGCTTCAAGAACCACAAAGACAAGGGGAAAGGAAAGCTCCTTGGCTTCAAGGACCATAGCCATTGTGCAACATGTTTTCTCAATGTCAACCATGCACTTGCAACAACCACCTCGATTTCCAACACATTGTAAGTACATGTTTTGAGAATACAAAGCTAGGTGTGAAATCACAGTGTAATGTTATTATGGATTCATACTTAACATTTGTCATGCATTTATAGTCATATTTCCATCCACGTTGGTGGAGGAGTAGCCACTACATAGTCTCTCCGGCACATTCAATGCTATACATGCGGATATTGGAGCAATAATGTTCCCGCATCTTTGCCCAACCAAACTGGTTCAAAGAAGGATTTTCTTCTATTCTCACTCCTATATTGTCCCTACTTCTACACAAGCATTTGGAATGCTTGAACCCATCAAAGTAACTTCCGTATTAAGTATGGAGTGGCCGGTCCCAGATTTGTAGTCGGTAGCATCTTTCAAGCAAAAGATGATAATGGATGTCCAAAACTCTTTGAAATACTCTAAAGCTTCTAAGTCTGTGGGCTTGAGCTGGTGTTTGACTATTCATTGTTTTGTGCACATTTTTAAAGAGTTTGGATTTGTGGAGACTATCACAATGCTTGTATGTAAAGATGCGCATTACGAGGAATTAGGAAGGCTTTTAGAAGAGGACTGGGGTTTTGTGGAGGGCATGCACACCGGGGACCGGTACCGTTGTAAGGTTGGAGCTTCAGGTATTGGAATGCGCTATTTGAAATCCCACACCTCCTTGTACATACGATTTCACTATGATCGTTGGATGTGCAAGCTTGGAGTGTGGACTCCCTTACAGAGTGTAGACGGCGCTATTGCAAGCTTTGACATTGCAGTGAAGATGCCCAACGATGCTTTGGAGGCAGTCCAAGTGAACAAGAATTGGACTCTCAGTAATGTTCGAGAACATTTGGTTATTATGGGTTTTGAGGCCCTTCAACAAGCACAATTTCGTTTACAAGGTCACAAGGTGAGAATCCTTCCACCACATTTTCAATACATCATGGTTTGTCGATCATTAGATGCTTATTGTAATGAATGTCCGTAGATTGGGAAGAGAATGGAAGACAAATTGAAGGTCGAGGAGGACTGGGGGATAGATGGAACTATGCTATCGATCTTATAACTTTGTAACTCTTGCAATTTTCATATTGATCCCCGTTGTAATCAACACGATTTGCTTCGGCAAATCATGCCTTTGAATATAATTTTTTGCATTGGGATGAGAAATCATTTTTTGGTGAAAGTGCCTTTTTTTTTTAATGTCTTAAAAAAAGGGTACATTATAAAAGGGGGGCCACTTAACTCATTCACTATTTTCACTTTTGCAACTCCTGAGCTCCTCCACTCTCTATCCACACCCCAGGATAAACATGGATGCTGCCACAACCTCTGCATCTGTACCCACATCCACCCCTTTGTCACGCTTCATCCTCTTCCTCGAGGACACCAAATACAAAGGGAAGTTGGACCTCCACACCTTTTTTACTCGTCTCCCTGACCTTGACGCCACAGTTGCCCTTCACATGGATGCATTTGAGGAGATTTCTGCGTTCATGGAGGAGCACATCATAAAATATTCTGTATCTATCCCCCCACATGCAGGGATCTGGGTGCCTTGCGATCTTTTGCGCTATATACACAAAGGTGATCGCCCATTCTCCAAGCGGTTGCAACGATTCCAAGAAATTGCAACCAATGCAGGCCATTACTTGGACGAGCAAGCCCCTGGGGTGTCAGCGCTCAAGAAGCGCAAGTTGGGGGTGGAGTACCTTTCTCGGCTCACAACATTTATCTTCTTGGTGAGCGAGGAACATGATTTGGAGGAGCTCCGCTTACCACACCTTCAAGTTGGGTCCTTTATCAAGGACACCAAGGAGCAGCAGGTTATCCCCATGAACCCTGCAGCGGAAGGAAAAGCACACCAGCTCGAGTACCCTAGGGGTCTTGAGGAAGTGGTTGAGAAATCCATAGTTGCGGCTGGCCCTAGTGACACTCCAGTGCCACTACCACTGACGGATGTGGCTATCCCAGAGGTAGAAATTAGCCCCTTCTCCTCAGTGTTAGTGGATGGGGAGGAGTTTGTGTTCCTACATGATTTGGAAAAAGCATTTGGCCTGCGCATGGATGAATGCTTGAGCGTGCTATGCAACAGCAGCAAATGTCCCTTAGACAATACGCCAGATGCCCTAGAAAGCAAGCTCTTGCCAGATGGGGACTCTGTTGCTGACACTATTGCAGTTGTATGTGCGGAGGTCCTGGCAGCAGAGTAGTTGCACGTGGCTGATGAAGATTTCCAAGCCACGCAAGCCAAGGTTGAGGCTGCTAGGATGCCTATGCCATTATGCAACCTCCCATCTGATGATCCAAAGCTTGTATTTGTGGTGCATGGGAGCATTGACTTGGGTGCAAAGGGCAACAGGGAGGAGGACGACAAGGAGCAGGAGGTAAACTGTATCCTAATTTTCATGTTACTATTTTATCCTTCGTTGTCTTTTTTCTCAACCTTCATCGGTTTATGACAGGATGTTGTGGAGGTTGATGATTTTGCTGCAAGGACGGGTGGCAAGCGGACGGGCTTTGGACCTCAAGCTTCCCTTGCGCATTACCTCGGACAACTCCCCCCTGGAGATGTGGCCATTATCCATAATGAATTTACTCCCCAAGCCCATTTTATGACTTGGTCGTTAAAAGCTTTGAGTAAGTTTTTGTGTTTGAGTACCATTGCTCAAACTGCACATCAAGTGTTCCTAGTGCGTAGATCCCTTGTATGCACAGCGTTTGGCACTGGCTTTCGTGGTAAAGTGCTTGCCCAGATAGGGATACATGCTTCCATTGGCTCAACTGACCCAAATGCCATAGCGCAGTCCCTCTTGACTGGGGAGTTGCCTTACGCGCAAAATAGGCGCCAGGAAATGGTCAAAAAAATTCTGAACTCCTCAGATACATGATGTAAAATCACCGTGCTAGAAGGAATAAAAAATATTTGAAATTGTCTCTCTATATTGCAAATTCTTTTCAATCTGATTTGTCAATCTTGAAAATTGTTTCAATTGGTGATATGAATTGTTTTTTGACTTTGTTATTTCAAGGTATGTAATTGCAGTCAATTTGAGTATAATTGTGATTTTTAAGTACCCTAGGGGGTTAGATTAGCCTATAAGGGGAAAAAATGCCTGGCCACAAGGGCGCGCAAATGGCCCATCCATCAGTTTTGGATGGGCCATTTGCACGCCCTTGTGGCCAGGCATTTTTTTGCCCCTTATAGGCCAATCTACCCCCTAGGGTACTTAAAAAGCACAAATTTATTGAAATGGATTGGTTTTGCATCATTCATTTAAATGCAACCTTTTTATGGCAATTCCAGTATATGTTCACACTCAAGGACACTAGAAAAGCTCAAATCAATTATGAAATGAAGTTTCCAGCAAACTATCACTTGCTTTAGCTCTACCTACTACACCCTTGCACCAAAAAGTCAAATTACATTGGACACTTGGTTTCACAATATGTTATTTTTTTTGATATCCTATAAGGAATTCAAAGCTTGAAATGACCAAAAAAAGGTGTCCATAAGGATCCATATAAAATATTGATGCAAAACCAATAGGTTTTAGTAAATTTGGTTATTTTAAGTACCCTTGGGGGTAGATAAGCCTACAAGGGGTAGAAAAAGGCTTGGCCACAAGGGCGCGCAAATGGCCCATCCATCAGTTTTGGATGGGCCATTTGCGCGCCCTTGTGGCCAGGCCTTTTTCTGCCCCTTGTAGGCTTATCTACCCCTAAGGGTACTTAAAATGCACAAATTTACTGAAATTGACTACAATTACATACAGAACTTGAAATTACAAAGATAATAGACAGAGTAGACACAACTGTTGATCATATTGTCATTGGAAAGTCAAATCATTACAAAGATAAGGGTGTGCAATACAAAAAGAGGGGTAACTTCGGCTAATGCTCGAAGTCTCGTCGCAATCGTCGTGCAAGCTGCATATCTTTTGGCTGTATTGTCACTCGCTTTGCATGAATGGCACATAGGTTGGTATCTTCCAACACTGAAATGATGTGGGCCTCTGCAGCTTCTTGAATAGCCTCTAGCGCTATTGCTTGCATTCTATACTGATTTCCATAGCTTTGAAGCACTTCCTTCACAGTGCGAGCAAAGGGGGCGCATCGAATCAAGAGCTACGTCGTCTTCTGGTAGTGGCGGATTTCTGCAAATGCCCTTGCTATTTTTCGGCGCCGCTGCGGTTGTCTTGGGGGCACTTGCACATTTGCTGGCGGGCGCCATGAAGGCTTCTTGAAAAACTTAGACTTGTGTCTGTTTACATGCTTAGGGGCTGGTTCTGCAGCCTGTTCTGATTCTTCCTCTTCCCTTGGTTTCCGATCTTGTTGTGTGGGGAGAGCTCCCTTGCCTTGAGGCAATGTCTTCCCCCCAACGGCCACCCGATGTGTGCGCGGTATTTTTTCTCGCAGCCATGGTGGCTCACTCTCTGATTCGGTGTCTGTATTCACCACCCGAGTCCTGGATGGTCCTGCTTGTGATTGGGGGCGCGACGGCTGCTCCCTATCGGACTCTGATGTTTGCTGGCCCTCTGCTTCTCTCCAGCGCTGGGCACGTTGCTTCATTCTCTTTCTAGGTGTTATATCTTGAGGAGGTGGAGATTCAACAGTCCTTGATGACTCTCGTGCCCTACCACCATGCCCACTACCAGAAGAGTTCCTGGAACGACCAGGTGTTCGTGGCCGTTTTCTTGTGCCTTGAAGCCATGACGGCTTCTCACATCCTTGGAGGGTGTTTTTGTTGGCAGGCAGATGCTCTTTCACGGTTTGTTTGGTGCGCGCCATTTCGTTGGTAAGAGCTCACCTGTTCTTAAGAAATGAGTGATTTATGAGAGCATGCAATATTTATAAGGGCCCATTTAAAAAGGGCCCTGTTCACACTAATTTTTTTAAAAGAAGTATTATTTTTTAAATAAACATGTCGCTAAGAGTTGGACCCTGCGTTCACGTTTAGTGACTCGCGTAGTATCCACTTTGATCCTTGTCGCACTCTGCATCGCCGCCATGCAGCATGCTTGGTGGGACCTTGCGACATTTGCCACTTGTTGCTATGCTCTTGACGACTCCATTTGCGCACTTCAATAGCAATCTTGGATTGTCGCGCACGCTCCATTGTGAGCTTACGAGAAAATGTTGTGCGAAAAAACCAGTTGAACATCTCCTCCAAATAATTGGATTGCACCATTCCACCACCATGTCGAGTATTTTTGAAGTACACTCCCCTTGCTCGATAATGGGACTTCTCCATGCCTTGAGTGCTAAAAATTTCAAGTGATCCATACTTGTGCATAAAAAATGCACCATGCGCAAACAAGATATGCTGTTCACATGAGCAAACGATCCACATTAGTAAATAAAAACAATCCCTTGTAATGAATACACCATGAATGACTTACCATGTAATGTGTGATGTTATTTTCACCCCAAGAAAGGGTGAAGACCTTGGTAAAATCCGCCAAAGCTTCTTGAAATGATTGTCGTTGTTCTTCTGTTGTGCTGTTAAGGCTCATAAGCTTGACCATTTTATCAAAATGGGCCCAAACTTGCTTGCGCTTGTTTGCAAGCTCGCCATTTGAATCATTGTCAGTAGTAGCTTTGCATAACTTCTTCCAAAGCTCCCAAAGGTTACCTGCCTGCTGGTTGGAGCTGCTTTGAGCATCATATCGTCTTGGCTTTCCTTGGGAAACTTTCTTCAAAAAGTGTCTAGCTTTTTGTCCACTCATTGACACTTGTTGAGCAATTTCATGGGCCTCCCCTGTGTTCTTTGCAGCAACTATAGACACATTTCCACCGTGACAGCCAATGGAATTCAAGAGTACCTCCACTCTTTCGATCGCTTCCTAGGACTTTTCCAACGGTTTCATTGTGAAAGCATAGTCAATGTGGAGCTTCAATAGCCTATCAAAAACACGCATGAATACGTGTAATGTACAAAAATGTACATTCGATAGAGGAAATCGAAAGATTGGATTCCAAGTGTGGTCCTTTTGATCACGGTCTGGGGCATTGAGCATGGGACATCTCAGAATAGACGCTTCCCATTCTCTACCTTCATCTCCGACATCATGACAATCTAACCCTTGTTCTCCATGCCCTTGCCATGGAAGCATGTAATTGGCCTTTGCAGTGCTTTTATGTGATTTTTGTCCATTAGGTTTGTACCCTCGAGTGCAAAATGGACAAGGCATGAGAGAAGAAGCCCCTTGTTTGCAGCCAAGCAAACACTTTATGGTCTTCAAATCCCCACCTAAGTGCCACTCCACATCAGCCCTCAATCTCCAACTTCTGACTTGCAATTTGGGAGTGTATTACTTCTGTGATCCATGGAGTTCTCTCAAAAATCCATGAAAGTACTCCATTGGTCTCTTTGGGCACCTCAATAGCACCCAACCACCAAATGTCTTTCTCTGATTGCACGCTAAAAGATAGGGTGGGATATGGCTCGATTGAATCCCTTCGCTTGGTTTACAGAAGGGCCTCGTTCATTAGAGTGACACTTAGCCTCTCTAACCTTCGGCCTTTCACTATTTGACACTCATCGAGTTTCAGCACAAAAGCAACTTTTGTGCCAAGTACTACAAAATAAATAGTGCTAAGACCTTAAACTTCAGCTTCTATGAAAAGAATAATACCAAAGAAAAAAGTAAAGTGTGTCACCTTCTTCAGGTAACTCGTAAAATCTAAGCATGGCTTCTTGAAGCCTTCTAAGATCCACGAAAATATTGTTCCACATTGTGTAAGGAAAGCCCTTATTCGAAGGTCTTATGGATTGTTTCTTACCTTTTCCCCTTGTCTTTGTTGCGCACGAAGCATAAAGGGAAGTTGGCATTGTGTCCTCAATGTGTAGGTATGTCCCAATGCAGGAGAACACATCTTCGTTTGTGGCCTTCTTTGCGAGCTTGACCTTGTGAGGAACGGGAAATAGGTTTTTCACAATGCCATGTTCTTTGAGGGCATCCTTTAGGAGTTGAAAAATAGCCTGATAGGCTTTGGTGCTGATTCCAGCCTCATCACAAGCTTGTTGAACGTCATCATCATTAACCACATTTCTTAATTTACGCATAAGGTCCTTGGTGACTGCATCCTTAATGTGCTTACCTCCAGGTGATTGTAAGATAGAAATAAGGTCCTCGGTATTGAGACAACTAGTGAGAAGGTTGACTCGATTATCTTGGCTTGTTCCACTGCATGCCTCCTGGATGAAGTTTCTAGCAACAAATAAACATAAATGTTAGAAAATAGTGTGAAGTAAGAATGCAACATGCAAGTAAAGACCAAATCACCTTGTGGCTGTAACTCGTCGTTTGCGTGCTCCTCCGGAATGTGCAAGAGTTTCAATGGATGAATACGGGCGTTTGCGTTCCCTTGCACCAAGGGGTGTTTCTTTCAAGTATGTGATGGTGTTGGTAAGCTTCTGGATGTGGGACTCCTTTTCTTGCATTTGTTGTTCAAGACTTTTAACTACCCTCTCCGAAGAGGCAACACTCTCTTGTAATGCCGTCGTCTTGAGGTGAAGAGCTTGACATTCGTGCATCCACATATGCAAAGAAGCACCTGCACCCATACATAGCCGCTTGCAATGGCCTAACAAGCCTGCTTCTCCCCTCCCAAGAAATTGAAGAAATGTGGAAAGGCTATTAAATGGTGGATGGAAGCGGCTTATAGGATCGTAAGGGTACAAATGGCCATCCACCCAAATGTCAACATTGGTCTCACAAGCGGTGCGACGTTCCTGTGATGACCTTTGATCACCTTCACTAGTGGTCTTCGGTGCAAATGCCGTGGGTAAGTGAATATGTATGCTTTTGGTGTGCGGAGTACGTGGTGGTGGAAGCAAACCATTTGTGATGTCCGTGAGCACCATGGAAGCTGTTGCGTGAGGAAGCAAATGATGAAAAGATAGAGGGGGAAGGGTAGAGAGGCCGAGCAGGATGGGAGGAGAGGAGGGAGGGAGGGGAGGGAGAGATTGGGGAGGAGGAGGAAGGTAGGGGCAGAGAGGGAGAGGAGAGGGAGAGGGAGAGGGAGAGAGGAGGGAGGAGGGAGGAGGGAGGAGGAGGAGAGAACAAAATGTTTATTACTTTTTGGGGGAATTTTTTTTTGAAAAAATGGACTTTCTAAGCTTGTGGGTTAAAAAATGGATCAAAAAATGATTTTTGGATATGTATATATGTTGGGAGGGAGTTTTAAGTAAAAAAAAAATAAAAATGAATTTTTTTTAAAAAAAGTCAAATTTTGACTCTTTTTGACCCACGGAATTGCTGATGTGGACACACCCCTATGCTTCCTTCACTTTAAAAAAAGCTAGAGAGAGAAAGCAACCCTTTAGGTCCACATCCTACATTTGTCTAAAAAAAAGGCTAGAAAAACCTACTCAAAACTACCTTCTTCAATGCCCTTGCCCCCTAAACCCCACACAACATTAGCCTTAATCCCTAAAAATTAGGATTCCTTACAAGGACCATGCAAGGTTCATATTTCTCCTAATGGCAAGTTTAGTTGTTTTCCGAGAGATTGACAACCTCTTGTAGCCTCTATGCACTAGTCGAGTCAGCTTTGTCCCATGGTTTGACAAATTAATCGTGGTTCTCACTAATACTGCAATAAGATAGGATGGTGAGGTTAGACATGCGTCCCACATACTGGTTGTTAATCATCCAGTATGCGTTTGTATTTACTTTTACAAATGTTTGAAGGTTTTTTGAAAGTTCTCAGTATATTCAATAAGCCCGACAGATAAACCATGTAAAAACTTAGTGATCATACTAGCCACAGGGGAGAACACACGATCATGGGTATTTGTTATCCAACAAAACTCTGCCTTGTGAATTTTATAATTTCCCATAATGTAGGGAAGACCTCTATCATGAGAAGGTCTAATACTAAACTCTTTGCATCGTGTATTGATGAGTGAGATGATGGTGTTAGTACATTTGTTTATAGGCATGAACTCCGAAGAGTTCAATCTGTTCTTTGCATGCAGTCTTATGATTTTTTTACAAATAAAGACAGGAGTTTGGGCCGATTTGTCCAAACCACATATAAAAATGTGTTTTTGGATAAATTCGATTTCATTTAGGATCTCCTTTTTCATGAACCAGGGAATTTGGTTATGCCTATAATTTGGAAAGCTGGATTGGAAGGTTTTTTCCAGTCTTTCTTCAATTAACTGAAAGTGAGATTGTGTGCAGTTTATATTTAGTAAATGGCATAATTTTTCCCACCCCTTCTTGAGCTCGGCTTTAACTGAATGCAGATGTATATGAACAAGAGGATATGGTTGAAGCCTTTGGATACATTATCCCATAATGTGTGGTGTATTATGAATGATGGTTGAGTAGTAGAACATGCTCACCAAGAAGGTCAAAATTTTCCATGAAGTTTTTAAATCGTTTCTGAGTCTGGAAAACGCAAGGTTTATAAATATCAAAAGGCTTAGCAAAGGTATCAAAGGGTTTATACAAATATTATCCAACATTATTCGTGTATTTCCGTCCAATTTTAATGTGAAAATACTCAAGATTTTTTCTGATTCCAATATCCTTTAACAATTCATCAAAAAAGCTTGAGGGTGTACAAACTCCATAAATTTATTACTGAAAGTTAAATGAATAAATCGTGGTCTACTTTTATTACCTTTTTTAAACCATTGTAAGTCATTAGTCCTAGTAATCAAATGTCGTACCTTGTCATCTGTATTGTATTCTAGCATCCTTGGAGTCTCGCCAAAATCCTCAGATCCACGAGATTGTTGAGGTTGTTTTGATGATAATGCCATATTGCTTGGTGTGCTAGCACTTTAGTTGTTCCCTACTTCAAGAGGGTTTGAAAATTGTGTCAATGGTTAGACGATTTGGGTGGTGTTGAACTCGAGAGAGGAATGGAGTCCCTGGTGTATATAATACTAAACCTTTTGCTGCATCAATTAGATGCAACAAAAAAGACCACTACCGCATGTCAAACTTCAATGGGAAAATATGTTACTCATCTAATGAAAGCATATACTTGTGCGGGCCCAGAGGAATAGGGAAATAACTTTGGAAGATTTTGAAATACAAACCAAAGAAGGTGATCAAACCATATGATTGTTGCTGGGCGCTTGAACTGGGATTCTTCTTACAAGTACACTTGATGAATGGTCTGTATCTGTTCCAACAATTCTTCAAGAACTTTCAAATATTGTTTTCTTTCTCATTGAGTGATATTACCTTTGTATGGGCTACCATGGAAGTGTTAGAGCACTTTTTACTATCAATGTCCGACAGTTTTATCAGTTTTAGTGTAAAAGGTTCATCCTGTGATAGTAGATGTTTTGATTGCAGTGCTAATATTTTGCATTGTTCTACCACATCAGGTGGCAAACTACAAAGCATAGCTAAAGAATCAATTGTGAATAGAGCACATTGATTCATTATCTCAAAATCTCAGAGTTTCTTTTCAAGGCGAATAGCATTTAGCTCAATTTGTCTGAAAGGAAGTAGTGGAATGACTTCAGAAATATGCCTGGGTATAAACCTTTCATATTTTTGAAAATAATGGTCATTTGTTAGGCCCATGGCCTCCTTTTCTTCTTGATCCAAGAGCTCTAAATCCAAAAGAGGGTTCACAATCTCTTGAGGCTGCCTAATTGCAAGAGGAAGGATAGGGAGATTATTAATGAAATAGTGCTTATTAACTATGGAAGGTAATGATGAGAAATAGAAGTCTAAATTAGAGCAGTCTTGAGCATCAATAAAGAATAATGATAATAGGAAAGAGCTTAATGCATTAATTAGTTGTGCAGGATCTTTTTTGGCAAGGGCTAAGAGTTTTAACCAATCATTAACAGATGTTGTTTTTAGAGCTGAAAGCTCTTGTTCCTGTATTGCCTTTTTCTCATAGTCAAGAAGACTCTTATGAAAGTTAGTCCCCTTGAAGCACGAGAGTAGGCATTGTGTCCCAATAGGAGGGATATGAATCCTTTTATCGTCCGTGTATCCAAACCGTGTGAGAGATACAATCCAACCAATCTGAAGGATGTTATCAAAGATAAATTTGAAAATTGTAGAATGAATAGAATGAAGGCAAGTTCAATATATGGTAGTTGTCCGACCAAGGACAACTCAGGAAACAAAGAGAGAGAGATTAAATTTGATATCCCCTCTTAGATAACCATATATTGATACTTGACCAAAATAGATAAGACATAAAAGACAATAGACAATATACAAAGACCAAATTGACAAAAAAAAGATTTTTTTATAAAATTTTTTTCTAGTACATCTGGTTTCGGTAGGAGACTAATTGAGTCTCGTAATCCATGAAAGAATAGACCTATACCTGCCACCATCCAACACAAGTAGCCAGTTAGAACATGGGCAACCTTGATGAGAAAACTGGTATCCAAAGAGTCTATTCTGCTTGTTATTGTTTTCCCATAGCCTTAAACCCCTTCACTCTCCTTATATGCATTTCGAGGGAGTTTTCTCTTTGCTTCTCTATCAGGCATGATCCATTTTTTAACGGTATTTTCTACAATAGGTTTGTTTTGTAGACTTTCCGCTACCATAATTTCATCTAGTACACTGGTTGTTTCTGGTTTGATGATGAAGCTTGATTTACATCCTTCTGAAAAATCACGTACGACGGAGGGACATGGCTTTCCATTGGATAAGTAGCATCTCTTACGAGTTTTTGGGCTTGCATTCTCAAAGGATGGTATATCCCCCATAGTTTGGCTTCCGATAGAAATCATCATACCCTGTCGTACAATTTCATAAACCAGAGTATGTTTATTAGTGGTCTACTCTAGATGCTAGCTTCTAAGAGTAGCTGGAGAAAACTTAGGTGGAAAGCACCTTTTGCATATTGATTACATGTGACATTGGAAAATTTACCCTCCAAGTGTATAGATTGAGAGCCTGAGAGGATAAAGAGAAAGATAGAGAAAGAAAGAGAGATAGAGAGAAAAAATTAGAAGCAAAACTTCATTTTGGGGTTATATAAAGGATAATATATATATCACTAGTAATTTTCCAAAATTTTGCCAGAGTTTTGTTTGTAAGTAGACCCATTTTTCAAAAAGTAGACCAGCCCTCCTTTTGTAGGAGCCTCACATGAGGATTTTTTTCAAATGATAAATCTAGAACTACATAGTCAAGTATGTACGAAGTCTTCAAGACACGGTTATGTTAGATTTTTAAGTTTTAGAAAGTCTTTTCCTTTTGGCAAAATTTTGCCAGAGTTTTGTTTGTAATGAGTCATGTTTTTCAAAATAAACTTGTCCTCCTCTTTGAGAAACCTCACATGAGGTATTTCTTCAATGCACATACCAGTCAGCATACCATTTCCATAATAAATTACTTACAAGTTCTTAGTTCAAAAAAAATATAAATCAAACTTTTCTAAATGGTTTAAGACCAATACTAAAAAGTAACTTTTGTTTATACACTTATAATGCCTAGAAAGACTTAAAAAGAATTTATGCCAAATTCTAGTTGAACATCTTCTCAGCAGACCAAAATCCCACCTAAGAGCTCGAGGTCGCCATCCGACGCTTTGTGTTGAGACCTTTTCGGATGCTTTCTGATGTGAGGCTGTAAAAAAAGACCATACAAAAATGCTACTTCCTGAGTAGATGTTTACCATTATGTGAAATTCAGTCAACCATTGTTCAAAAAGCATCCTTTTTACATACGACCTATTATGCATATTGCCAAGCTCTTCTTATCAACAATCTTACCATCTTTCAGATTGTGTTTTTTACCCAATAAAATGAAACCATGGTATATCAGATGTACGCTAAAGGATTTACCACCATTCGTGTTACACCATGCTTACTACTTTTGCATAATCTTCAGTCTACCTCCTAGAGTGTATTCTATCTTATTGCATGGAGAATTAAAATCTAGTTTGATATGCTTCTTGCCTATTATCCATGTATCCTGATGTGAGGTCCCCAACCCCGAAAAGATTGGGGCGACTTGATAGATGGACTTCCTTTATTCTCTTTTTCCGTTGACGACACCCTACTCCGTTTCCACAAAGTAGAGATACGAGCAACAGAAGAGAGGAAGTCCTCTATCCATCGTGTTCGTGGTTATAAGGGTCATACGCCACAAGCCAAGACGATAAATCAAGGATTCTAATGAAAGTTGTTTCCTAACATAAAGATAAAATCCCATTGATATATTTAGAATCCATAAATGACACCTTTTTCCCCACGTTTAAGAGGCACGACTGCCATCCATAAACCATAAATATGATATGAGACTTAGTCTTAATTAACTTGACTAATCAGTTCCATAGCTTTCAGGGGCACGTAGATTTGGGACGTCTCGACTCTTGGCACAATGAGTCTCTAATTTCACTTCTCTCAATAAGAGGGAGTGGAGAGTTTCTCGACTAATCGAGACCACCCATCCTTAACTAGCAACCTGAGCCAGCCCCCACTTTCCACCCCATACTCACACTTTAAGCTTGTTTTCTAATTACTACAACACTATTTTACATATACAAACATTGTTCCTTAATTAATTCCAAGTACAAGTTCTTTTATACATCTCTTCAAACAATACCAAAACAATTCAGACAAGGCCTAATGAAGACAACCCTATAATTCAACAAAAATAACTTTTCCAAATTTTCATGAGTTATCGCTACCCGCGGACTTCCTCTGTCTAACCAACAGAGCCTTTGCAAAGGATTTATTCGCTAATCGCGAATTGCGCAACCTTCCCATCTCGCTAACCGTGAGGCATCTTGCTAACCGCCAGGCATCCCGATATCCTCGAGGCATCCCGCTACCATGAGGCATGTTGCTAACCTCCAGGCATCGCGCTACCTGCGAGGCATCCCACTAACCACCAGAAACAAAAGAGAGCCAATAACCTCAGCTTAATCTCTGCTAACCGCGGAATCATCTCGCTACCTGCGAGGCACAAAACATATTTTTTCAACAATTCTTCTCTTTAAATGGTTCTTCAAACATGATCAACCAATCTCTTCATATCAACCAATGTCAACTTATCAAACAATAACAATTTAACAAACAGTGATAATTTATCAAACAGTTCTTTCACTAATCTATGAAGACATATTCTTGATTCTTGTGATGGAACCACATTTCTTGGATGGTTTGAAGGTAAGAGCTTGAGGGAGAGAGGTTGAGGGAGAGAAGATAACTCAGACGTCAACGCAAGAGAGCTTCCGCTTCTGAGAGTGTGTGTCTGTGTCCTTCAAAGTGAAGGGAGAGGCGTCTTTATATAGGCTCTCAAGGCCAATGAAGAATAGAGGGAAGCAAGGAGAAATAAGTTTGCGCACGTTCGTGGCTCCATTTTTTTTGGGGTGGACACGGATTTCGATGCGTGAATTCGATTCTCTAATATTAGAAGAAGCTTGGCTTCCAAGATAAGAACTCTAAACTTAACTCCCTTCTCTTTCTTTCCTAAAAATACTCCTCCTTTCTTAAAATTGCTCTCTCTTTTCTAGAGGGTCAACTCTTTTCATTAGATACCATCTTGAGGCTTAAGTTTCCCATCAACCTATAGTTTTTAAGTGAATAAAGACCATAAGTAATAGTTCCAGAGTCCGAATTTTGATCCGATCATTTCATTCGAAAGCTTCAAGACTTAACAAAATACGAACCTTTAATATTTGCAAAGTAAATGAAATACTTTTATTGAAAAATGTTGGGTATATTACACCCGAGCTAGCATCCTTTGTCATGCATATGAGATACAATTTTCCAAACCATGTGGACTATATGGCTTTCCAGTTAGTGTTTATACCATGCGGATTTTTCTTTCCAAATATTTCTCCCATCTTATGCTCTTTATACACATATTTAACAAGTATACAGTATGCTATGCAGAGCAATTATATGTTCCCAGTTACTCCATGTCTATAGTACATAACTTTACATTCTATTTAACTGCAAAGAGTTCTTTTTTTCAAAAAAACACAACGCAAAAAACTGTGTATGATTACCTCTGATGAGTAGCACAACTCCTTTATGTGTTGCTGTGTCGCCACTCAAAGTTTCTAATGATCCCACTCTTTGGATGCTTCAATGCCGTTCTTGCTATGGGGTAGTAAGCTGCTAGCTGTATGTACTTGTGTGTGTGCAGGCTTACATTCTATGTAGGAGATGAGCCAGGTAGAAACTTCCTTGCCTGTGTGTATGTTGTGAGAGGATACGGCTACGTGAGTGGGTTAAGTGAAAGCATTTGGGTATGACAGTATCGTGTGTTAGCGCTCAGTATGTGCGTATGGGCTATATTGCAGCCTTGAGTTTTTATATGCATTGATGGGGGCTTTTCACAAGCCAAGCTCCCATACCCCTCTTCTCTCGTCCCCACCCCATGAAAACCCCCTCTTAGGGAGGGAGTGATAAAAAGCATTGGAAAAAGTAAGAAAAAAATAAAGTATGATTATGTAAATATATAAGAAAGGTAAAATAGGCCACCTCATGCCTGCGGGGTAGCCCATCCCCACCTTGCTTCCTTTTTCTTCACTGTTGCCCCGCCGTGTGTCCCTTTTCCTCTCCTCCACTCAAAAGGTCAACCCCCTCTCTCTTCCCCTTGTCCTTTCTCCTTTCTCTCTCCCCTCAAGCTACCCCACCTCTCACCAATAATGCATTATAACTCACCAATAATGCACCCTAACTCACATGCAACTTACCCTATCTTCCAAAATAGTATACCCCACCCCCTCTTTCTCTCTCCTATCATATCCCATGACCCAAATACCCCCCTCTCTCTCTAAAGGGCACCATGTCTCTTGTCTTGTAGCTAAATAACCTCCCCCACACTCACACACACTCAGTTTCACTGAAAAAGGTGCCCACAGACCCATCCCCACCCGGTGGTTACCTGATTTTTCTTGTGTTCACACACATCTGCACACAGATTCACCTCTGAACACACTCCCCTCTCTTCCCTCTTGTAATTACTTTATTCTCCATGTCACCTCTCACTTTTTTTCATCAACCCATCTCTCTCTCTCTTAGTCTCTCTCTCATGAGACTGCTGTTCTGGCACATATACACACAGCCAGACAAGTGGGGCCCACAGTCACAGAGCCTATGTAGATAATGATTTCTTCATTTCTAAATTCTGGAATTTCTCCCCCCTCCTCCCCTATATAAAGAGGGGTCACCATCACACTAAGGACACAACATCACCAAAGAACACACTATGCACTGTGTGTGCCTAGTGCACACACACACACACATCCACACCATCACCATCACCATCACCATCACCATCACCGCAATCACCATGCTTGTCTTGAGCATGACCTCTATACCCTTGGCTATGGAAGATGAAGGGCAACTAAATGAAGGATGATGTCCATAATCCTCGTGCGAGTCTTCGCCATCAACTCCCACCTATCCGCCATGTGCTCTACCACTCTCTCCCTTCTCATTCCCCTACCCTATGCTCCCCATTTCATCGCCTAATTCTCTAAATAAAGCTTGAGGTTTTGTGAGTATGTTTTCTTGCAATGTTTTGCCCATGTGAGGTGTGCGGAATCGCCACCTAGTCTTGTGTTTTGGAGTGAGCTTGTGTATGTGTGAAGGGTGTGCGGATTCGTCATCCTTTTGTGGTGCCTAAGTACTAAGCCGCTATACCCCCTCCCTCACTCTCTCTCTCTCTCTCTGTCTCTCTCTCTCACTTGATCTCATTCCCTTTCCTCTTCATCATTACTCCCAAGCATCCATCTCTCTTGGATGAAAACTTTGTTATGGTGGTGTGTTGTTTGCGTCCTAGCCGCTGAAGCTAGGTGGTGCCCCCTGTTTGCTTTAACATGACAGGCTCGAGGCGTGCCATTCGGTCCCCGGTGTTTTAGAGGCCGTGGGGGGTTCGGGGTTCGCTTTGATCCCGTCATTTGGTGCCCCCACTGAGGATCTTTTCATGAAACCCTTCAGTTTACAAGACTGAAACCCCTAAACTATTGTGAATGGATGAATGGCTAGCAGGATTTGCTAATTGGACGACAGAAGAAGAAGATCTCCAAGCACAACTAGACGAACTCCGCATCTCCATCGAAGCTCGAGTGCCAGGCGTAACGGTAATCGATTTGCAGTGGGAGAGTCAACCAACACGCCAAACCCAGTGGATATACATAGGCCAAGTGCCAAGAAGAAGAAGGAGAAGGTCGAAACCATGTCCGCAACCTACAACCAACCCACAACAACAAAATGGAAGGAGCTCTACAAAATAGAGAATCAACACTATTCTACTTTGAGAATCGGGTAACTCAAGTCACCGAGGTAATTACCACAGTCAGTTTTCAAGTTGCACCTGATGCTGCAGCACAGATAACGGAAGCATTGGCTCACACTCTCACTAGAGAAACTAGGGATCTACTAAGTTTGTTTCAGGAAAGAACACCACCCTCTCCCACAAGCTTGGACAGTGACTAAGCACCTCTAAGCTTCACATGAATCAATACAACCTACCTCAAGACAGATCACAGATACCAACACGTGTACGCTCAATCAAGGTAATACTGGATTTGAAGGCTCACTACCAGCACGTCATTGACACCATGCCGGGTGGGGAGCGGTTTTTTGAGGTTCTGGCATCAGATCAACCATTTGTCTTACCTTTGGTACAAGGCAATGTACCGTTTGAAGTTTTAATCTATGTCCTAGTATAAGAGGGTATACACGCCTCCTTGTAAAGAAAAAAAAAACTTTTGCAAGTTAAGCAGTGTGTCTTTCTAGCTCTCTCTCAGTAATCATGGCAAGTGTAGCATTTCCAACATTTAAAGGAAAGAAGGGGGAGGATTTGGTAACAGACTTCCTAGATGACTTTGAAGTAGCATGTGTAGTGAGCAACAAAGATACGGATGAATCCCGGGTTATAATCTTTAAACATCTCATGAAGCTAGAAGCTAGATCATGGTACAATGCACTTCCACAAGCAACCAAGGATGACTGGGAACCCTTAAAAACCACTTTTAAGAGGCGCTTTGGGGGAGGTACCACTTCAGAAAAGTTGTGGGACAAGTTGAGAGACTTAAAGCAGGAGGGTCTTTTAGAATATGCCACCTATGAGTCCAAATTTGTGGATTTGTGGGAACGGTGGGTTGAGTCACTGGCAAGGGGGGAAGCTGCACCCGATTTCCTAAAAAAATATCGGTTCACGCATGGCTTATGGCCGCTTCTCAAGGAGAAGGTGAAAGGTAGATTCCCGGCTACGTACGAGTTAGCCATTGAGATTGCTCGCCTTAAGGACAAGAAGCTGCGAATGAAAGCCAAAGAAACCGAGTCAACAGAAGCAGGAACATCGCGTCGACCAACAACTACGACAACCACCATACCACCACCACCGGCTCTTGGGGTAAGAGATGACCAACAAGATATGTTGGCCCATATTACTAACCAACTGCAGAATTTGTCTGTCCACTTAATACAGCAAGGGAGGAGTCAAGAAAGAGATCAAGACCCTGGAAGAGCACGACGACAAAACAGGGAGTATCATTGCTACAACTGCGGAGAAGACGGTCACGGTATGTACTACTGTCCCAAACCACGACAAAACTATAATAGAGGAGGTAGGAGGAATCCATTGTCACCCCCTAGAGAAAGAACACCCCCACCCCGAGCACCACCCCCACCAACACAAATTCTACGTCCACCCCAGACACCACTACAAGCATCCATCCCACCTCTTCCACCAGCCCCCCCACCTGATCGCCCTGTAAACATCATAAGGCTAGAAGACAAAGGAAAAGCCGTAGTAGTGGATCCACCCAGAGCAAAGGAGAGGGACAAGGGTAAGGAGAAGGTAACCTTTTTAGAACTACTTGAAGCCATGACTGTGAAAAGAGCTAGGAGGGAGAAATCTACACAATCAGATGATGAGAGAAGCATGAGAGGAGAAACTAGCAAGAGGCCATCCAGGCCACGACGGAAATTGGGCATCACCGACTTCCAGCTAGGGAAAATTTCTAAGCCCTATGATCTAACATTGGATGTGGCAGAGCAAGGACCGAAGATTACATGGCCACAACTGCTACATCTTGTACCTAAAGTAAGGCGAAAATGGTCTAAAATGGTAAGTACAAGACGCTCCAAAACAAAGGTAGCCAGAGCAATTTCGGGATGCAACATGGATGACATCCTTCCAATTGTCGACCTAAACATAAAAGGAAAGAGGGTTGGAAACACCTACATTGATGGAGGTGTACAAATCTGTGTAATGAGCGAAGCTATGATGCTTCGATTAGGGCTCGAGGTTGACAGGCCTTCTCCATGCAAGGCAAAGATGGCAAACAACGCAAAAGTTAAGTGTGTGGGTGTGGTAAGTTCCGTGAAAATCAAAGCTTTCAACACTGAGGTAGAGGTAGATGTTTTTGTGATGCCTACTAAGGGGGAGGGCTATCCACTAATTTTGGGAAGGCCATGGTTGATGGCCATGAAGGCAAAACAGGACTGGGGTACTGGCCTTCTACGCATGACCGGTAAGAAAGGGGAGACAATCTACTACGACATGAGGATTGGCAAGCAGAAGCAAATGAATCTGGAAACATCGGCAGATGAAACCACTAGCGAATCTTCCAGTTCTGAGGAGGAGACCACATCCACCGATGAAAGTGACAGTTCCATTGATGTGATGGGTATCATTATGAAGGATCCACAAAGGGTAAGCACAACTGGTGATTCATCACCAAAACGGCAACCCAATGAAGAGGAGAGCAAATCACCTGGCCTAGGAGGAAGTAGGTTGAAGGGTATGTTGTCTACGGAATTAACACTTGAGGAGAAAGATAGTTTTTTGCAAATGTTGATGGGATTTCCTAACCTGTTCATTGACAACTATGAAAGAATCACAGGCATTACAGTGGTGGAACATCATATTAAGCTGAAGGAAGGGGTAAAACCAGTTGTGCAAAAGCTACGACGACTGGGGGTCATACAAGAAAAGGCACTCTTGGCCGAGGTAAGGAAACTGCTGGAGGCGGGATTCATCTATCCTGTAGAAAACTCAGAATGGGTGTCACCCGTAGTGGTGACGCCTAAAAAGAATGGTAAGTGGAGGGTCTGTGTTGACTACAAACCACTAAATGCAGCTACAAAGAGAGACCACTTTCCTCTCCCTTTCTTGGATGAAATTCTGAATGAAGTAGCGGGTTTTGAATGCTATACCATATGTGATGGTTATTCTGGATACTTTCAAATACGCATAGCCTTGGAAGATAAGCTAAAAACCACTTTTATCACGCCATGGGGTTGTTTTGCATACAGGGTTATGCCATTTGGTCTCACAAATGCACCTGCCACATTCCAGAGATATGCCACACATGTTTTTCAACCGTTCTTTGGAACATCCATAAGAGTGTTCATTGATGATTTTTGTATATATAGCTCCCGTATTTCACATTTAGAAAAGGTAACTGAAGGTTTGGCCAGGTTGCAGAGCCTAGGTGGGCAATTAAATGTGGATAAATGCCACATTGGGGAGAGTAAAGTCATTCTACTAGGCCATGAAATTTCAGCAAAAGGTATCAACGCCGACCCAAGTAAGGTGTCCGCACTCATAGCCCTACCTTCACCAACGACCGCACGTCAACTGGTCTCTTTTCTACAGAAGGTGAGGTACTTAATTAGATTCATACATCTACTATCACAACTTGTTCTACCACTGCAACAACTCACTCAAAGATCAACTTTCACTTGGGACGAGGAAAGCGAACATCACTACAACAAGGTAAAGGAGGTCTTAGCCACTCTGCCAACTATCTCACCACCTAAGTGGGATGAAAAATTCTATGTCACCTCAAGTGTTGGTGATGACTCATTGGGGTCTGTGCTACTCCAAAAGGATACGACGACATCTTTCATGAGGCCAATCTACTTCTCTAGTCGAATGATGACAGCAGGAGAAAAAGGTTTCACCCATGTGGAACACTTAGTCCTACCTCTTAGATTTGCAACTACAAAGTTTAGGTCATATTTGCTGCCTAAGAAATTTGTGATTCTAACCACGGATGAAATATTTCCCTATGTTGTACAACACATGCATGTGTCTGCTAGAATTACTAAATGGCTAGTTCGTCTGCAAGAGTTTGACTACACGGTACAGGTAGAAAGCACGACAAGGGCAAGTTTGGGGAGACTCATGACCTACCAAGTCTTTGAAAGGAAGGAGAAGCAATCTAAGGAAGGAGAAGTCCGATTACCTCCAGTACCACTGATGGTAGAAGGAGCATACTCTCTCTACTTTGATGGAGCCTACAAGCGAGCGTCCGACAAAGCAGCTGCAGGCATAGTGGTCTTTGATGACAAAGGGACAAAGGTATTTTCGTTGGGACAATTGTTAGATTCACATTCTAACAATGAAGATGAGTATGCAGCACTAACCAAGGGTCTACAATGGTGCATCTCGCAAGGTGTACAACGCCTTAATGTATTTGGGGATGCTCTACTTCTGGTAAGGCAAGTAAATGGAGCATGGACATGCAAGAATCCTAGTTTAAGGACTCACTTAAGTGGTGTAAAAACCTTGTTGGGTAAGTTTGAAGAAGTTCAAATACACCATATCCCAAGGGCTCAAAACCAAGAAGCAGATGCCCTAGCAAGTGAAAGACTACAGGAAGTGGTGGTTGGAGCAATAAAACTAAAGCTCCCTCTATTTCAAGGAAGTGATGCCTTGCCTGACATCATGCATTTTTTGGAAACAGGGGAATGCCCATCAGATTTAACAAAGGGACAGAAGCAATGGCTGACGCGGAAGGCCACAAGGTATCGACTCATCAATGACGGTTTGTACTATAAGGGTAAGGACCAAATACTCAGGAAGGTCCCTCTCTCTCAGGAAATCACGGGAGTAATTGCTAGTTGTCACGACGGGGTTTGTGGTGGTCACTTTGCCCTAGACATAACAAATAGGAAAATCTTGCAGGCAGGCTTCATATGGCCTAGCCTCAATTGTGATGTACACCATTGGTGAAAAACGTGTAAGTTGTGTCAAAAGGCCGGCACTAGGTCACTTATGCCTGAACCACAGACACCTATTCTCTCATATGGCCCATTTGAAAAATGGGGTATCGATGCCATTGGGCCATTACCTAGGGCCAACTCAGGAAAATTCTACATTATCATGGGGGTCGACT
Source organism: Adiantum capillus-veneris (assembly GCF_014529385.1). NCBI lineage: Eukaryota > Viridiplantae > Streptophyta > Polypodiopsida > Polypodiales > Pteridaceae > Adiantum > Adiantum capillus-veneris. The sequence goes on along the minus strand of NC_140953.1, from coordinate 107,170,129 downwards.
ACATGACTAGATGGGCAGAGGCTACAGCCACCACTAGAATCACAGCGGTAGAGGTAGCTAAATTTATCTACAAGCACATATGCTATAGGTTTGGCACACCTTTAGAGATCATCTCTGATAGAGGGCCAGGTTTCAGAGCAGACTTGGTAGGAGAATTAATGCAGAAACTGGGCATTACAAGGAGGCACTCTTCACCATATTACCCTCAATGTAATGGCTTAGTTGAAAAGGTAAATGGAATGGTTTCTAAAATTATTACCAAGCAGGTAAACAATCATCCTGGAGACTGGGATAAGTATCTACTACCAACTTTATGGGCCTACAGAACTTCATTTCGTACATCCTTGGGATTCACACCGTATCATCTAGTATTTGGTAAGGAAGCAATCTTGCCCATTGAAGTGCAACTACAAAGTCTCAGAGTAATGGCAAGCCAGCTTCAACAGCCCAACATGCATTTGAGAGATCACATCATCAACTTGGAAAGATTGCAGCTAGATAGAGAAGAAGCAATAAATTATTATGCAGCACAAGCAAAGCATAGACGGCTTAGCTTTAACGAGCATCTCCGGAAAAAAAAATTGAAGAAAGGAATGTTGGTGCTCCACTACGACAATCGCTTCGACACGCGCAAGGATAAGAAACTCCTACTCCGATGGGAAGGCCCTTTCATCATCAGGAAAAAGTATGCCAATGGAAGCTACCAGCTTATGGAGGTTGATGGAAAACTTCATAAAACTAGGGTAAATGGTTGGCGACTTAAACCTTATTTTCTTCGATTTGACCAGGCTCCACCAATTGACATTCCAGATGAGAGCACACCATCAGCCACCACCTCTGATGATAATGATCAAACAGATGAGCTAGAGACATGAATGCCTCTAGCCAAAAGGGGAGGGCTAATGATGGGGGATTTTCACAAGCCAAGCTCCCATACCCCTCTTCTCTCGTCCCCACCCCATGAAAACCCCCTCTTAGGGAGGGAGTGATAAAAAGCATTGGAAAAAGTAAGAAAAAAATAAAGTATGATTATGTAAATATATAAGAAAGGTAAAATAGGCCACCTCATGCCTGCGGGGTAGCCCATCCCCACCTTGCTTCCTTTTTCTTCACTGTTGCCCCGCCGTGTGTCCCTTTTCCTCTCCTCCACTCAAAAGGTCAACCCCCTCTCTCTTCCCCTTGTCCTTTCTCCTTTCTCTCTCCCCTCAAGCTACCCCACCTCTCACCAATAATGCATTATAACTCACCAATAATGCACCCTAACTCACATGCAACTTACCCTATCTTCCAAAATAGTATACCCCACCCCCTCTTTCTCTCTTCTATCATATCCCATGACCCAAATACCCCCCTCTCTCTCTAAAGGGCACTATGTCTCTTGTATTGTAGCTAAATAACCTCCCCCACACTCACACACACTCAGTTTCACTGAAAAAGGTGCCCACACACCCATCCCCACCCGGTGGTTACCTGATTTTTCTTGTGTTCACACACATCTGCACACAGATTCACCTCTGAACACACTCCCCTCTATCCCCTCTTGTAATTACTTTATTCTCCATGTCACCTCTCACTTTTTTTCATCAACCCATCTCTCTCTCTTAGTCTCTTTCTCATGAGACTGCTGTTTTGGCACATATACACACAGCCAGACAAGTGGGGCCCACAGTCACATGGCCTATGTAGATAATGATTTCTTCATTTCTAAATTCTAGAATTTCTCCCCCCTCCTCCCTATATAAAGAGGGGTCACCATCACACTAAGGACACAACATCACCAAAGAACACACTATGCACTGTGTGTGCCTAGTGCACACACACACACCCACACTATCACCATCACCATCACCATCACCATCACCGCAATCACCATGCTTGTCTTGAGCATGACCTCTACACCCTTGGCTATGGAAGATGAAGGGCAACTAAATGAAGGATGATGGCCATAATCCTCGTGCGAGTCTTCGCCATCAACTTCCACCTATCCGCCATGTGCTCTACCACTCTCTCCCTTCTCATTCCCCTACCCTATGCTCCCCATTTCATTGCCTAATTCTCTAAATAAAGCTTGAGATTTTGTGAGTATGTTTTCTTGCAATGTTTTGCCCATGTGAGGTGTGCGGAATCGCCACCTAGTCTTGTGTTTTGGAGTGAGCTTGTGTATGTGTGAAGGGTGTGCGGATTCCCCATCCTTTTGTGGTGCCTAAGTACTAAGCCGCTATACCCCCTCCCTCACTCTCTCTCTCTCTCTCACTTGATCTCATTCCCTTTGCTCTTCATCATTACTCCCAAGCATCCATCTCTCTTGGATGAAAACTTTGTTATGGTGGTGTGTTGTTTGTGTCCTAGCCGCTGAAGCTAGGTGGTGCCCCCTGTTTGCTTTACCATGATAGGCTCGAAGCGCGCCATTCGGTCCCCGGTGTTTTAGAGGCCGTCGGGGGTTCGGGGTTCGCTTTGCTCCCGTCAGCATCGCGCACCGTTTTCACTTTTGGTGTCTTCAATACCCCCATATGCTCGAGAGACTGCGTGTAAGGTGCCAGATATGAGCTCCTCCTTATTAGGCATGCACCTCACGTACAGTTAACGTATTCCTTTTGTCTCATCTATGCTAAGTATTTCCAGTAGGTGAGCCACCTTTACACAAGGTTCCATTTATTTTAGGCCTTGGATTTCCAATGTGTACTAGAGAGAGAGCGAGTGAGAGAGAGAGAGAGAGAGAGAGAGAGAGAGAGAGAGAGAGAGAGAGAGAGAGAGAGAGAGAGAGAGAGAGAGAGAGAGAGAGAGAGAGAGAGAGAGAGAGAGAGAGAGAAACTCAAAAACCGGATGTAATTTTTTAAGACTTGTTTTTGCTAAAAAGTTATTGACCTAGATTGTACATTATCTCGGCTAGGATACACACAGAGAGAGATATAGATGGAAAAAGACCAATATAGAGCTATACCGAGAAAAAATTCCTTTTAGGTTATTAGCTAGTGTTTGCAATATCGCCTAATATAATCCAATGATGGATAGATTGAGAGGACCACGGGGGTTAAAATAGGAAGATCCTCCCGGTAGTGTTGGTTTAGAACTTCTAAGAAAGAGAGAGAGAGAGAGAGAGAGAGAGAGAGAGAGAGAGAGAGAGAGAGAGAGACTCCCTATGTCATCTTCAGTAACTAAAAATAGAAGCAAATGAGGAGGGAAAATTATTTTTTTATGGAACATTTGAAATTCAAAGGACTTGCCGATCCGTTTTCAGTATGTGCTAACAAGCACAGGTAACTAGCACTGTCCGCGTGCAACATATTAGTGACAAGTTAACATGCTTCTACCCCACAAGAAAATGGCCAAGCTGAGAGTACCAATAAGACCTTAATTTTTATCTTGACCAAAACAGTGGAAGCTCATGGCACAGATTGGGATTTGAAGTTGACTTCAGCTCTATGGGCTTATCATACTTCTTACAAAGTGGCTATTAATTGTACACCATTCAAAATGGTATATGACCAAGAAGCAATTATGCCATGGGAGTTTGTAATTCCCAGTCTACGCGTAGCTTCACAAGAAGGTTGGGATGGTAACCCTTTAGTTGAGTGTTTATATATCCTTGAGAGGTTAGGTAAAGAAAGACAATTGGCTGTGCAAAATGTACTTGTGGAGAAAGATAGAAGGAAGAAATGGTTTGACAGTCATCTAAAGAACAAAGATATATGTGTTGGTGATAAAGTCGTTATATATGGAGTGCGTAACAAAAAGAAAAAGTTGAAATATGCGGGAAAAGGACCATATAGAGTATGTGAAGTCACCCCACAAGGAACCATTCGTGTGGAGACTCTTGATGGAGTTGAAACCATTGGATTCCTCAATAGTAGAAAATTTAAAAGATATTATGATCCTTTAAGCCAAGAGGAGCTACGTGCCATCCACCAAAAAAAGGCAGCCAAGGCACAAAAATAATCGAAGAAGATCTAAGCTCAAGCTGAGGCTAAGAAGCGGCAACAACGCATAAGACGCCAACGAGAGGCCAACCTTGGAGTTACACATGCATTCCATGTTGAAACAGAGGATGATTGGTTGGACTTTGACACACCTCTACGATACCCTATTGAGCTAAATAGCGACTATTGAAAATTGCTATATAACACCCTATTAGACACGGGTGCTAAATATAATCTGTTGTCATATGGAGTGATGTCTGTTGGGAAAGCCATCGCTATCTAAGAGTAATATCCAAGTCAAGGGTGTCAACAAGAAAGAAACTGCAATTTTTGGTATCTGGCACACTTCTGTCAGTTATGACAACGGGGTTGTAGATCAAGACTGTTTGGTCATGCCTGCTGGAACTAATGTTATATGACCCCCCAAAGTTACAAAAGTAAAATGTTCAAAACGAGCAAACAAAAAAAACAGAAGTGGCACAATTTAAAATTTTAAGCTGGGAGAGAAAATTTGGTACTTCACTCACATGTATCGCCTATGGTACTAGAGCCCTAGGGGTTCCCAGTGGGCGCTTTTCCTTGAAAAGCAAAAAACCCAAGGCACAAAAAATAAGCACACACATCAAAATTGAATCAATGTGAAAAGACTTTGGGGGGTCAAAGAAAAGAAAATAAGTCAGGCGATGATTTCATGAGCAATTCGTTTATTGTAGCTTAACTACAAGGTCTTCTAGGTATAGCCTCTACTCAAACCTTGGACATGAAATACTTGGCTCTCGCGACTAAACAACTTAATTGACCAAAGAAAATTGAGAAGCTTGCCCATGGTATTAATAGTTGACCTCTAGTATCTTTCAATCGTTAAATTAGTTTTTGAACTTTACAATTGTTTATGCGTTTGATTATACAATTTAATATTTATTGGTGACAAATTGTTTAATATTCTGTTACCAATCAATTTGTTTGCCTATAACTGCAGATGCTATTTAATTGTATATGAGAATGCAATTACTGTGCCAATTTTGTTTGATTTTGTAGTTACTAAAGAAGGCTAAGGACATTCATCTCAAATGCTCTTCCACCTTGACGAATGCGCTTCATCTCAATAGCTTCCGAGGACGGAATCTACATTAGGAAGGGGGACATGTTAACCCTCACAAACACCCTATCACCTATGACAGACGCCGTACTATTTATTTGGTAGAGTCATGGACCGGGCTTGTCGGTCCAATAGATGTGTAGGTGATCACCGATGAGAGGCGCACCACTTAATCTTATTTTTACAACAGTTTTGCAATGATCGGCCACTGTGGGCGCCCATGTGTGAATGGGCCAAACTCTTATACAAGGTGTTGGAATTAGGGTTGCAGAGAAACGGACAGAGCTTGGAGAAGACAAAGGAAGCTCAAGGCACACAATAGAGAGTGTGTTACTTAGTGTGCAATGGAAAGATAGATAGCCCTAGAGTGATGGGCGTATATACAATGCACGGGGGAAAAAACCTCCTAAAGAGGGAAAAATTGCCCCGGCGGTCCTAGTGTGTTCACACATCACTACCACATGTATATGGTAACAAATCCCCCCTGGAGTGATGCGGTGAACGTGAGTTGGCACATGAGTAAAGGGAAGTGCCATGCCCTAAGGACATGATCAGTCCACAAAGGGGAGTAAGCCCAAAGCTTTGCGGAAAGCTTCAAGCTTCTCACGAGACAATGCCTTTGTGAAAAGATCTGCAAGATTGTCCTGTGTTCGCACATAAGCCAAGCTGATCTCTCCTGCTGAGAGCCTCTCCCTGAAATAGTGGTAATGCACCTCAATGTGCTTTGTGCGAGCATGAAAAACTGGGTTTCTCGCAACTGCCAATGTGCTCTGACTGTTAGTGTAGATAGTGTTGGCAGTGTCCTGTCCAACACCCAAATCAGCCATAAGGCGTCTGAGCCATACACACTCAACCGTAGCTGTGAAGAATACTCTGTACTCAGCCTCACAACTTGAAGTGGCCACAGTAGGTTGCTTCTTGCTCAACCATGATATACATGAACTGCCAAGCATGAAACAAAAACCACTTGTCGCATGTCAAAACAACCAGCCCAATCTGAGTCCGAAAAAGCATGTAAGTCTGGTGGCAATGATCCCCCCTTGGGAGAAAACAAGCCAAGATGTAAAGTGCCACTAAGGTAGCGAAAAATCCTCTTGACAGCCTGCCAATGCTTAGACCCTGGACTATGCATAAATCTGCTGACCTGTGAGACTGCAAACTGAATATCTGGCCTCTTGTTGCATACATAATTGAGGCAGCCAACAACAGTTTGATAAAGAGTGACATTAGCAGGATCGCAAGCATCATGTAGACTCAACTTCAAACCTGTTTCCATGGGAGTGGCAATAGGTTTGCAATCATCAAGTCCAAACTTACATAGCAATGTCTCAATGTAACTTTTTTGCCACAAGGAAATACCACCATCACACTACTTAAACTGTATACCCCAGTAATGATGCAACAGCCTCAAATCTTTCATCTTGAAAGTAGCATTCAAATCAGCCTTAAATTCAGCAATATGTCTCTCATTTGGTCCAATGATCAGCAAATCATCAACATAAAGAACCACAATGAGAAGTACATCACCCTCATGCTTTACATACAATGTGCTTTCTGTTGGACTGTCACGAAAGCCTCGTTTAACCAAATGAGTGTCAGCTTTCTCATACCAAGCACGAGGAGATTGCTTCAACCCATACAAAGCCTTCTTACATCTGCACACTTTGTCCTCTTGTCCTTTTATGACAAAACCGCGAGGCTGCGTTACATAAACTTCCTCAAATATGTCACCATTCAAGAAAGCAGTAACAATGTCTGATTGATGTACATCCCAACCAAAATGAGCTGCCAATGCACATAGAAAATGCACAATAGTCATACAACAAGTGGGAGCAAAAGTCTCTTCATAATCTATGCCTTTTTGCTGTGCATAACCCTTTGCAACAAGTCGAGCCTTATGGCAATCGATCTCACCATCCGGCTTGCATTTCAACTTGTAAACCCACTTTGTACCAATGGCCTTTTTGCCAAGAGGCAAATCACATAAACTCCATGTGTCATTTTCTATAAGTGCATCATATTCTGATTGCATGGCAGCCATCCAATTTTTTGAATTCTGTGCTTCATCAAAAGACAGAGGCTCCTCAACATCATGTAAGCTAGACACAACCAAAGCATAACAATCTGGTGCATAAGATGCATGGTGAGAGCCTGAACGAGTACGACTAGACAAAGGTGCATCCAATTTACTGTCACGCAAGGTGTGCACCAACCATTTTGGCATACCTCTAGTCTGCTCTTTTTCAGCCCTTTCCTCATCAAGTACATCATGTACATCTGCATCAGTAATAGGCTGATCTGTAACATTTTCAGAAACCCCCATAGGCTATACATTTGCCTCATTGGAACTTACATTCGTATTTCCACCACTGAAAAGAGGCAACAAAGTGTCATAAATGTCCTGTGAGCTTACATTACTGTCTCTAGTACATGATAGCAAGGACTGAATAGAATCTTCCACAAACACTACATCCCGTGAAACCAGTATACACTTTGTTTGCAGATAATATAACCTGTAACCTTTGCTTTCAGCACTATAACCAACAAAAATACATTTGACAGCCTTATCATCCAATTTTCTGCACTGTGTTTGTGGCACCAAAGCATATGCCAAACAACCAAAAACACGCATGTGCTCAATAGAAGGCTTTCTATCATGCCATGCTTCATATGGAGTAGTAGACTGCAAAGCTTTCATAGGACACCTGTTAAGTACATAAGTGGCACACATGATGGCCTCAAGCCAAAAAGAATGCGGAAAAGATTGACTTTTGACCATACATCGTGCCATTTCCGTCAGTGACATGTTTTTCCTCTCAGCAACACCATTTTGCATAGGTGTATGAGGCACTGTACATTGGTGTTTTATCCCACGACTAGCCAAAAATGCATTAAATTCATGAGACATATACTCCCCCCCTTGATCGGAACGGAGGGTGCCCATAGAACATTTTGAAACATTTTCAGCCATAGCCAGAAATTGTTTGAAGCACATAAAAACTTTGGACTTCGCTTTAAGCGGAAATACCCATGCATGCCTGGAGTAATCATCAATGAAAGTCATGAAGTACAGGTAATTACCCAAGGACGGAGTTTGCATGGGCCCACAAACATCACTATGCACAAGCTGCAATCTGCATGTGGCCCTAACTGAACCATCCTTTGGAAACTTAGAACGTTGCATCTTACCCAAAATACAGTCTTCAAAAACATGTTTGACATGTGCTTCAAGAGGCGGCAAAAAAGAAACCATATCAGATTTTTGCAAACGCAGCAAATTGGCAAAATTCAGATGACCAAAACGTGCATGCCAAAGTTTTGCATCTGAAATAGCCCTTGAATCTGCAACAACATTTGCAAAATTTTTCCCACACTTGTCATACAAAGTGAGTTTATACAGCCCACAACACAAAAGGCCAGATGCAACAATTTCATCACCAAAACTGAGATCATGAATTGTACATCTGTCATCCACAAATTTGACTACAATTCCAAGTCCAGCAAGTGCAGATACAGACAAGAGATTCTTCTTAATCCCAGGTACATAAAGTGCATCAACAAGTGTGAAGGAACTACCATTTGCAGCAGTAAGCACAATATTTCCAACTCCTTGAACTGGATAAGAGGCATTGTTGGCACAAGTGACAGAATTCCCATGAGGGACAGACTTGAGAGACGTAAACAATTCACGATGTGAGATAATTTGCTTTGTAGCACCACTGTCGAAATACCACACATGTGAATCTGCAGCAACTGACAAGCATGCATCATGGACACCAGGATTGTAAGTACACTCTGCGCTAAAAGCCCATTCTACATCAACATCAACAACACAGTCTCCTTTCACAGAAGACTCAACAATGGTTGCATGTGTAGTGGAACGAGCATTTGCAGTGGAACCACCCTCTTTCTTCTTAGCCTCTTTGGCCTTCAACTTAGGATACGACTTGATCAAGTGATCATTAGCTTTAAAATAATGGCAACGCATCTTCTTTTTTCCCTTGTCACCAAAATTTCCCGACGAAGTGCTGCCAGCAGAAGCATTAGGAACAGAAGTTTTGCCACTCGCAGCAGAACCATAAGAAGTGGCTGCATTGCTATTACCACCCTTTCTTTGAGAAGCAATAAAAGACTGTTGAACTGCACGCTGTCTAGTCCTGTTTTTTTTGGAAAGTGACTCTTGCAACAGCAATGTGCATAATGCATCAAACTTGACAACTTCTGGATTTCCTTGGGTCATAAGTCTCCAAGTACTAGCAAAAGTCTGGTAAGAATCTGGTAAGGCATCAAGAACAGTCTGCACAAGGGAACAGTTTGAAATGACTTCTCCTGCAGAAATAAGTTGCTCATTGATATCCTTGACACTAGCAAGGGAAGTGTCCATATCATCTTCCTCATGCATAATCTTTGACTCCATCTCTTTACGTAGCAAAGCAATTTTAGCCTCATTGCGACTTGCATAAAGACCAACCAAAATATCCCAAGCCTGTTTTGCAGATTTTGCTGAACGGATGTGAGGAACAATGGTGCGCTTCACAGACAACGCAATCAATGCATGAGCCTGTGCATCCTTAACATCCCAACGAGCTTGTTCTGCCGTAGGCAAAACAACTCTAACAGTAGCAATCCTTGCAGCAAGACCTGCAACATCCTCAACTTCGCATACATCCTCAAAACTAGGACGTACATCAATGCCCTGCACAATATTCCAAACGCCCTTTGACACAAGAACGTGTTGCATCATATAAGCCCACATAGGGTAATTGTCCCCATCCAACCTGTCCTTAGCAACAAACATCTTGAACACATCTGTGCTGTTGTTGTCAGCCATGGTAAATGCTGCACCTGATGTGAAAACTGCCCAGAAATAGGAGAAACGGAGCGAGAACAACACGTGATATATAGCACAAACTGTAGAAGACTGTAAGGCACCTGTTATGCAGAAAATGGCACTGACAAAAATTCTACACAAAATGACGAAATAGCCTGTGCAGTACTACCTGTAGTGGAAACGGAGGCCGAAATGAGCCCAAATCAAAAATCTGAGCAGACCTTGCTCTACGAGCTCACCTAAAATATTTATCGACCTGCGAATGCTCGCCAAAGCTCACTGAAATCGGAGAAAGTGAGCAGGCGTGTGCTAGAGCAGCTGGCGACTAAGCCCGGGAGGACGCAACTTGCCCTGATACCAATTGTTGGAATTAGGGTTGCAGAGAAACGTCCACAACTTGGAGAAGACAAAGGAAGCTCAAGGCACACAATAGAAAGTGTGTTACTTAGTGTGCAATGGAAAGATAGATAGCCCTAGAGTGATGGGCGTATATACAATGCACGGGGGAAAAAACCTCCTAAAGAGGGAAAAAATGCCCTGCGGTCCTACTCTGTCTCCTTCTCCTTCTATCTGTGTGTGTGTGTGCGCTAGAGAGAGAGAGAGAGAGAGAGAGAGAGAGAGAGAGAGAGAGAGAGAGAGAGAGAGAGAGAGAGAGAGAGAGAGAGAGAGAGAGAGAGAGAGAGAGAGAGAGAGAGA